>NW_006408853.1:1146310-1148100 GCF_000296735.1 Chrysochloris asiatica
TTTTTTTTTTCATTTTCTCCTATAAAGTATACTATAACTAAGAGTAAGAGTGCTCTCAATGTTTGATTGAAATTTTTAAAGGTTATGGAACAATCTTAAATGTTTCCATTCATTATGACTATTGCTTTACATGGTTCTAGCTTTCTTGGTCCTTTTTACAGGCCCACACTACTGTACAAAGTGAGAATTACCTGTTCTGAGAAATTCAGCATGTTTCCATATCGTTTACTCTCTCTCCCCCAGAGGAGGTTGTAGCTTCTGATTCTTAAGTATTTATCTTAGAAACATGTTTTTATTCCTGAATACTGTTCTTTAATTCTGATTTAAACTGCGATCATTTTGTAGGAAACACTTTGCTAGAAAAGAAAGCTTATATTTGAAGCTCACCTAATTGCTTTCAAAGTATTTCCATTTAGCTTCAAGGCTGTTTATAAGTCATTTCTTAATAACAGCATTAAGATTTGAAACAACCTAGCTTTCACATTTTATGAATTTGGGGAAACAAATAACAATTCATATCCACTCTGGAACTCTTGTATCTATTTAAAAGGTTCTTGTGAAAGAATATTAAAATAATGTAAAAGATTTTTGGATATCTCACTGAGAAAAGTAGGTTATAAATTGTGCTATGCAAAGTTACTCCATTTCCATCAGATACACATATTGTATTTATTTGTGTGTGTGTTATGCATATACATAGGAATCCCTGGGTAGTGGAAATAGTTAAAGCATTTCGATGCTAAACAAAAGTTTGGATGTTTGAAGTCACCAAAGGTACCTGGTGATATGGGATCACCATGAGCCAGAATTAACTCAAAAACTGATGTGTATAAAGTTGCTGTTGTTTAAATGTTGTTGAGTTGATTGCAACTCGTAGTAACCCTGTATAACATTGTCCAGGCTTTTAAAATAATTACAGAAGCATAAAGTCTAATATTTTTCCTGTAGAACACCTGGTGGGCTCAAGCCACCATTTCTATGGTTTGCAGTCCAGTGCTTAGCCTATGGAGTCACAGATCTACCATGCATATAGTAGATGTATGCATATACAAATAAATATTTATATATAAATAGAATAAACAATATAAGCCAAGTGTCTAGTGTAGTTCTCTTTGGGAGGTTTATGGGAGTTTTAAAATCTGTACTCTTTATTTTTGGAATTATCTACAACAGGTGCATGACACCTTTGTATAAAAGCTATTTCAAAAATCTCTGGCATCTTTTCTTTACACTTATTTAATATTCTAGTAATAAACAGAGCATTCTAGCAGTAGCTAAATTATATATTTTTTAACTCTCAATGTTTTCCACTTGCTTTCCTTCCTATCCCAGCCTTAGGGAAAAAAAAAAAATTAATGAGTCAGGGAATTTTCATGGTGTTAATTTTCTAAGAAAATAGTATATTTAGAAAACTAAACTTTTCCAGCATCAGAGCTGAGGCACATAGAAACTTAGGCGCACTCTAAGAGACTCAAACTTCAAAAGATCAAATTTCCAAGCCTCAACTTTTAATGTGTCATGGCATGTCCCACGCAGACATTGCTGATAGATTGAAGAAATAATTTGGGTAGTGTAGAGGGCAGTGCCTGTATCTGATTAGCTAAAGATAGTTGGCAAAACTTACATGGTTAAGTAAACCAGGAAAGTAGCAACCAAAACACAGATATTTACAGTCTTCCTGCACAGTCATATAATTATAATCTGTCAGGAAAATAATGCATTCTGAACTCTCTCACGTTTGCACATTTGTAGTAAAAAACAAGAGCTCTGGTAGCGTAGTGGTTACGAAT
>NW_006408853.1:1148265-1148812 GCF_000296735.1 Chrysochloris asiatica
CTACTCCCGTAAGGATTTACACCCTCGGAAACCCTGTACAGGGTCGCTATGGGTCGGAACCGACTCGACGGCACTTAACAACAACAACAAGTAAAAAACATAACTAAATGTTTCTTGAACATATACTATGCACCAAGTTCTATGTTTAACACGTTTATTTTCTTATTTAATTCTCATAAGAACACTATAAAATGGATACTACTATTTTCATTCTATAGATTGGAAAATTGCAGTTGAGATATGTTCAATCAGATATCAATCTCATAATATTAACCACTTACTCAGCAATATATAAAAGTTTCTATTTCATACTCTATGTCTGATTATTGAGAAATACAGGTTAAAGGATCCCTGGTAACATAGAGAATTACCAGCTGTGCTGCTAACAGCAAGGCCAGAGGTTCGAATCTAACAATCATTCTGTGGGTGAAAGATGAGGCTTTCTTCTCTGGCAAAGATTTATAGCCTCAGAAACTCCATGTTGTTGTTGTTGTTGTTAAGTACCGTGGAGTCGATTCCGATTCATAGTGACCCTGCACATGGTTTC
>NW_006408853.1:1149242-1159462 GCF_000296735.1 Chrysochloris asiatica
GTTGGTTAAGGAAGCTCACACTCTAGGGTTGGCAGTTCAAGCTCATCAGCTGTTCTGCTAGAGAAAGATGAGGTTTTCTGCTCCTGCCTTGGAAACTCACTACAGGGTCTCTTTGAGTCATAACTTAACAATAATAATATAGTTGGCTAAAGAAAATCTTTCACATGAAAACAATTAATAAAAATATAACATGAGTTGGGAACACAGTGGCTCCATAAGATGCAAACTGTACTGTGAACCACAAGGTCAACAGTTCAAGCCCATCAGTCACTCCCTGGGATAAAGATGAGACTTTCTGCTCCCATAAAGATTTTAAAAGCTTCAGAAACCCTATGCAGGGTCACTATGAGTCAGAACCAGCTAGAGAACACTCAACGAAAACAGCAACGACAAAATATGACATGAGGAATAGTAGTAAAGCAAACAAATAATTTATATAGAGATATATGCTAGCAAATCTCACATTAGTGTATTTCATTAAATTCTTATTTATTCTAAATCAAAGACAACTGATTTTATTTAAAGCATGAAAATTTCAACACTGTTTTTAAAAGTAGTATAAAATTGGACAGAAATAATGAGAAGCACTAAGGAGGAATTAAAATAACTTTGTATTTTTACTAAATAAGGAAACGTGTTTTTGATGAGCCCAAAATAGTAGTATAACTAGAAATTGTATGATAAAATCAAATTAACAAGTTTCTTTCCTTTTAGACAATTCATTGTATCTCCCAACTCTACTAACAGACACAATTCTGTCATGGTTGATGGTTCTGACTAAAAGCATTATACCTAAATGCCCATAAACTGTCAGTCTTGTTTTGATTTGTTGGTTCTCCCTATAGAAGCTCAAAATGCCCACCCCCAGCTTTTTTTTTTTTTCTACCTTGGCCTTCCATCTCTGACCTTTCAAGTCATCCTGAAATCAAATTGCTAAATTCTGTTTTCTACTGCAGAGCATCTCCTAATCTTCCTAATATAATTTAGACTGACAGGACTGAGCTACAATTTTCAATAATACATCTGCAGATGAAAAGAATGGTGGCCCTAGGGGCAGTCCAAGCACGTTTCCTATTGGAAAAGCCAGACTAGAGAAGACACCCCCAGCCCTGGATGCTGGCATCATAATTGCTCCCCATTTGCAACCACTACTTGATCTAGTGCTGGATACTGGGGCTTCTGACCAGATGGAGGCAGATTATCTTTATTAATAATAATAGCTAGTATTTATAGAGTGCTTATTATGTCTCAGGCACATTGCCAAGTGATTTTATATGACTTTATATGATTTATCTAATTAAATTACATATCTGTGTGCTTTCTGCATTCAGCTAGGTTAGTGGGATTATTCAGTGGCCCGTATAGTAATTAACAACAAAAATTGAGGGTTTATTCTCATCTCTCCCTTGTTCTCTCACTCAATAAACTTTTATTAAACACCCACTCCGTGATAGAAATTGCACTAAGCACTGTTCCCACTTTTGTGGAGCAACAGTAGTCTTGGTGAAGACACATATAAATCAATACTGTAATATAAATATAGTAAGAAATATGTAGAATTTAAGGAGTGGGAGTTATTTTAATTTGCCTGAATAAATCAGTTGAAAGAATCATCCACCTTCTTTAACCTATATTACTAGAATCCTATAATGCAGGCAACTAATAATAAATCCCATCGTATTTAGCGTAGTGGCTACGAATCGGGCTGCGAACCTTAAGGTCAGCGGTTTGAAACTACCAGCCGCTCCGCGGGAGAAAAATGAGGCTTTCTACTCCCGTAAAGATTTACACCCTCGGAAACCCTGTACAGGGTCGCTATGGGTCGGAACCAACTCGATGGCACTTAACAACAACAACAATAATAAATACATATGTGGTCTATTCATGTATTTCCTTCAGGGATGAGGTGGGTATGGAGTGGAGAATATTATAGCATTGGCCTACTACAGAGAGTAACTGTGGTGGTGATTATGTGCCGTGGAGTCAGTTCCAACTCATAGTGACACTGAATAGGGTTTCTGAGGCTGTAAATCTTTACAGGCGTAGAGAGCCTCATCTTTTCCCCATGGAACAGCTAGTAGCTTTGAACTGCTGACACTGAAGTTAGCAGTCCAAGTTGCAATCACTATGCCACCAGAACTCCTTACTACTACTAGTTGCTATTTTGGTTGGTTGTATGCCACTTCTGACTCATAGCGACCCTGTACAGGGTTTCCAAGGCTGTAAATCTTTACAAGAGCAGAAAGCCTCATCTTTCTCTTGGGGGACAGCTGGTTGTTTTGAACTACTGATCTTAAGGTTCACAGTCCGATTCGTAACCACTATGCTACCAGAGCTCCTTAATAGTAACTATAGCAGAAGAAAATATTAGGGAAATTCTGAAAGTTAATAAGAAATCAAAATTGGATTGAAAGAGATATTGGATTGACAGGACCAGCTACATCATTTACTGGGTAGGTGCAGCCCTTTTGATTAAAACTTTTAAGAATTCCAAGACGTAAGTAGTAGAGCATTAAAAGTACCAAAATCTCCGTGTTTGGATTTCTATGCTGTTTCACAGATCATATGCCCCCGAAGCCAACCCTTGTTTCTGTTAAGTTCCATAAAGTCGTTTCCGACCCACAGCAGTCCTTTATAGGGTTTCTATAAAGATCATATTCCAAAACTGAAAGAATTCTGTTAAGTTAGAGTTGCTCCAAACTCAGAATGTTGTTGTTAAGTGCAGTCAAGTCAATTCCAACCCATAGCAACCCTATATAGGGTTTCCAAGGAGCAGCTGGTGAGTTTGAACGGCCGACCTTGCAGTTCAAACGGATTTGCAGTCTGGCGCATTAACCCACAGCTCCACACCAGTTTCTCCAAACTCAGAATAGAATGATAATAGTGGATGTGATTTGGTGCTGAAAGGAACTATCATCACCCAGAACAAATACGTAGAACTTAGATGGTCAGTCCCTCCCTCTGCTTCTCCTTATGCTGAACGTACAGTGCCGTGCATGTGCTGTGGAGTCGGTTCCGACTCATAGCGACCCTGTACAGGGTTTCCGAGGCTGTAAATCTTTACAGGAGCAGAACGCCTCATCTTTCTCCCGCAGAACCGCTGGTAGTTTCGAACTGCCTACCTTGAGGTTAGCAGCCCAGTTCGTAACCACTACGCTACCAGAGTTCCTTCCTTATGCTGAACAGTAGTCTTGAAATAGTGCCATTTACTTTTTCAAATGTCAGGTAATGAATTCATGAAACAGGACTAAAGTCATAAATTCATGAAACAGAATTACAGAGGCAGAAGAACGTTCCAGGTAGTTATCATTTACCAAGAAGAATGAACTGCCACACATACACACACACACACACACACACACACACACACACGCACAAACCAACAGCTATCTAGTTGATTTAGACTGATAGTGATCCTTTACTATAGAGCAAAGGTGCTGCTTAGAGTTTCTGAGACTGTAAATCTTTACAGAAAGTTAACCTCATCTTTCTCCTGGAGAGAGACTGGTTGGTTGCAACAGTCAACCTTGTGGTTGAGGAGCCCACACTTTGAAAAGACACATCAACTACACTTCACACCCCATGGTACTAACCAACAGTTTCTCAGAGAAACTGGACAAAAGCTCCTGTAACCCAAACCTTCATTCACAAATGGGAAAACAGGAAGGTTCAATACCAACATGAAATGAAACAAAAAGCAATAATCATCAAACAAATTCTCTTAACAAAAGAATACACATCGAAAGAAAAACCTTAGAGAAAACAAAAGCAATTTAAAAAATAAATATAGTTAACATTTTGAATGGAACATTCCTTATTTTAAAATACCTATAAATACTGAATTTTAAAGCATAGTAATTAGCTTACTTTTGCATCTCAAGAGACTCTTTTGATAAATAGGTGTTTCTAATGTGGTGGTGCTGAGGGTTAATGAGTAAGGTCTGTTTGAACCGCAAGGTCAACAGTTCAAGCTGACCAGTCCATCCTTGGAAACCCTATGAAGCATCACTAAGAGTCAGAACCACTAACAACAACAAGGTGAGTGAGGCTTTAATCTTCTGCAGCAAAAAGCAACAAATAACAGTTTATGGTAGTTTGGGTGTAATGTCTTTAGTGAGAACCATCAGTGTGTTTTCCCTTTACAGATAATAATTTTTGCCATGAAGAAATCTTAGATTATTCTAAGGTCATAAGATATTCTTATGTGTTATTCTGCAGATGCTTTATATGATTTTATGAATGATTATTATTTTACTTTTCATTTTAGAGGTTTAAAAATATATACCAAAGTAAATAGAGTAGTGTGATCTTGTTGTGTTACATGTCTTCAAGTTGGTTCTGATTTATAGCCACCCTATGAACAACAGAATGAAACATTGCTCAGTCTTGAACCATCCTTACAATTGATGTTATGCTTGAGATCATTGTTGTTGCCAACAGATTAATCCATCTCATTGGAGGTCTTCCTTTTTTTTCACTGACCCTGCACTTTACCAAGCATGATGTCCTTATCCAGAGAGTGGTCCCTTCTGACTACATTGCCAAAGCACAAATCAAGTTTCACCATCCACATTATTAAGGAACATTCTAACTGTACTTCTTCCAACACAGATTTGTTTGTTCTTCTGGCAGGCAAGAAGTACATATTTGTTTCTTTACTTATTTTGTTGTTGTTGTTTAGATATGCCAACTGTTTGTCAAATTTTTTAATCACTTCAAAGAACCAACTTCTTGCTTTACTAATTTTTTTCTATTATTTTTTATGTTTACTATTTCATTTCTTGCTTGCTTTCTTTTTTCTGGTTAGGTTCCCATGATCCTCTCATTTTCTTCCCTCTTGATGGTCCTAGGGTCCACTCTACCTGAAAGGACAAATCAACTGCTTCCCACTTTTAGTTGCACATCATCTACATTTACAGTTGTGACAATTGGCAATAGACCTGATAATAATTAACTCACAATTGAATCATAAAATCCTATCCCCCTCATCACCAGACCCATCTGGATAAGAGGAGAACTACTCAGTAAGGTTGTCTTACTCCCCACTTCATATCTTTATAGCCCCCTCAATTTTGGTAGCCAAAGTCTAAATTGCCTGTCCCTGTCAACCCAGTGTACTGAAGAGACATGCTTGATCTTTGATATAACGAATCCTTCCCTGTTCGGTTAGAATTTGGGGCAGCTTCATCCATAAGCAAAGGTCCAGTTGATCAGAATGTATAGTATTTTACACTTGGTCCATGTATCATATTTTATCATCATCTAGTCAAATTCTGGTTGGCAAGCCATCCAAGCTAGGTCAAATGGGTACTGTCTGCAAGTTTGGGAGTTCTTGCATGCCTCCCCCCTCTTCAAACCAGCTGGCTGCTTCATTCTTAACTCTAGTCCCCCATGGCTAGGTCAGTGTCCTTGGGCTCAGGAGTTCACACATTTCCCTGAACTTCAAACCAGCCAGCCCCCTCTTCTCTCTCTCTTCTCAAGAACATCGAGTGTCTACAGAATATGGTCAATCTCCTCCCATGTCTTGTTTGCTGCATTTCCGCCTCCTTCCACTGACAAGTTGACCAGGATGATCGCCAGTAAGCATACTCAACTTTTTGTGTGTTCCCTTTGAGTTGTAGTCTTAGAAACGGATTTACCCTGATGAGTTGACTTTCTTGCCTTGATAGCTCCAGGTCAAACAGCATACTTGATATTATTTCATTTATTTCTATTCTTTCTTTTTTCTGGTGGTGGTAGGCTTACTTTGTTGCTCTTCTTCTAACTGTTGGAGATTTGGGATTAAGGTGCTGATTTTGGTTGTTTATTATTTTGGGATATGTGTGTTTATTGCTATAAATTGCCATCTAAGCATTGTTTTGTTGCGTCTCAAATGTTTTGGTCTGTTGTATTTCCATTCTTATTTAATTCAAGGAATTGTATTATTGCATTTTTTTTACTTCTTCTACTAACCAGTACATTTTAACCAGGATGCTTTTCAATTTCCATGTAACTGATTTTTTTCATTGGTCTTCCCATTGTTGACTTATAATCTTATAGCATTATGATCTGAAAAGATGCTTTTTAATATTTTGATGTATTTTAAATAATTGAAGTTTGCTTTGTGGCCTAGCATATGATCTTTTCTGAAGAATGCTCAATGGATGGTGTGCTATTGTTGGGTTGAATGCTCTCTATATATCTATAGGGAACTTGGTTGATTATGTTATCTAGCTAGTGCTTCGGTGTCTTTGCTGAATTTCTTTCTAGTTGTTCAGTCCATCATCAAAAATCTCCAAGTATTATTGTGTATTGTTGTTGTTGCTAAGTGCCTTCAAGTTGGTTCCAATTCAAAACAAACATATGCAAAACAAAATAAGACACTGCCCAGTCCTTCACAGTCCTCACAATTGTGGTTACATTTGAGCCCATTGCTACTGCTACTGTGCCAATCCATCTCATTTATGGTTGTCTTCTTTTACGCTAACCCTCCACTTAAGCAGACATGAGGTCCTTCTCCGGTCACTTTTCCCTCTTGATATGCCCAAAGTATGGAAGATGAAGTCTCACCATCCTGGCTACTAAGGAACATTCCAACACAGATTTGCTTGTTCTTCTGGCAGTCCATGGTGCATTCAATATTCTTCTCTAAAATGATAACTCAAATGCATAAATTCTTCTGTAGTCCTCCTTATTTTATCCAACTTTCAATAGGAGACTACTGAAAATACTATGAGGGGGGTCAGGTGCACCTTAGTCCTCAAACTTATATCTTTAGTCTTAAACACATTAAAGAGCTGTTGTGTAGCACATTTGTCTAGTGCAATACATCATTTGATTTATTGACTGCTGCTTGTTGATAATGGTTCCAAGCAAAATGAAGTCTTTGACAACTTCAAGCTTTTCTCCATTTATCATGATACTTATTGGTCCTTTGATGAGGATTTTTGTTTTCATTACATTAAGTGCAATCGACACAGGACATTGTGGTCTTTGATCTTCAACAATAATTATTTTAAGTCATCTTCACTTTCAGCAAGCAAAGCTGTATCATCAGGATATCACAGGTGGTAAATGAATTTTCCTCCAATTCTAAGCCATGTTCTTCTTCATAAAATCCATCTTCTCATCTTCTCGTATCATTTGCTTTCATACAGATTGAATAAATATGGTGAAAGAACACAACCCTGGGTAACACTTTTGCTGATTTTAAACCATTAAGTATTCCATTGTTCTGTTCAAATAACTGCATCTTAGTCACCTGTCTAGTAAACAGGAGATCCTGGGTTTGTCTGCCTGTGGTGCCTCCACTGCTTTGTTAAGAGTCCGGGTGTGTGGCATTGTGGTTTAATGTGCTGGATTGCAAGGTCAGTTTGAAAAACAAGGTCAATGGTTCAAGCTCACCAGTCACTCCTCAGAGACCCTATAAAGCAATGCTAGGAGTAAGAACCAACTTGCTGGCACTTAACAACAGTCTATGCACAGGTTCCTCATGAGCACAATTAAGTATTCTGGAATATACATTCTTCACAATGTTATCCACAGCTTATTGCTATTCACACAGTCAAAGCCAATGTATAGTCAATAAAGCACAGGAAACATCTCTGTGGTATTCTCTGCTTGTTGCCAAAATCCATCTAATGTCAGCAATGATATCCCTCATTCAACATCCTACACTTGACCTCTGACAAAACAGTTGTGTAATGGGAATTTAAAACAATTCTTTCAAGCTTTGCTCCATATCATGTTGTTGTTAGTTTTGACGTTTAGTGATCCTATGGACTTTAGAGGAAAAAACCTTCCTGGTCTTGTGCCATCCTCTCAATTGTGATGTTTGAGCACATTATTGCAGCACATTGTCAGTTCATCTCATTGAGGATTTCCTCTTCTTGCCTTGACCCCCCATTTTACCGAACATGATGTCTTTTTCTAGGTACTGGTCTTTCCTGACCAAAGTACAAGAGCAAAGTCTGGCTATCCTTGCTTCTAAGGAGCAATCCAACTTTCCAAAACAGATTTGTTTTATCATCTGGCATTCTATGGTACTTTCAATATTCTTCACCAGCATCACAATTCAAATGCACTGATTCTATTACAGTCGTCCTTATTCAATGTCCAACTTTTACATGCAGATGAGGCAATTGAAAATACCATGGCTTGTGTCAGATGCCACCTAATCTTCAAACTGATCCACCATTTGATTTCTTGACTGCTGCTTCCATTAGCATTGATTCTGTATCCAAGTAAAAGGAAAACTACTTCAATCTATATTCCATTTATCATGATCTTATTTATTGGTCCAGTTGTGAGGATTTTTGTTTTCCTTTTGTTGAGGTGCAATCCATACTAAAGACTATATTCTTTATATCCATCAATATTTCAAGTCCTTTTTGCTTTCAGCAAGCAAAATTGTGTTATCTGCATATCACATTTTGTTACTGAGTCTTCCTCCAATTGATATCATGTTCTTCTGCATATAATCTATCTTGGATTATTTGCTCAGCATACTGATTAAGTAAGTATGATAAAAATATAACAACCCTGACACACACTTTTCCTGATTTTAGGTCATTCAGTACTCCTCTGTTCTATTCTAATGACTATTTCGTGGTTAATGTAAAAGTTTCTCATGAGAAATGAGGTGTTCTGGAATTCACAGTCTTTGCCATATTATCCATAGTTTGTTATGATCCAGAGTCAAATGTCTTTGCATACTCCATAAAGTGCACATAAGCATCTTTCTAGTAGTCTCTGCTTTTAGCCAAGATCCATCTGACATCAACAGTAATATCCCTCATTCCACGTCCTGTTCTGAATCCAGTTGACTTTCTGACAGCTCCCTTTCAATGCATGGCGTCAACCATTTTTTAATTATCTTCAGAAAATTTTTACTTACATCTGGTATTAGTGATAATGTTTGATTATTTCCATATTCCATTGCATCAACTTTCATTGGAATGGGAACACATGTGGATTCTCTGCCAAATTATTGACCATGTACCTGTCTTTTAAATTTCTTGCTACATATGAGTGAGCGTCTCTAGCACTCCATCAGTTATTTTTTTTTTAATTCCTGAAGCTTTGTTTTTCACCAATGACTCCAGTTCTTCCAGGAATTCTTTTAATGCTATTGGTTCTTGATCCTATGCCACCTCTTCAAATGGTTGAACACGGACTAATTCCTTTTGGTACAATGCCTATGCATATTCCTTCTATCTTCCTTTGGTATGTTTTAAATACTGTTAATATATTTTTTGTGTATTACTTTTGTATATTTTTAATTTCCTGGGAAAAGATATAGTGGGAAGAATAGAAAAGTAAAATGAAGTACTAATTAAAATTTTAAAGTAAGAAAAGCATTACAGTCATTTAATTGTATATGAGCCTAAATACATTTTTATTTTTGATATGACAGAATCTCAACTAAGACACAGAAAAAAGAACTAAGTGCTACACAGATCTGCATATGATCACAACCACCAATGGTCCTAGTAGTCTGAGGCTTTAATACAGTCTCCAAAGAGAATTGTGCATTAGAATAAAGATGTCTTCTGGCTCTTCACAATCTATGATTTCATTTAAAATAGTTATTTTCATCCTTTTTCAAAATATTTAAATATCTAAATATGGAGTTCATAACTTTAAGTATCTGGGTCTGAATTTTTATTTTTAAAATATCAAAATAAATGTCTTTTCTAAAAATTTTCTTGAAGAAAAATACAGGTTTTTTCTATATATTTAGGAGAACGAAAATAAGAAATTTGGTAGAAGGGAACACTAAGACAGGGTTGCATGGGCTAAATGGGACAAAGGTAAATAGCAAAGCATGTTCAACCTTGAAACAACAGGGCTCTGTGATACAGATATCGAGGCATAGTCTGAAGAGGGGAAAAATACTGAGATGCCTGACTGTCTTATGAATATTGGTTTCCCTTGCTTACTATTGTAAAATAGACACTTGTGTGGGATAGAAAGGAATGTCAGGAAACATGGTTGCAGAAAGCTTGTAAGCCCATCTTCAGCCTATAACTGATTGCAATACCTAAAAGGGGTTCTACAACTTGCCTAGTGAAATAGGCCTCTTGCAGAGCCTTTGTAGTGTATAGGACCTTAGGTGGAACCATGAGGCCCATCCAGAACCTTATTAGGTGGTATATTCCCACAAGAAAGGACAAGCAGACCAGCCTGGAACAGCTAGAGGAACAGAAGCTACATCTTCAAAGAAAGATCATCAGGAAAAA
>NW_006408853.1:1160152-1161183 GCF_000296735.1 Chrysochloris asiatica
GATAAAGGCACAAAGTGACTGGCTTACAAGGTTTCAAGAGGGAGTTCAGTTTAAGAGTTTGTGGGGGAAGATAGAGACCCCCACTGTATAGTTTTCATCTTATCTAGATGGGTCTGGTAAAAAGAGATGGGGATAAGATTCTTATGATTCAATAGTGAGTAATTTTTATCATGACTAATTGCTACTGTCTAATTGTAAAGGTAAACATTTTGTAACAAAAACTGGGGAGTAATTAATCTTATAGTCCAGAAACAGAGGACCTTAGGACCATCAAGGAAGAAGAACACAAGCAGAATGGGAGACCTTATCCAGCGAAGCAGCAACACCAGAGATGGAGGCAGAGATGGGGACATGGAAAGAGGGAGCAGCTGAGGAATCTAGATTCATGGGAAGAAAGGGACTGAGAACTGGAAGGCCAGGAGTCAGAGTTGCAGAATGTGTCCTTTGGTGGTGTAAATTATAATATATGCCTGAGTGTTTTGTTTTGTTTTTAAAAAGAGCTAAAATGAATAGAGTGGAATACAGTTAACTGATGGTACATTGAGGGGATTACAATCTTTAAACCTCTATTCGATAGCACAAAGATTTTACTGGGGTATGTTTAAAAGTATATCAATTACCACATGATCATATGAACTGATGCAGGAAAGGCATTTGACAAAATTCAACATCCATTCCTGACAAAAACGCTCAACAAAATAGGAATTGAAGGGAAATACCTCAAATAATTAAGAGCATATATACGAAACCAACAGCCTACTCTAAATGGAGAGAATCTGAAAGCCTTCCCTCTGCAAACAGGAACTAGACAAAGATGCCCTTTGTCACTACTCCAATTCAATATTGCACTAGAAATCTTAGCAAGAGCTATATAGCAAGACAGGGAAATTAAAAGCATCCAAATTGTCCAAGAGGAAGTAAAACTCTCTATTTGCAGATGATATTATCCTATACATAGAAAACCTCAAAGACTCAGTAAAAAAGCTACTAAACCTCATTGGAAGATTCAGCAAAGTGGCAGGATATAAGAT
>NW_006408853.1:1168188-1176345 GCF_000296735.1 Chrysochloris asiatica
TTTGGGTGCTGGGAAGGGGGACGATACACAAGAAGGGAGAGGAGAGTGGAAGAACAAGGCTAATGGGCAAACTGTTAGATAGACAGGTTTGCATGGGCTAAGTGGGACAGAGGTCAATAATGATGTATGAACAACCCTGGAACAACAAGGCTCTAGGTTACAGGGATTGTGACATGGTTGGAACGGGCAAAGGGGGAGAAAAAATGTTAAGATGCTTGGCTGTCTTTTGAAACTTACTTTCCCTTACATACCATTATAAAAAAGACACTTGCGGAGGAAAGAAAGGAATCACCAGAAATATACCATAGAAAGCTTGTAAGTCCGTCTTCTGCCTATAACTTATTGGAATACCTAAAATGGGGATAAAACATGCCCAGTGAAGTAGGCTTCCTGCAAAGCCTTTGCATTGCATAAGACCGTAGGTGAAATCCTGAACCCCTTTCCAGAATCTTCTGAGGTGGGAAATTCCCACTTGAAAGGACAAGCAGACCAGTGTGGAGCAGCTAGAAGAACAGAAGATACTTCTTGAAAGAATGACTGACAGGAATAATACAAAACAATAATGGCAGTCTGACAGATTAAGAACCAGCAAGTTGCTTGCCCAGGAGACATCAAAGCAAGTGTTTAGGTCCCCTCAGGTCAAACCCCCTTCCAAGACTAAGACTCAATGGGAATACATGAGCAGACATGCGCTCTGATTGGTGACCACGTTCGTCACAGATAAGGAGAAGTGTGGGAAAAACAGCAATGAAGCAGCAAGCTAAGCCCTACAATGTTCAATAGACAACTGTGAACCCAGGTGGAGACCTGGTTGGCCAGCAGTATGGCAAGGATTCATGAACTATTTTATTTAAAGTTTAGAGATTAAGAGAAGATATTATTTTAATCTTTGTTATTTTCCACTAATCAACTGGATAAATAAAGACATGAAACAATTTTTTGAACCTGTTTTTTCATGTAAAAATATATTAGAAGTTCTGGTGTGATGCTGTAGGATAAGTACTGGACTGCTAACACTAGATCAGCCATTCAAGTCCACCAGCAGCTCCTCAGAAACCCTATACAGGGTCACTATGAGTCAGAACTGACTAGTCAGTACTCGACAACAACAACAACAAAGACACTATCCAAAAAGCCCTAGTGGTGTAATGGCTTACACATTTAACTGCTAATTGCAATGTCAGTAATTAGAATCCACCAGATGCTCTGCTGAAGAAAGAGGAGGCTTTCTGCTCCCAAAAAAATTTAGAGTCTCAGAAACCCTGTACAGGGTCACTATGAGTCAAGACCCACTTGACAGCACACAGTAGCAGCAGCAAAACACTTTATGGTAGCTCAATGATAGTATTCTTGCTTTTCAAGTGGGTCAAACATCTTTTCTTTCCATTAATCCATAAATTGGGGCTACTAGGAAACCTTATACAGGGTCACTATGGGTTGGAATCAACTTAACGGCACTAACAACAACAACAACAATACCCCAGCTGACATAGCAGCAAACAACAAGGGCCTTTCCCATTCTTATAAACTCTGTGGAGCTTAAAAAAAAATTTTGTTGTTGTTAATTTCTAAGGATGTAACTTTAAATTGTGTTAGATGGAGAAACAAAATGATTATCTCATTTATATTTTGATCCAAATAAAACAAATAGGTGAGAATGTTAGTATGCAGCAATGATATATTTTTTTATTTGTTTGGTTCACAAGAAAGTTTGAATAAACGCCAAAAGATTTTGTACTCTGAAAGTAAATTCCCTCTTGAAAACTTGTAAGCCAGTCACTTTGTGCCTTAATTACCCAACACCCCATTTTAGGTAGCCAATGTCTAAGTTGACCATCCCTATCAACCCTGTGTATAGAGAGGACAGGATTGATCCTTGATGTGAAGACTCCTTCCCTCTCAGTTGGTATTTTGAGCTACTTGCTCTGTAGCGTAGTGGTTACGAATCAGGCTGCGAACCGCAAGGTCAGCAGTTTGAAACTACTGGCTGCTCCACAGGAGAAAGATGAGGCTTTCTGCTTCTGTAAAGATTTACAGCCTCGGAAACCCTGTTCATGGTCGCTATGGGTCAGAACCAACTCTTAACAACAACATCCATTGGTACAGGTTAAGTTCAGCAAATTGTAGCAATTTACACTTGTTTCCTTTTTAAAAATGTTTTTATCTTCCTCTAGTCAAGTTCTGAGCATCAAACCATCAAAGCTAGGTCAAATGGGTACTATATGCAATTTGGGGCACTCTTGTGTGTCTCCTCTATCTTCCTTGGATGCTTTCTGCATCATTCAATATTTTGCCCATAGAGTCCTTCAATATTTCACATTGAGGTTTGAATTTTCAGTATTTAAACTTGAGAAATGCTAAATGTATTTGTGACTTTCAGTTTCTCACTCCAGGTCTTTGTACATTTCATTATAGTATTTTACCTTGTCTTCTTGAGCCCCCTTTGAAAATTTCTATTACTCTTTTACCTCCTCATTTCTTACATTTGCTTTAGCATATCTATGCAGGAGAGCAAGTTTCAGAGTCTCTTCTGACATCCATTTTGGTGTTTTCCTTCTTTCTTGTCTTAACGACCTTTGGCTTTCTTCTGTATGATGGTCTTGATGCTATCCCACAACTCTTCTGGTTTTCTGTCTTTAGTGTCTAATGCATCACATATGTTCTTCAGATGATTGCTAAATTCAGGTGGGATATATTCAAGATTATATTTTATCTCTCATGGACTTGTTTTAATTTTCTTCAGCTTCAGCACAAACTTGCATATGAGCAATTGTGGTCTGAACACAGTCTGCCCCTGGCCTTGTTTTGGCTGATGATATGAAATTTTTCCAGTTTCTTTCCACAGGTGTAGTCAATTTGATTCCTGTGTATTCCATCTGGTAAGGTTCACTTGTATAATCATTTTTTATGTTGTTTAAAAAAGGTATTTGCAGTGAAGTAACCATTTGTCTTGCAAAATTCTATCATGTGATCGCCTGCATTGTTCCTATCACTAAGGCCATATTCCCCAACTACTGAACTTTCTTTGTTTCTAATCTTTGCATTCCAATTGCCAGTAAATATCAACATATCTTGAGTGCAGGTTTGATCACCCTGAGACTGAAGAAGTTGGTAGAATTCTTCAGTTTCATCAGCACTGGCTTTAGTGATCAGTGCATAAATTCGAATAATAGTGTTATTAGCTTGTCTTTCTTGTTGTTAAGTGCCATCGAGTCAGTTCTGACCCATAGTGACCCTGTATAGGGTTTCTGAGGAGCAGCTGGTGAGCTTGTACTGCCAATCTTAAGGTTCAAACCTACTTTGCAGTCCAACGCACTAACCTACAGTGCCACACCGGGACTCCTTATATGCATATGGATATTATCATATCACAGACAACATTGTTCTTCAACACAGATCTTGATATGTTATTTTTTGATGATGAATATGACTCCATTCCTCTTCAATTTATTATTCCTGGCATAGCAAACCATTTGATTATAAGATTCAAAATAGCTACTACCAGTCCATTTCAGCTCACCAATGCCAAGCATATCGATGTTTATGACTTTCATTTTTAGCAATTTTCGATTTTCCTAGATTCATACTTCATACATTCCATGTTCTAATTATTAATGGATGTTTACAGCTGTTTCTCTTCATTTTGAGTTGTGCCCCATCAAAGGCCCATGGACTTTACTCGATTCACATCATCACAGTAATCTCTGCTTGAGGCAGCTCTTCCCCAGTCGTATTTTGAGTGCCTTCCCACCTGAGGGGCTCATCTTATGACACGATTATCTGATAATATTCTGTTGTTCTTCATCATGTTTCAGTATTGAATATTCTGGTGCTAACAGTGTTCCATTGCTATCCATAAGGGTTCCAGTGAATAAATAATCAGAAGTTGTCTGTCTATCCTTCTTTCTAGTTGTCTTTGTCTGAAAGCTCAGTTGAAATCTGTCTACAGTGGTGACTTTGTTGGTATTTAAAATATCTGTGGCATAGCTTCTAGAATCACAGCCACACGCAAGCCACCACAGTATGAGAAACTAAGAGAAGAGTGGTGGTTATCATGTTAAAGATGTTTTAGAGTAAGCATAAGTGTTTTAAAATGTTTTCTTCATGCATCGAGATGTAAACTATACCCTATATGCTGAAGTATGAGGCTTTCTGCTCCTAAAAAGATTTGAAGTCTCAGAAACTCTGTATAGGATTGTTATGAGTGAGAATCGACTCAGTGGCAATATGTTTGGTTTTGACTAATTAACATTAAATGCAAACCCTACCTAATTGTTCTGACTTACATAAACATCCAACATAAAGACAGACTTTAGAATGGCATTATATTATGTATTTTATATGTTGTTGTTGTTACGTACCATGGAGTCGGTTCTGACTCATAGCGACCCTGTACAGAGTTTCCAAGGCTGTGAATCTTTACAGGAGCAGAAAACCTCATCTTTCTCCCGTGGAACAGCTGGTAGTTTCGAACTGCTGACGGTGAGATTAGCAGCCTGATTCTTAGCCACTACATTACCAGAGCTCCTATTTTATATAATGGAGCTTAAATGTATTATGAAACATTAACAACTGGTGACCCTACATGAAGGGTATGTGAATACTCACTGTGCTATTCTTTTACGATATTTGTAGGCTTAGAAGTATTCCAAACAAAAGGTTAGGGAAAACAAAAGAAAAAGAATGAGACTTTTGTCATTGAAAGAATTAGTCTGAATAATCCTGACCTTCAAGTCAACCCACAGTAGGGGGAAATTTGCCTGTGCTGTTCACAAATAAGGTTGATTACCAGCATTAGAAAATCAAGAAAGCATAAGTCAGGCTGTGGAATGACTGTAGACTAATTAGTTAACCTTATCAAACTTCAGTCTACTGAATTTGATTGCCCTAATTGACTAAAAAACAAAAAGGAAAAAAAAAAAAAGCTGGAACAAAAGATGTTAACCTTTCTTCCCAAGCACAAGAATGTTTGGAGTACCAGGAATTTCGCACTGAAGGAATTATGAACTGATATTTGCTCAGATTTGTTATGTTTACTTATTCACCCTAAGAAAAATATTTGCCATTTGTAACAAGATTCTTTGAATTCGAAGGAAAGCATGAATGATCCTGAAAATTTTGTGGTGGGGGCATAAGATGTTAAAAAAAAAAGGATATGTTTTGGAACCCTAAATCATGGCCTGTAGGAAATACAGACCCTTGGCTTCCACTCATTGAATTGAAGGAAAGGGTTTCAAACACTGAACAAGTGTCAACTATCCAGGGTTCTGCACAAAGGGAACATTTATGTTTACAACCTGACTTGCTTTCGATTTTAAACTGCCCTGTGGTGCTGGACCTAGTATCCATAAGTGTCCCTGACTCTACGCAGCAGCATTTTAGCCAGGCGGCGAGTATTCAGAAAGTCAGGAACTGGAACAATACAAGAAGACAAATAGAAAGCATTCACCTCAATTGTCAGTTTTTAGACTGAGATAAACAGGAATACTATTGAACAATAGAAAAGGACTTCTTTTATCTCACCAGTGAAGTAAATCTTAAAATATGAAGATGAAGAACTGTTATAGAGATAACAAACATTAAAGAACTAAAACTCATAACAGAAGGAGGTATCAGTGGGGCTTGTCTTTTGAAAAATGTGACTATACAAAACACTTCTTGTTCCCATGGTGATGCTGATAATACTTTGTCAATCATTGTGATAGCTACATCTACAATACTTAGTCTTTAAAAAAAGCCCTTGAAATTTGTGAAGGTTAAATTTGTTTCTCCTCTAAATTGCTTAGTGTTGATTGTACTTGTGATAATTGGAGGAGATATACTCCATTTGTGAGAAATACTGACCAATATTTCTTGCTGCTTTTAAACCTCAGAGAAGAAAAGATACTATAAACAGCTAGTCCCTTCACAACAGTGCAGACACTAATCAAAGTACATGTCTTCAAAGTGGAAGAAACTTAAGTAATTCATTAGTCTTCAGGGTTGTGCCCAGACCTTCATTTAGGAAGCGCCATTCATTGCAATATTTTCCAATCTCAGGGATGGCAGTTTATTTGTCTGGTTCTTTCCTAATTAATTTGTTTCTAAGAACAGGGCCTTTTTCTAATAAGATTGTGTAGAAACATTTCTATGAGTCCAAAACAGGCATAAACCACAAACCCTACTACTTACCCATACCAAAGACAGATTTTCATGGTGTTATATTAACCATCAACTGCAAATTCCAGGATTTATTTTGTGACTGGGAGAATGTAAATTTAGATTTTTATTTTTTTTATGGACTCTTGCATTTCTTAATTCTAACAGTAAGTGTTATGGATTGAATTTTGTCCCGCCAAAATAAATCCAGTAAATCCTACCTCTATTTCTGTGGTAAGATGGTTTGTCTTTGTTACGTTAATGTGGCAGTATTAGTGTAGGGGATATTTTAACTCTATCTCTTTTAAAAATTTTTTATTTTATTGTAGTTTAGGTAGAAGTTTATACTTCAGTCAAACTTAATTCATTATAAAAGAGAGTACATAAACTAACAGAGAAGAGATGGTAAATAAGTATGCCAAGCCACATGCAGAGCTCCAAGGAACCAGAAAACAAGCTGAAGAGGCAAGGGCCTTCCTCCAGAACTCATAGAGGAGAGAAAGCTATTCCCTAGAGCCAGCACCCTTAATTCAGATTTCTGTGTGGCACTGTGGGTTAATGCTCCAGACTGCAAATCCGTTTGAACTGCAACCTCTCCAGCTGCTCCTTGGAAACTCTATACAGGGCCCCTATGGGTTGGAATCGACTCGACGGCACTTAACAACAACAACAACAAGGCGTTCTGGTAGCGCATTGGCTACGGGCTGCGAACCTTAAGAGTAATACCAAAGTAGCAGGTTGGTCAGACAGATAGATACTCATCTGTGCATTTATGTAACTAATTTAAGATACTCCAAACAATTACAGTCTTCATTAACAGATGCCAAATTAGAAATAACTGTCTCTCTCTTTTTTAATGTTTTATTGTGAATTATATGATAGTTTACATGGGAGAACATTAGTTTTACATTCATTCTATCATATATCGTTTCATTGCCATGGTTACAATCCCCTCCATGCATCATCAACCACCCTGCAAGCCGTCCCCCCTGCCCCCACCCCGGTCATCAGCACACAGCCCCTCTCCTTCTCTGGGTCTAAAGTCCCCAGCCACTCCATCTCTCCATGTCATTGTCTCTGCCTCCATCTCTTGCGTCACTTTCTCTGGGTAGTGTCGCGCTCTCCGCTCTTCTCCCTTGATGGTCCCAGGGACCTCCGCTTCTAGACCAAAAAGTTAATCACTTCCCTCCTTGCTACAAAACATCTACCTTTTCATTTACAACCTTCACAATCAGTCCTGATAACAATTACTCACTATTGAATCACAAGAGACCTATCCGCATTCCTTTCATCAGCCCCTCCCAGACAGATTGGATACTACTCAGTGGAGATTCTACCTTCCTCCATGCTTTCTGGATCTAGATTCCCTTTTGAAAGCTTGTAAGCTAGTCACTTCTTGCCTTTGAAGCCCCCCCATTTTGGGTAGCCAATGTTCAACTTGCTCATCCCTGTCTACTCTGTATGGAGGGGGTGGGAATGATCCTCACTGTAAAGATTTATTCCCTCTTTTGAGCTACTGCATCCATAGATGTAGGTCAAATTCATCAAATTGTACCAGATTACTCTTTTTTTCCTGTTCTTTCTTCTTCTACTTGAGCTCTGATCATCTAGTCATTGAAGCCAGGTCAAGTGGGTATTATCTGGAAGTGTGGGTATTCTTGTGCATATGCCCTCTCTTTTTATCAGCTGGACGCTTCACTCTCCACTCTAGTTCTCTGTGGCTATGTCACTGACTCTGGAAACTGCTGGCCAACCAGGTCTCCACCAAGGTTCACAGGAGTCTATTGAACATTGTAGGGCTTAGCTTGCAGCTTCATTGCTGTTTTTCCCTCATTTCCCCTTGTCAGTGATGAACATAGTCACCAATCAGAGCTTGTATTCCCATTGAGTCTTAGTCTTGGAAAGGGATTTCCTCTGAGGGGACCCAACCACTTGCCTTGATGTCTCCTGGGTGAGCAACTTGCTTGTTTTTGTAGTAATCAGTCAGTCTGCCTATATAGTTTTGTATTTTTCCTGTCA
>NW_006408853.1:1178250-1185274 GCF_000296735.1 Chrysochloris asiatica
TGTAGTAAATTTTGAAGTCAGGTAGTGAGAGGTCTCTAACCTTATTCTTCTTCTTAAGCAGTGCTTTGCTTATCCTTGGTCTCTTTCATTTCCATATAAAGTTTGTAATTGTTTTTCCATCTCTTTGAAGAATGATGTTAGAATCTGGATTGGGCTTGCATTATATGTGTAGCTTGCTTTGGGCAGTATTGACATTTTCACAATGTTAAGTCTTCCTATCCATGAGCATGGTACATCTTCCATTTTTATAAGTCTCTTTTGGTTTCTTGTAGTAGTGTTTTGTAGTTTTCTTTGTATAAGTCCTTTGTTTCTCTGTAGAGATGAATGTCTTAATGGTTTCCTAATATCATAGATTTCAGCATGAGGATTGATTGACAATGCAAGTCATTTGATAGAATGATAGGTAAACTGACCTTTTAATCTATCAGGCTTCCAGTTCAATAACAATATGAAAAAAAAGACATAGTTTGTGCCAGAGAAGAAATAATCTTACATCTAAATTTATTTCCTTGTGGTAGAATAGGTTTGGCTATTCACACACTTCTTTTATGTCATTACACTTGTGAACCAGAACAAAACGTCATGGAATAGCATGCTTATGGAAAGAAAACACACACACCTTTCGTCAGCTAATCCTTTTCCTGTCAGACTGACAAAGCAGTTTTCCCTTTGGAATAAACGTGTTGGAATCAAATGAATTGCCAGAACAAGTTTTTGTGCTTTGTTCTGTTTTAATCTCATTCCACGTGGCTTGACTTCCTGTTAACCTTCTACACTTACCTTGGCATTTCTCCTAATCAGCAAGCAATAGAACATAGGAATGTTGGCCTGCAAGTCACTTAGGGTAAACCTCACCTGGGCCTCTCTTAGGACTTCCTTAATGACCATCAGCTCACATCATTCAGTGTTAAGCACCCAAAAGTAATTACAGGATTTCAGGATTGTAAGGATCAGTATTCCTTTCTTCACCCATTTCTGTTGCCTCTTTGAGATCAGATGTCTATCTTCTTCAGTCTTATATTATCTCCTTCCTGGTAGCACTGAAAGTAGCATTGGTGGGGTTGTTGATTAAGTGTAGGTCTACTAACCTTAAGGTTCGAAATTCAAAACCACCTGCCACTTCTCTGAAGAAAGATGAGGCTGTCTACTCCCATACAGCTTTACAGCATCAGAAGCACTATATATAAGGGTCACCATGAGTCAGAAAGGAGCTCTGGTCGCATAGTGGTTATGAATTGGGCTGCGAACCACAGGGTCAGCAGTTCAAAACTATCAGCTGTTTTGTGGGAGAAATATGAGGCTTTCTGCTCCCCTAAAGATTTACAGCCTCGGAAACCATGTACAGGGTGCCTATGAGTCGGAACCGACTCCATGGCACATAACCAACCAACCATGAGCCAGAATTGAGACTCAGAGGCAGTGGGTGTGGTTAGGTTTGGTTCTGGAACTGAATCTATCAGTGATATTTTTTGTATATCTTCTGAAACTATATTTCCTATGAAATTGAAGCTCCAAAATTTCACCAGATTCCACTGATGTTTACTACACATTTGCTTCATGCAAGTCACTTTCATAAGCATATTGTAGTTTTTTCATTGTTGTTGTTGTTGTTGTTGTTATGTGCCATCGAGTCGGTTCCGACCCATAGCGACCCTGTATAGGGTTTCCGAGGGTGTAAATCTTTACAGGAGTAGAAAGCCTCATCTTTTTGTTAGAGCCATCAAATTGGCCCCAAATCACAGTGGACCTATAAAGGGTTTCCAAAACTTCTAAATCTTTGCAGGAACAGAAAACCTCATATTTTTTCAATGGAGTAGCTGGTGAGCTCAAACCATCTACCTTGTGGTTAACAACCCAGTGCTTAATCCTACAGAGCTACAGGGATAGAAAAAACATTGTTTATAAAGTGAATTGTGCATAAGTAATAATACTAGAACACGTGGCAAGTAGATTATGACAGGTTTAAATTTTTCAGGTGTTATTGAATACAGAACAAAAATAGAGAATAGTTATGAGAGGGAGAACTTTTTGAAACCCAAGTCTGCCGTGGATTATTTCATAAATACTATTATGAGAATATAGGCAGTGTGTGAGCTGTGTCTTCAACAGGATGAGCTGAATATTGAGAAGGAGGTGGCATATCAAGAGATTTATATATCAGACATAAAGAACAGAATGGGTATGACATAAAAATTTTTTTTTTTTTTTCTGGAGAATAATATTTACCTCCAGAAACTACAGTATCTTTTGGCCAAATGCACTGGGTCACAAATGCTATCCTAAGAACTTTCACTATACGAGCATGAGAAAAATTATTAATCCTCTGGCTGTAGAATTTATTTCAATCAACTTTTAGAAAAGACAAATACATCCTTTTTTGACATAATTTCCTTGCTTTTCAATACACTTTGTCCATCTGTCAACAAGCTTTCAGATTCTCTTATTAAAAAATATTTTAGGCTGAGCTGCAAGCCACGAATGCATCACTTTCTTCAACTCTTCGTCAAATGTGAAACTTTGTTCTTGAAGTGCTGCTCTCAGGACACCAAACAAGTGAAAGTCCAATGGAACAAGATCAGAACTACAGGGAGGATGCTTTCAAACCTCAAATCAAAGTGTTTGCACAGTGTCAACAGCATGGGCAAAGGTGTGCAGACATGCATTTTCATGCAAAATAACAAGGTCCTTGAATAACAGTCCTCTGCATTTAATCCAAAATTCAGACTTCAGCTCTCAGTGAACATCTCACAGTAAGGAACACTGTTGATTGTTAAACTTTTTTCCTGATAGTGTTCCAATACTGCCCCTTGAGAATCCCAGAAAACTATAAGCTTCAATTTTCCAGCTGATGGTTGCTTTTTGAACTTTTTCTTGGTCCAGGATTGAGGGCGTTTGCATTTCATACTCTGGCATTTACTCTCAGGCTTGTAGTGAAGAATTCATATCTCATCACCAGTGATGATTTTTTTTTCAAGAAACTTTTACCTTCCTTCACATATTGGTCCAAATTTTGTTTGCAGATGTTCAAATGCTTCTGTCTGTGTTCTTCCATGAGTTGTTTCAGTACTCATCTCACACAAACTTTTTTAAACCCAAGCCTGTAATGGATTATTTCATAGGCAGAGCCATGGCTGATATGCAAATGATTTGCCACATAATCCACTGTCACTTTTCTTTCAAACAGAATCATTTCACATGCACATTCAATGTTGTCATCAGCCATCGATATGGGTAGGCATTTCAATATAACTAGAGTGCAGATAATTTTGACTCACCCTTGTACATTCTATAGATGTAGATCAGTGGTTCCCAAAAGTCTACTATGAAACAGTGATGGGCTGCATCTAAGTTTTCACTGGAATTAGAAGAAATGAGAAAAATAAGAACAAGGTAGAGATTTAATTCTTTGTTTTCATCAAACAAAATGCATTTTTACTATTATGTCTTTTGTATATTTAGAATCAAATGTAATTTGTTTTATGAGATGAGAAGTTTAATTGATAATTTGATTAAGAGTTCTAATCACTTAATTGGCAAAATGAAAATGGATAACTATATTAAACTCCCTAATTTATTGTTTTATCTCTGTTGCAAGAAATCCCAAATTTGGGGGCCACTACCAAATCAACGTGGACTCAGAAAGGGAGCAATATGGTGGGAATTATGCTTTAGAAAACATAACTCTGAAAGCAGCATGTCAATAGAAAGAAGAAAAAAAAAGAAGGAAAGATTAAAAGAAGTGCAACAGACTGGGACTAGATTCATGAAAGCTACTTAAAAACCTATGGTAAAAAGTCATCAGAACCTGAACTAAGACATTAACGAAGAGACCTAAAAAGAAGCAATGGATACAGAGATAGAATCTGCAGTCCTTGACAACTGAGTGAAAACACAGTAGTCAAGGAAAAACTTTCTCTGGAGATGACACAGATATTGTTTCTTATAAGTAGTAGGTTGAGAGAGGGAGGCGGCAGTTGCCATCAGGTTGATGCTGACTCTTGGTAACTTCATAATGTTAGAGTAGAACTGTATACTCCAAAGAATTTCAATGGCTTATTTTTCAGAAATCAACTGCCAGGTCTTCTGATATATATCTACCTGTTAGCAGTAAAGTATATTAGACATTTGTACCACCTAGGAATGTCAAAGAAGAAAGAGAATAGAAGGCAGAACTCTAGGTGGAGAACACCTTCATTAGCTTAGCTTCATGACTTAGAGGAATTGAGATTGATGCATATCTTTTCCAGTTAAAGTACCTTCTGTAAACTCTGACTTTTTCTCTAAATATTTTCATACTAGCCTATTTCTAATGATATTCTGTGAGTATTTGTATGGCACTATAGGATGAGCATTGGATTGCTAACCACAAAGTCTGAAGTTAAACCCACAAGTTGCTCACGTAAAGCATATACATTGTGGCTATGAGTCAGACTCAACTTGATGACACACAATAACAATAATATTCCTTAGAAAAAAATCTCATGGTTTCTCAAAATCCTTTCTGTTAGTGTGTTTTACTGTTGCCACTAACTGCAACTAAAGTTCAGCAACACACCCAATTGTGGTAAACTGAGAAGTAATGAAATAGCCTAAGGGATTTAAGACTTTCTGTCAAATACAATAAGTAAGAGAGAAAGACATATGAAATAGAATGACATTTTAGCAATTGAAAAAAAAAAAATGTATAACCTTTCCAAAAGAAGGAAGTTCACATTTTAAAGCATTTTTCAGATACTTTGTTTCCTTATTGTCATTGTTGTTAACTGCTGTCAGGTGTGTTCCAAATAATAGTGACCCTATATTGGGTTCCCAAGGAGCAGTTGATGGTTTTAAAACATTGACTTTACAGTTAACAATCTAGTGCTTATCTTACTGTGCTACACAAAGACTTAGATAAACAATATTACAGTTGTGCCAAAATGTATTGCATTGCATAACATTTCATTATTGTTGTTGTCATTGTTAAGTGCTATTGAGTCGATTCTGACCCATAGCAACCCTGTATAGGGTCTCCAAGAACCAGCTGGTTGGTTTGAACCATCAACCTTGCAAACGACTTTGCAGTCTGACGCATTAGCCCACAGTGTCACACAGAACTCATTCATTATTGTTAGGTGCCATCAAGTCAGTCATGACTCATGTTGTTGTTGTCAGGTGCCATTGAATCAGTGACACTCATAGCAAACCTATTCACAGCACAAGGAAACACTGCATGATCTTGTGTCAACCTGACAGTAGTTGCTACATTTAAGGCCATTGCTGCTGCACTGTGCCAGTCCATTTAGTTGGGGGACTTCCTATTTTTCTCTGACCCTCCACTTCACCAAACACAATATCCTTTTCCAGCAATGGGTCACTCCTGAATATGCATGAAGTATAAGAGTTGATGTCTGACCATCCTGGCTTCCAGAGACATTCTGATTGTGCTAATTCCAACAAACTGATTCGTCCTTTTGGCAGTACATAGTAGTTTCAATATTCTTTACAAGAACAAAACTCAAATGCATAAATTCTTCTACAGTCTTCTTATTCACTGTCCAACTTTCAGGTGCATATGACCATGGCTTGCATCAGACCCATCTTAGTCCTCAAAAGGTCTTGTGCAACAGATTTATCTAAAGCATTATGTTGTTTGATTTCTTGACTGCTGCTTCCATGAGTGTTGATGGTTGATATGAGCAAAATGAAGTCTTTGACAACTTCAATCTTTTTGCCATTCATATAGATACTAATCCAGTGATGAGGATTTTTGTTTTCTTTACACTGAGGTGCAACCCATACCAAAGACTGTAGTCTTTGATATTCATCAGTAAGTATTTTAAGTCTTCATCACTTTCAGCAAACAAGGTTTATCATTTGCATATCACAGTTTGTTAATGAATCTTCCTCCAATCCTGATGCCACGTTTCCTGTAATCAGCTTCTTGAATTATTTGCTCAACATACATTTTGAATAAGTATGGTGAAAGAATACTGCCCTGGCGCACACCTTTCCTTATTTTAAACCATTCAGTGTTCCCTTGTTCTGTTTAAACAACACCCTCTTGGAATATGCACAGGTTCCTCATGAGCATAATTAAGTATTCCTAAGTACTCATTCTCTGCAATGTTTTCACAGCTTGTTTTGATCCACACAACTGAAATCCTTTGGATAGACAATAAAGCACAGGGAAAGATCTTTCTGATGTTCTCTGCTTTCAGCCAACACTCATCTGACATCAACAAAGATAGTCTTCATTCCACATCTTCTTCTGAATCCAACTTGAACTTCTGGAAGTTCTTTGTCAATAAATGGTTGCAGCCATTTTTAAATTATCTCTAGCAAAATTTTACTTGCATGCAATATTAATGATACTGACTGATGATTTATGTATACCATTGGGTCAACTTTCTTTGAAATTGACAAAAATATAGATCTCTTCCAATCAGTTAACCAGGTATTTGTCTTCCAAATTTCTTGGCATAGATGAGTGAGTACCTCCAGTGCTTCATCCGTTTGCTGAAAGATCTCAATTTGTATTCCATCAAATCCTGGCACCTTCTTCTTTGCCAGTGACTTCAATGCACCTTGGATTTCTTGATTCAGGATCATTGACTCTGGATCATAAGCTACCTCTTCAAATGGTTGAACATTGACCATTTCTTTTAGTCAATGTATTCTACGTATTTCTTCTATCTTCTTTTGATGCTTTCTGCACCATTCAATATTTTGTCCATGGTGATTGTGTGCCGTGGAGTTGGCTCCGACTCATAGCAACCCTGTACAGGGTTTCCAAGGCTATAAATCTTTATTGGAACAGAAAGCCTCATTTCTCTCATGGAACTTCTGGTAAATTTGAACTGCTGACCTTGAGGTTAATAGCCCAATTCATAACCACTACACTACCAGAGCTCCTTAGAACCCATGTTGTTGTTGTTGGTGTTAGGTGCCATCAAGTCAGTACAGATTCATAGCAACTCTATGCACAACAGAACAAAACACTGCCTGGTCCTGGGCCAACCTCACAATTGTTGTTGCTGCCATG
>NW_006408853.1:1192214-1193795 GCF_000296735.1 Chrysochloris asiatica
TTATGGTGTTGGAGGAGAATATTGAAACTGCCAAAAGAACTAACAGATCTGTGTTGGAAGAAGTGCAGCCAGAGTGCTCTTTGGAGGCCAGGATGGCCAAACTTCGACTCTCATACTTCGGACATATTGTCAGGAGGGAACAGTCACCGGAGAAGGATATCATATTTGATAAGATGGAGGGTCAGAGAAAAAGAGGAAGACCCCAGCAAGATGGATTGGCAAAGTGGCAGCATCAATGGGCTCAAGCGTGAGGTTGGCTCAGGATCGGTCAGTGTTTCGTTCTGCTGTGAATAAGGTCACTATGAGTCAGTAACAACTGGATGACACTTAACAACAACAACAACAAACTCTACCAGAACGCCTTCCAGATATAGATGTATTTAAAGTACAGCAAATCTACAAGACTGAAAATAGGTAACTAAGATATTGAATTATAATGAAACCAATGACAAAGCAAGAAAAGGGAATAGTATAGATACAGAACTTCCAAATGGCAAGGAAGTCAAGCTGGTTTCAAGGTAAAACAGATTTTTTTTTTAATGGAGAAATAAATGAATAAATTACAGGTTAACCTCAAAAAAAGTGATACAACTTCACATCAAAATAAAAAAAGACAAAAATCAGAAAGATTTAGTAAACATTAACACAACAGAAATAAAGAAAATGAAATGAAAACCTGCAAATAAAATGAAATCAGTGCAGAAAATTATGTGGACCAAAAAAACCAGCAGCATCACAAAAAACACACACAGTAAAAGGACAACAATCAATTCATACTGACTGAATATTGCACTGAATTCAAATGAATTAAATGCACCAGTCAAAGGACAGACAGTAGCAGAATGGAAAAGAAAACAGACTCCTTCAATATGCTGTCTACAAAAGACATGCCTCACCAAAAAGACAAAAATAGACTATAAATCAAAGGATGGAAAGAATTATAACAAGCTACTGGCTATCTCTGATAAAACAGACTAAAAATAAAAAACAAGCGTAAGTGACAAAGAAGGATATGATATCATGATTAAAGAGTCAATTGAACAACAGGACATAGCAATAATAAATATCTATGTTCTCTATGAACAAGCCTAAAAATACACAAATCAAACTCTAACATAACTGAAGAAAGAAATAGACAATTTTAAACCAGTAATAGATTTTAATGCTCAGTTTCAATGAACAGAACAGTTAGAAACAACACAATTAATCAATTTGACCTCATAAAATTATACAGAGCCTCAGACCCAACAATAGTGCAATATACATTTTTTCCAAGGCACATGAAACAGTTTCCAGAACAGATCATATATTCACCACAAACCAAACCTCAATAAATTTAAAAACATCAAAATACTACAAAGCATCCTCTCAAATCACAACACTATAAAAGTAGAAATAAACAATAGAAAGATTGTTGTTGTTGTTGCTATTGTTAATTTCCATTGAGTCAGTTCTATCTCATAGTAAACTTGTATAAGGTTTCCAAGAAGTGGCTGGTATGTTTGAACTGCCCACCCTGTGGTTAGCAGTCAAGTTCTTACTCTAGAGTGCCACACCAGTACTCCAAACAGGAAGATCAAG
>NW_006408853.1:1195241-1198574 GCF_000296735.1 Chrysochloris asiatica
GAGCTCATTGATGCTGTCACTTTGCCAATCCATGTCACTGGGGTCTTCCTCTTTGTCTCTGACCCTCCACCTTACAAAACATGATAGCTTTCTCCAGAGACTGGTCCCTCCTGACAATATGTCCAAAGTATGAGAGATGAAGTTTGGCCATCCTGGCCTCCAAAGAGCACTCTGGCTGCACTTCTGCCAACACAGATCTGTTTGTTCTTTTGGAAGCCCATAGAACAAGTCAAGGCTTGAATTTTTTCTTCAGTTCCCTCAGCTTCACAGATGCTAAGCATATGCTTAACTTTTTATTTTCTAACTTCATGTTTCTGCACATTTTGTTATAATATTTGACTTTGTCTTCTTGAGCTGCCATTTAAAATGTTCTAGTCAGCTCTTTTACTTCCTCATTTCTTCCATTTGCTTTAGTATCTCTATGCTGGAAAGAACATTTCAGAGTTTCTTCTAACATCCACTTTGGTCTTTTCATTCTTCCTTGTTTTCTTAATGATCTTTTGCTTTACTCCTACATGATACTCTTGAAATCAACTCACAGCTCTTCTGGTCTTCTATATTTAGAGTCTAATGCACCAAATCTGTTCTCTAGATGCACTCTAAATTCAGGTACATATGTTTATGGTCATATTTTGACTCTCATGGGTTTGTTTTAATTTTTATTTTAATTTTTAATTTTCTTCATCTTCAGCCTGAACTTACAGATGAACAATTAGTGGTCTGTTCAACAGTCTCCTCCGAACTTGTTTTGACTTTTCCACCATCTCTTTCCACAGATGTAATCAATATGATTTCCGTGTACTCCATCTGGTGATATCTTTTATGTTGTTTAAGAAGATTATTTGCAATTAATAAGTTATTGGTCCTGCAAATTTCTGGCATGCAGTCTCTAGCACAGTTTCTATCACTAAGGTCATATTTTCCAACTGCTGAGCCCTCCTCTTTATTTCCAACCTTTGCATTCCAATCACCAATAATAATCAATACATCTTAAGTGCAGGTTTGATCAATTTCACTGAAGAAGTTGGTAGAATTCTTCAATATAATCATCACTGGCTTTAGTGGTTGGTGCAAAAATTTGAACAATAGTGGTATTGACTGGTCTTCCTTGAAGATGTCCATACTATCCTATCACAGACAGCTTTGTACTTGAAGACAGATCTTGATATGTTCTTTTTGATGATGAATGTGACACCATTTCTCCTCAATTTGCCATCCTGGCATAGTAAACCATGTGATTGTCAGATTCAAAATGGCTAATACCAGTCCATTTCAGTTCACTAATGCCTAGGATACTGATGTTTATGAGTTCCACTTCAGTTTTTGACAATTTCCAATTTTCCTAGATTCATACTTCGTACATTTCATGTTCTCATTATTTGTGGACATTTGCAGCTGCTTTTCTTCATTTTAAGTTGTGCCCCATCAGAAAATGAAGATCTTGAAGACTTTACTCCATTCACATCATCACAGTCAACTCTACTTTGAGGAGGCATGAACTCATCTTTTGGCATTACATCTGACAATATTCTGGTGTCTTTCATCATGTTTCAATATTCAATATTTTTGTGATATATAACAGAGTTCCACTGTTTTCATAAAGCTTTTAGTGGCTTAATATTCTGAAGTAGTCCAGCTCTCCTTCTTCCTAGTCTGTCTTCATCTGGAAGATCACCTGAAACCTGTCCATCATGGGTGACCCTGCTGATATTTAAAATATCCATGGCATAGATTCCAGAATCTCAGTAATAAGCAAGCCACCATAGTATGATAAACTGACAGACAAGTGGTTAGCCATGACTCATAGTGATCCTATGTACAGAAAAAAAAAAAAAAAAACACTGAGAAGTCTAGCACCATCTTTATAATTGTGGTTATGTTTCAACTTATGTTGCAGACACTCTGTCAATCAATCTCATCAAGGGTCTTCTTTTTAACTGACACTTTACTTCCAAGTATGCATTCTTTTTCCAGAGTATGGTCACTCCTGATAACCTGTCAAAAAGTATATAAGACAAAGTCACAACATCCTGGCTTCCAGGTAGCATTCTAGCTCTATTTTGTCCAAGTCAGATGTTTGTTCTCTCTCAGTATTATTTATTAAGCTCAAGTAGATTAGATCAAGTATTATTATTAAGTGTGCAGAGACCTAGATTTATAAAATCAAAAGGGAAGAAGAACAAGTTCAGTATTTCTCAAGCTGAAAGAACTAAAGAAAAAAAATCAAGCTTCAAGTCAGAATACTGAAGGATTCTATGGACAAAATATTGAATGACAATTGAATAGAAACATTTTTAAAAAGGAAGGAATACATAGAATCTCTTATCAAAAAGAACTGGTCAATGCTCAATTGTATCAAGAGGTAGTATATGATCAAGAAACAATGGTGCTGGATAAAGAAATTCCAGCTACTCTGATGGCATTGGCCAAAAACAAAAACAAAACAACAAAGGAAGGTTCTAGGAATTGACAATATACAAATTGAAATATTTCAACTAATTTATGCAGAATGAGAGATGGTCACTCCTCTATGTCAATAAATTTATCAGATAGCTACCTGGCCAACCAATTGGAAGATACATATTTGTGCTGATTGCAAAGAGAGGCAGAATGCAGAAATAATTGAATAATATTAGTATTATCACATGCAAATAAAATTTTACTGAAGACAACTAAAAGAATTGGAACAGTGCATTGACAGAGTTGCCAGAAATTCAAGCAGGATTCAGAAAAAGATGTACAACAAGGGATTCCATTGCTGATGTCAAAACGCTTTTGGATGAATGCAGACAATACCAGAAAGATGTTTTTTGTACTTTTATTTACATACAAAGACATTCTCTGTGTGAATCATAATAAACTCTGGGTAACATTGCAAAGAATGCACATTCCAAAACACTTAATTGTGTTCATGAGGAACCTGTGCACAAACTAATAGGCAGTCATTTGAACTGAACAATATAATACTGAGTGATTTAAAATGAGGAAAGATATGGATTAGGGTTGTCACTTTTCACCACATTTATTCAAACTGTATGCTAAGCAAATAATCTGAGAAACTGGATTATATGACAAAGACCATGGCATCAGGAAATATCATTGACAACCTGTGGTATGCAAATGATACACCTTACTTGTTGAATGAGAAAAGAACTTGAAGCACTTACTGATGAAGGCCCAAAATAGATTGAACTTCAAAGTGAAAAAAGCAAAACTCCTCACAACTGGACCAATAAATAGCATCATGGAAGCAGCAGTCAAGAAATTAAGTGATATATTGCATTAAGAAATTATGCTGCAAAAGACCTCTTTAAAGTGATCAAGAGCAAATAT
>NW_006408853.1:1203599-1210711 GCF_000296735.1 Chrysochloris asiatica
TATATGGCATTGAGTAACATCCTGGTTCAAAGCAACTGAATAATGGAAGAAATTAAAAAATGAAATTTAAAAAATTATTAAATAAAAGAATAATGAAAACACAATATACCAAAAGCTTTGTGAAATAGAAAAAGCAATGTTTACAAGGCACTTTATAACAATAAACACATGCATCCAAAAAGAAGAAAATATCAAAATCAACACCTTAACACAAAATCTCCAAAAAGTATTTTAAAAAGTAAAAGAAGAAAAGAAACAATAAAGGTTAGAGCAGAAACAAATGAAATAGAAAACAAGACAACAACAGAAATAATCAATGACAAGAAGTTGGTCCTTTGAAAGGATTAATAAAATCACAAAATCTTTGACAAATATAACTAAAGAAAATTAGAAGATAGAAATAACATGAATAAGAAATTATATGGGTGACATTACAATAGAACCAATGGAAATAAGATGGATAATAACAAATACTCTGATGAACTGTACTCCAACAAATTTGAAAATCTAGAAGAAATGGACAATTTTCTTGAAACACAATTTAGCAGCAAAAACCTAAATTAACACAGATGGAAGTAGACAACTTGAATAGCCCTATAATGACAAGAACATGATCAAGTCATTTTAAAAACTCCCAACAACAACAACAAAAGAAGCTAAGTCTAGATGACGTTACTAGTGAATTCTGCTAAACATTCAGAGAGGACTAGATTCTAATTGTACTCAAACTATTTCAAAATATAGAAAAGGATGCAAAACTCCAGAATTCATTTTACAAAGCAAGCATAACCTTAATATCAAAATCAAGTGAAGACATGACTTAACAATAAAATTTTGTTTCTCATGAACTGAAGAGGAGTGACAAATTTGAATTTTCTAATTCATTTACATATTTCATTATAATACTTTACTTTGTTTTCTCGAGCTGCCTTTCAAAATTTTCTGATCAGCTCTTTTACCTCCTAGTTTCTTCCTTTTGCTTTACATTTCTATGCTGGAAAGCAAGTTTCAGAGTCTCTTCTGACATCCATTTTGGGTTTTTCTTTTTTTCTTTATGACCTTTCGCTTTCTTCCTATATGATACTCTTGATGTCATTGAATTAGGCAAATCTGCTGCACAAGACCTTTTTTAAAGTGTTCAAGAGCAAAGATGCCAGTTTGAGGACTAAGATGCACTTGACACAAACCATAGTATTTTCAAAAGGCTCATGTGCATGTGAATGTTGGATAATGAACAGGGAAGACTGTAGAAGAATTGATGTACTTGAGTTATGGTGTTGGAGAAAAATATTAAAAGGACCGTGAACCACCAGAACAAACAAATCTGTGTCGGAAGAAGCACAGTCAGAATGCTCTTTAGAAGCCAGGATGTCATGACTTCATTTCTCATATTTTGGATATATTATGAGGAGGAATCAATCCCTAGAAAAGGACACAATGCTTGGTAAGATGGAGGGTCAGTGAAAAAGAGGGAAACACCCAGTGAGATGAATTTTCATGATGGCAGCAGCAATGGGCTCAAGCATAACAATTATGAGGATGGCAGGACCGGGCAGTGTTTCATTTTGTTGTGCACAGAATCGCTGTGACTCGGAACTGACTTGATGGCACCTAACAACAACAATCCCTCATGAACACAGATGCAAAAATTCTCAACAAAATTCTAGTCAATAGAATCCAACAAATCAATAAAATTCTACATCATGACCAAGAGTGATTCATACTAGGTATACAAGGATGGTTCAATATTAAAGAAACAATCAGTGTAATCCACCACATAAATAAAACAATGGAAAAATCCACATGATCATATCATTTGATGTAGAAAGGCATTTGACAAAACCCAACACCCATTCCTGATTAAAAAAAAAAAAAACTCAGCAAAATAGGAATAAAAGGGAAACTCATCAATATAATTGAGGGGAAGATTGTAAAAAATAAAAATAAAAATTAATGAATTTGAGCTACAGTATTGGCGAACAGTATTGAAAGCACAATTAATTGCTCAAAAAAGCAAATCTGTCTTGGAAGAAGTATAGCCAGACTGGTCCTTAGAAGCAATGATGACAAGGCTTCGTTTCTCTTACTTTGGACATATTATCAGTGTGACCAGTCCCTGGAGAAGGACATCATGCTTGGAAAACTGGAGGTCTGAAAAAAAGAGGAAGACTTCCAAAAAGATGGATTGACACAGTGGCAAAAACAATGGGCTCAAACATAACTGATTGTGAGCATGGTGTAGGGCCATGCAGTTTTCTGCCATGGATAGGGTCTCTAGGAATTGAAACTGACTCAACAGCACCTAACAACAACAACATACAAAACCAACTACCAACAAAAGAACCAGACAAGGAAGTGCTTAATTACCATTCCTATTTAATATTTGCTGGAAGTCGCAGCCAGAGTGATATGGCAAGAAAGGGAAATGAAAGACATCCAATTTGACAAACAAGAAGCAAAACTCTTTCTGTTTGTAGATGAGATGATCCTATACATAGAAAATCCTAAAGTCACAGCAAGAAAATGATTAGAACTCATTGAAATGTTTAAAAAAGCGTTACTAAAATGAATAAAAAGTAGGAGGCCACTCACTCCCAATCTCAAAACTTACTGCACAGTTACAGTAGTCAAAAGAGCCTTGTAATAGATAAATGAAAGACACATAGATCAATAGAACAGAATTGAAAACCCAGAAGAAAATCCATCCTCATACAGTCAGTTGATCTTTGACAAATGGCCAAAACAAATTAAATGGGGAAGAGATAATCTCCTCAACAAATTGTGCTGGCAAAACTGGAAATCCAAGTTTGGAAGAATGAAACAATATCCATACCTTATACACCATATACAAAAGTGAGCTTAACCTGGATTAAAGACCTAAATGTAAAATATAGAACTATAAAGCTCATCAATGAAAAAAAAAAATTGTGGTCCCTGAGACATACCGTAAATACACTCTATAACATATCTGAAAATCCACACACAAAAGCAAAATAGATGACTGGGATTTCCTAAAAATTATGTGTATCAAAAGATTTCACTAAAACAGTAAAAAGAAAACCTGTGAAATGAAAAAAAAATTTTTTCAGCAATGACATATCAAAAAAAAAAATTATCAAACACTTCAACACTTCAACAAGAACACAATTACAACATGAGCAGAGGACATGAACAGACACTTCACCAAAAAGCCATTTAGGTGGCCAACAAATATATGAAGCAATGTTTGCAATCATTAGTCATTAGAGAGATGTAAACCAAAATAATATTGAGATATCATCTTACCCCTGCATTAATAATGAAGTTCAAACAACAAATGCTGGGGAAGTTATGGAGAAAATGGGACCCTCCTACACTGCTGATGAAACTGCAAAGTGGTACAACTGATCTGGAAAACAGTTTGGCACTTTCTCAAAAGGTTGGAAATAGAAATAACCATATGACCCAGCAATCTCTATACTTGGTATATATCCTCAAGAAACAAGAGTTGTGGCATGAATAGATATAGCATACACCTGTTTATTGCAGCACTATTCATAATAGAAAAAAGATGTAGACAACTAAATGATCATCAACAGAAGGTTGGATATACAAACTTTGGTACATACACACAATGGAATACTATGCAATGTTGAAAACCAGTTATGAGTCTGCGAAACAACTCATGATATGGATGAACCTGGAGGACATTAAGCTTAGTGAAATAAGTCAATCACAAAAGGAGAAATGTTGTATGAGATCACTGTTTTAAAAAGTTAAGAAAAGGTTTTCTTGACAAGAGAAACATTCTTGGATGGTTATCCAGGTAGGATGGAAAGGAAATTATTCACCTGACAGAAGGTAGACAGAGTCCTGGTGTGGCACTGTGGGTTAATGCACCAGACTGCAAAGCCATTTGAACTGCAAGGTCAGCAGTTCAAGCTCACCAGTTGCTCCTCAGAACCCTATACAGGGTCGCTGTGGGTCGGCACCGACTAGATGGCACTTCACAACAGAAGGTAGACACATGTTTGGGTGATGGTGAAGGCAATATACAAGAAGATAAAGGTTGGCAGAGGAATTATGAAGGTAATGGAAGACCCAGGAAGGAATGCAAAAGTTAAAGTGAATAGAGGTAAATATTATTAAATGGTGGTACTTGGAGGGGATTACAATCATGGTAATGAAATTATGAATATGATTTGTTGAATGCAAAACTGATGATCTGCTCTGTAAACTTTCACTTAATTCACAATAAAACATTTTTGTTTTTTAATTTGTCCAAGGAATAATTGAATAAAGGTGCCAGTGACTAAGGGGATGGGGGGGAGGGGGAGAGTGAATTAGAGAAGTTAAATTACTTACCCAAAATCTCAGAGCAGGAAGTTAACTGTGATTGAAATTCAGTTGTATCTTTTAGGCCTCATTCTTTGACAAATGACAAAAATCCCAACTAAAACCAGCTAAGGAAAAAGAAAATTTATGAGAGTCTTGATGGGCCAGTGCAAACTTCAGCGGGAACTTAACAAACAACTCTAGCAATATAATCAGTATGTAGTGTCCTTGCCAGTTGCTTCTGTGTTGGTTCCATTCTCAACAGACTTTCCCATTATAATGTCAGGATGTCTCCAGCAGACCTAGCCTCATAGTCACACTCAACCAGGACCAGCAGGAAAACATAAAAATAATCAACCTTGTGCAGCAGCCCAGGGAAAGCCTCATTATATCCATTTATTTTAATTGTCACAGCCTATCCCTGAAGGAACCATTGTAGTCTGTGCAGTAGTATGTACTAAACATTTAAACCTAGAGCCAAAAGAACCTTTTGAAGGAAGGTGGAGGATTATTTGCTTACACCCATCAGGATGCTATTAACAGAATGAGGGTGCACGAATGTTGTGTGGCATCATCAATAGATATTCCCAATACTAGAAATATCTTGTAGAAGAACTTGAATTATCAGACATATATTATTCCAGCTCAGTAACGACGATTCATAAGAACAAAAACTAGGCTTTGTACACTGGAAAATGGAGGACACTCCTCTGGCAATATTTCTCATGATTCTTTTAGAGTTTGCTATCCACAACTACTAGCTCCTTGATTAGGCATGTGGGAAGAACTATGCCTATTTATGCTGTGGTAATAACAGAAATTAACACCTTCCTCCAAAAATACTTTCTTTTGCTGGCAGGAAAAAAGGGAATGGACATTGTGTGTTATCAATGGGTCATTCTTAAGATAACTGAGATAGAGAATCTAGTCTCAGTCTCTCCCTACTAAGCCAACTATTTAAGCCAGAATCCAACTTTAAATGCCTTTTCATCTAAAAGATTTTCTTCCCATTTGCCCCTAATAAGCTGGATTTAGATCTAGACAGTGAAGCATTAGTATCCATTGCTCCATTTATCCCTTTGGAGTCCACTGAGGATTCCACAAAAGAAGCAATCTCATTTCTGTAACAGGTTCCTTCCTCCCTATGAGAAAAGGACACAAAAGGATACCCAGTCATATTTATAATTATCTCTTCGTATTTCTCTAGAAATATTAACTTGCTTCATTCTTATTCAGCTCAAAATTTTACTGTTTTCCTTTGTTTCTGCTTACTCCCTGATATATAAGAGTTAGAAGAAAAAATTTAAAGGATGCTTGTTATTTCATGGGTGTGGTTTATAATGCAGTTAAAACCCAGTTCTTTGTGCTTAGAATACAAGAAACATTCTATTGGGCTATCCTCTAGCAGTAAATACTCAGCTCAAAGCCTATTACTTCCTTTTCTTTAAAGCTGTAACTTCCTAGACAATGTTGCCAGATAAACAAAATTGTTCATTTCTGTCCTTAATGTTGCAGTGAACATAGAAAAGAGGAGCCTGTACTTCAATGGTTGGGTTTGAGATAATTGATGTGTTTTTTGTAGTCTCAATACCTCTATTAATAATTGGCTTAAACTCAAATATCTTGTAGAATTGTAAATATATATCTTTTCACTTAAGGGGCAAAAATGATTCTATTGAAATTTAGTCATAAGATAAATGGCTGTTGTTGTGGTTAAGTGCTGTTGAGTCAGTTCCCACTCATAGTAACCCTCTATAGGGTTTCCAAAGAGTGGCTGGTGGGTTTGAACCAGTGATCATTTGGTTCAAACTGACCTTGTAGACCAGTTCATTATCCTGCAGTGCCAAACCAGGACACCAGATAAATGGTAGACTTGGTTCAAAAAGATAACTGGGTTATGGTCTTCTCCCAATCTCCTCTCACACCCACAAGATGCTGTCAGTAAACAGCTTGTGAAACAGTCCCTTTCTGAGGTCTTTTAAATTCTTACAGTCTTTATTTGCTTTATTTATGGTCTTTGCTTTTATCTTATTAGTTTCTGATATTAAAAATTGACTAATTTTTTTTTCAGAGAATAGAAGATGACAGAGATAATACATGCTGTTATTCTTCCCTTTCATGATTTTATTCTCTGATGTTGTTGGCAAGTGTTGTTGAGTTGATCTGACCCACAGTGACCCTGTAAAGGGTTTCCAAGGAGCTGCTGGTAGGTTTGATCTAAAGACCTTATGGTTCCCAGTCCAGTACTTACCCTATAGTGCCACAGCACTCTGATTTGTTGTTGTGAAGTACCATCAAGTCACTTCCAACCCATAGAGACCCTATATAGGGCTTCTGAGCGGCAGTTGGTGATGTTGTTTTGTTAGGTGCCCTCTAGTTGGTAACCACTCATAGCAACCTTATGCACAGCAGAATGAAACACTGCCTGATCCTGGGCCAACTTCACTATCATTGCCACGCTTGAGCTCATTGATGCTGCCACTTTACCAATCCATGTCGTTGAAGATCTTCCTCTTTTTCTCTGACTCTCCACCCTACCAAACATGATGTCCTTCTACAGTGACTGGTCCCTCCTGACAATATGTCTGAGGTATGAGAGATGAAGTTTGGCCATTCTGTCCTCCAAGGAGCACTCTGGCTGCACTTCTTCCAACATGGATCTGTTGGTTCTTTTGGCAGCCCATGGCACTTTCAATATTCTTGTCCAGTACCATAACTCAAAAGCATCAATTCTTCTACAGTCTTCCTTATTCACTGTCCAGCTTTCACATGCATATGAGGTTATTGAAAATACCATG
>NW_006408853.1:1210811-1211323 GCF_000296735.1 Chrysochloris asiatica
AACAACAAGCTGCCTGTTTTATTTTTGTTCTTTTTCCTTTATTATTTTTCACTTTTGCTGCTATTTGCTTATGTGTTAGTTATGTTCTTGTGTATGTGTGTGTGGTGCTTTCTCCTCTTGCCCCGACCAATGTAAGAGAGCATCCATACCCTCTGTGGCTCCACTCACTTGGCTAGAGACAATATCAATTCCTATGCTACTTGATCAATGATAGGCACCAAGCAACACCAACCAAATCCAACCTAACCTGAGCAGCATAAATGATTAATGGACAATGGTGCACATGCTTCCATTCTCTAATCATATTCATCAGGAAAGAGCTGGTAAGAGCTTAAGAACACACCAACATACAGTCATCAATTTAAATACATATACAAGAAGACCACAATATCCTACAGACAGCAATTTTAGTTTACATGAAGAGGACAATAAATGCTGGTGAGGCTGTGGAAAGACTGAGACACTCCTGCATTGCTGGTAGGATTGCAAAATGGTCCAACTTCTCTGGAAAG
>NW_006408853.1:1213208-1223087 GCF_000296735.1 Chrysochloris asiatica
GCACAATCGAAAGTCTTTGTGAAGTCAATAAAGCACAGGTAAAATTTCTTTCTGATATTCTCTGCTTTCAGCCAAGATCCATTGGACATCAGCAATGATATTTCTCGTTCCAAGGCCTCCTCTGAAGCTGGATTGAACCTCTGGAAGTTCTCTGTCAATGTATGCTTGTAGCTGCTTCTGTATTACTTTTAACATAAATTTACTTACATGGGATATCAAAGATATCATCCGATGATATCCACATTCTATTAGGTCACCTGTTTTTGGAATGAGCACAAATATGCATCTCTTCCAATCAGTCAGCCAGATAGTTGTCTTCCAAATATCTTGGCAGAGAAGAGTGAGTGCCTCTTGTGCTGCCTCATTTTCTTGAAAGATTTCAATTTTTATTCCATCAATTCCTGGTGCCTTGTTCTTTGCCAATTCCTTCAATGCACTTGGACTTCTTCCATCAGTAATATTGGCTCTTCATCATATGCTACCTCTTGAAACGGTTGAACATTAACCATTTCCTTTTGTTACAGTGATTCTGTGTATTCCTCCCATCTACTTTTGATACTTTCTGCATCATTCAATAATTTGCCCACAGAATGTTTCAGTAACAAAAGTTGAGGCTAGAATTTTTTCTTCAGTTCCCCCAGCTTGAGAAATGCTATAAACGAGTTATTCCTTTTTGGTTTTCTGACTCCAGATCTTTGCACATTTTGTTATAATATTTGGCTTTATCTTCTCAAGCTAATCTTTGAGATTTTCTGTTCAGCTCTTGTACCTCCTCATTTCTTCCATTTGCTTTAGCATCTGTATGCTGGAGAGCAAATTTCACTGTCTCTTTTGACATCCATTTTGCCCTTTTCCTTCTTTCTTGTCTTCTTAATGACCTTTTGCTTTCTAGCTGTATGATGTTGTTGATCTCACCCCACAACTCTTCTGGCCTTCATTCTTTAGTGTCTAATGTATCAAATCTGTTCTTCAGGTGATCTCTAAATTCAGGTGGGATATATTCAAGGTCAGATTTTGGCTTTCATGGACTTGTTTTTATTTTCTTCAGCTTCAGTTTGAATTTATATATGAGCAATTAATGGTCTGTTCCACAATCTGCCTCTGGCCTTGTTTTCACTGATGATATGGAGCTTTTCCATTGTCTCTTTCCGCAGGTGTAAGCAACTTTATTTCTGTGTATTCTATCTGGCAAGATCTATGTATATAGTCATCTCCTATGCTGTCTAAAGAAGGTATTTGAAATGAACAAATTATTGATTTTTCAGAATTCTATCATGTAATCTCCAGCATCATTTCTGTCAATTTGTCTTACTGTGGTGGCTTGTGAGTTGCTGTGATTCTGGAAGCTATGCCACCGGTATTTTAAATACCAGCAGAGTCACCATGGTAGACAGGTTTCAGATGAGCTTCCAGAAGAAGACAGACTAGGAAGAAGGAGTGACAAGCTGCTTCCGAATATTTAGTCACTGAAAACCTTATGAATAGCAGAGAAACACTGTCAGATATAGTGCTGGAAAATGAGCCCCTCAGGTTGGAAGGCACTCAAAATGCAACTGAGGAAGAGCTGCTGCCTCAAAATAGAGTTGACTGTGATGACATGAATGGAGTAAAGCCCATGGGAGTAAAGTCCTGGTGACCTTCGTTTGCTGATGGGGCACAACTGAAAATGAAGAGAAACAGCTGTAAACATCCATTAATAATTGAAACATGGAATGTATGAAGGAAAATTGGAAATTGTCAAAATTGAAATTGCATGCATAAACATCGATATATTAGGCATTAGTGAGCTGAAATGGACTGGTATTATACATTTTTAATCTGAGAGCCACATGGTTTATTATATGCAGGGAATGACAAATTGAAGAGGAATGGTGTTGCAGTCACTGTCAAAAGAGCATATCCAAATCAGTCATGACGTACAATGTTCTCTGTGATAGGATAATATCCATGCGCCTACAGGGAAGACCAAGGAGCTCTGGTAGTGCAGTAGTTACAAATCGGGCTGCAAACTGCAAGGTCAGCAGTTCGAAACTACCAGCTGCTCCGTGAAAGAAAGATGAGGCTTTCTGCTCCTGTAAAGATTTACAGCCTTGGAAACCCTGTTCAGGGTCATTATGAGTCGGAACCGACTCGACGGCACTTAACAATAACAGGACAGGGAAGCCCACTTAATACCACTATTTTTCAAATTTATGCACCAACCACTAAAGCCAGTGATGATGAAATAGAATTCTACTAACTTCTTCAATCTAAAATTGATCAAACATGCAATCAAGGTGTATTGATTATTACCGGTGATTAAAATGCAAAGTTTGGGAGCAAAGAGGAAGCATCAGTAGTTGGAAAGTATGGCTGTGGTGATAGAAATGATGCTGGAGATCACATGATAGAATTCTGCACCTGGTTATAGAAGTGGGTAAATGGGGAACTTGAGTACCCAAGAAGTCTCTGCTGATATAAATTGTAAATGTGTTCAGCTGCTAACTGAAACATTGTTGGCTCAATTCCACTCATAAACAACTCAGAAGAGAGATCTGGCACTCAATCTAGTTTTTAAGTTGGTCATCAAATATTCTAAGGAGCACAGTTGTGCTTTGACAACATGCCCAGTTCAGAAGCCCAGTGAGCACCCAACTGGCTTCTTTCAGCTCCCAAACTTTACTCCAGCAAGGAAGACTAGCACTTCCTTCAGGCATCAACTCAAAGATTCCCCTTCTCTATGGACTTTTGTAAACACTGATACATATACAACAACTTCTATCTGTATTGAATGAGTAAGTATTTATTCAATAGGTATGGAATAAACAAGATGGCTACTCAGGCAGGATAGTCAACCATTAAAGGCCCCAGCAAAACAGGTGACCCACAGAAAGACAGAGACGGAGAAAGTGAACATTTCTGCTTCAGTGAATTTGCTCAGAATTTTAATTCTTGCAAGCAGAATATCTTTTAAAACCCACTTAAATTTTAGCATGCATGTACTTCTTATGAACTCCTGGTGTGGTGCTTTTAGATAAGCATTAGACCACAAACCATAACATCAGCAGTTCAAACCCACCAGCTGCTACTCGAAAACACTATACAAGGTCACTATGCTTCAGAACTGATTTCACAGCACTTAACAACAATAGTTCTTATGACATTTCAAAATAAAAGCTATTTTATCTCATATATAAAATCTTTCCAGAGTTTAGGTCCTCTAAGTCAGACCCTGCTCCCAAAACCTAATTGATAACTATGTTGTCGTTGTTGTTGTTGTTGTTGCTGAGTCAGTTCCTACTCTTAGTGACTATAAGGTTTCTGGGGAGTAGCTGGTGAGTTTGAACCAATTACCTTGTGGTTCAAACCAACCTTGTGGTCTAGTGCTTACCCTACAGAACCACACAAGGACTTTACTATATATAAGATGCTGGTGTCTTACTTTTATGCTAGAGACAACTTCTGGGGGGAAAGGGCATCTGGAGAAACTCAGCTCTGAAGCAAATTTCCTAACTTCCTCAGTCCAATTCCCAGAGACCTCTTATTGTATCATCATATCCAAATAGTTTGGGGTATGTTTTACTTCCATAAATAAGATCTATAACAGGATATCTCAGAGTGGACCATGGGTGACTGGCCTCAGAATTACCTTAGTGCATGACCCTCAAGCTACTGAATCTGACTCTGATTTGGGGTTGAGTCCTGGTGTGGCGTGTGGGCTAATGTGTCAGACTGCAAAGTCATTTGAACTGCAAGGTCTGTGGTTCAAGCGCACCAGCTGCTCCTTGGAAACCCTATACAGGGTCGCTATGGGTTGGAATTGACTCAACGGCACTTAACAACATCTGCACTTTTAAAAGTATCATTTTCAAAGAAGTCTATGATAAAACTGTCTAATCCTATCAGAAGCATATCTTATTTGGATAAAACTTAAAGAAAAAACCTTAGAATTAATTTATAAAAAGTCACTTACACTTATTGACAACTTTCTTTCCATTTATCGATACAAGTATGTCTCCCATAAATGTTGTATAATGTTGACACTTTCAGATCTCATCTAAGTCAAGTGTATTGGTCATGATTTGGATTTGGATGGCATTTAAAAATTGTTAATGGAAAAATATGTAACATTGAATAATGATACATTAAAATGAAATATATTTCTTCTTCTAAGAAATTAAATTATAATGATGATTATTTGTAATAATGACCTATAAAGTGCCAACCAAAAATATAATTTTTTTAATACTTAACTTTATTTATTGCTGTTGTTAAGTACCCTCAAATCAGTTCTGACTCACAGAGACCTTGTATAGGTCTATGAGGCTGTACAACTTTGTAGGAACTGAAAGATATGAGCTGGTGGACTTGAACTGTTGACCTTATAGTTCATAATACAATGTTTATAAAGAGCCCTGGAGTTAATTCTGACTTAAAGTGACCCTGTATAGTGTTTCCAAGGCTATAAACTTTTACTAAAGCAAAAAACTTCATCTTTCTCTCACGGAACGGCTGGTAGTTTTGAACTGTTGACTTTGAGGTTAGCAACTCGACTCATAACCATTAAGCTTCCAAAGCTCCCTAACTTTCTTTACACAGAACATAAAATTAAAAAGTAGTCATTCCTTCCCCATGCAGATATTTTTATGCTTCTTTTAGAATCCAGCCAGCTAAGAGTGTCAACATACATCAAAAAGCTTTATTTTAAATAAGAATCAATGGGAAGGCAAAGTTAGAAGCAGTATTCCTTATGGGAACTAAACTTATATGAGAGAAACTATAAAAGATGTCATGTTTTCATAAAGACAAAAAAAAAAAAAAAATGCAACCTGAAACATCTTCAATGACATTGGACAAAAAGAACAAAAAGCAATCAAGATACAATTTCTGTTGATCAGATTTCACTGTATAGCTGTTGAGAATAAATGAAATTTGGTAGACTGATAACTGCAATCCTTTGGATTTCTAGTGTGGTGCTGCAAAATAATGCACTGGACTGCAAGGTCAGTTTGAACCTCAAGGTCAGCAGTTCAAACCCACCAGCTGCTCTTTGGATACCCTATACAGGGTTGCTACAGGTCAGAACTGACTCAATGGCACTTAACAACAACAAAAATGTACATGTAATGTGTTTACTTCTACCTCTTTGAACAATTACTATGCTTACTAATAATTGCTAGCATATTTTTCTTGTTATCAAATTTAGTTCTAACAAGAAAGTTCTCAGGTAAATGAGATCTCTGAAAGTGTTTTAAAGTTACAATTTAATATGCCCTACAGATCAATTCTTGTTCAGTTGAAAATGTCATAAACTACCTGGAAATTGTCAACCTGTAACTTGTAACATTCTTTCTATAGAATTACATGATGCGTTCAATTTTGAGCATCTAAATTCCTTATGTATGTGAAATTTTTTTGTGCTAAAAAGCAGATTGGCAAGAAAGTGTCAAGAGTGTTTCTATTTCAGATACAGCAGCCTTGATAATAGAGTCATCTGGCTCTTTTCACTCATTTAAATTCATTCTATTGGTGCTTATTATGTGACAGACAAGAAGCCCTGATGGTGCTCTGGCTACTAGCTGCAAAGTTGGTGGTTCAAATCCACCAGCCAGCCACTTCTTAGGAGACAGATGAGGCTGTCTGCTCCCTTAAAGATTTACAATCTAAAAGTTTCTATATAGGATCTCTATGAATCCGAATCAACTCAATAGCCATAGATGTAACAGACACTGTTAAACAAGATGGATCCTGTCTTCATGAATTTGTACTTTAATGGAGTAGATGAATAAATGCACACACACACACACACACACACACAAAATAGTAAACAGGTGGAAAAAGAAAATAATTACAAGATATAGCAGGTATATAAAGTAAATAAATGAGAGGCTACAATAAACAGAACAACTGTAAGGGGTAGGAATGATCCTACTGTGGAGCTAATGGTGTCACTTAAGGGATGTAGAGGATGTGGGCCATATTAGGTGGCATTGTCAGAGATGATGACAACAAAATGATTATCTGTAAAAGCTTTATCCAACATCTCCACAAAAATTTATTATTTTTTTATAGCGTAGTGGTACGAATCGGGCTGCGAACCTTAAGGTCAGCAGTTTGAAACTACCAGCTGCTCCGCGGGAGAAAGATCAGGCTTTCTACTCCCGTAAAGATTTACACCCTCGGAAACCCTGTACAGGGTCGCTATGGGTCGGAACCGACTCGACGGCACTTAACAACAACAACAACAACACCCTTGTAGTTAGTTAGAATAACAACAAAAACATTTTTCGTGAAACCAGTTCACATGCATCACCATAACTTCAACACTAAAAACTCTGCTAATTTACTTTTTGAACCTTCTAATGCACTTCGGTGTCTTGGTGTGGCACCACAGGATAAGAACTTGACCTCAAGGTCAGTTTGAACCACAAGGTTGGTGGTTCAAACTCACCAGCTGCTCCTCAGAAACCCTATTTAGGGTTGCTATCATTCAAACCTACTTAACAATATAACAAAGTGCACTCTAGTCAGAGCTGTCATTATTATTCAATTACAAAGGAGCCCTGTGGCATAGTGGGTTATGCATTGTACTATTAAACTCAAGGTCAGCAATTTGAGTCCACCATCTACTTTGCACAAGAAAGAGGTTTCTGCTCCCATAAAGATTTATTTACAGGCTCAGAAACCCTACAAAGAGTCACTATGAGTTGGAATCAACACAATAGCAGTGGGCTTAGTATTTGTTTATGTTTTGAATCACATGGTCTCTTCTGTACATGTTACAAGCATGCACTGTTGCCTTATTGTCAATGTTTTTATAGCCACTAATTTTGTCAAATTTTCTGGTATTTAAGTCACTATATTTCGAGTCCTGGGGTTGCACTGTAGGATAAATCACTGGATTGCAAGGTTGGTCTGAACTACAAGGTTGGTGGTTCCAACTCTCCAGCCACTCCTTGGAAATTCTATTCAGGGTCCCTATGAATCAGAATCAACTCAACAGCTCTTAACAAGAATTGTGATAATTACTATTTGTGAATTTTTTTCATTAACTTTCTTTGAGAATAAAGTATTAATTAAAGGAGAAAAAAGTTTCTGCTAAGGTACTAATAGTGTAACTAATAATTTAATTCAATATAGAAATATACATTAATATTTATATTCAAATACATAAATATATACCATTTTGTTAGTATATTACTTAAGAAATAATACACTTCAGCAATTTACAATTATATTTATCCCATATTACTCTGGAGTCTTGGTTTGGCACTGTGGGTTAATGAACTAGACTGCAAGGTCACTTTGAACTGCAAGATCGGTGCTTCAAGTACAACAGCTGCTCCTCGGAAACCAAATACAGTGTTACTGAGTTGGAACCAACTCAGTGGCACTTGACGACAGCAACAGCATATCATTCTATGATTAAAATCTAAAATAAACATTGCTAAGGATTGTGTAAGAATCCAGTATGAGAGAAGGTCCATGCAGGAGCAGGGGTGACACTATGAATTAATTCACTGAGTGAGAACAGCCCTAGTTATACTACTACTGTGGGCAGCATAAGTAGGAATTGTCTGCTTGAGCATGGATGATTTAATTGAGACCTAATACACTGGACTGCAAGGTCAGTTTGAACCTCAAGGTCAGAGGTTCAAACCTACCAGCCACTCCTTGGAAATCCTATACAGGGTCGCGATGCATTGGAATCGACAAAATGGCAGTGGGCTTCCTTTTTGTTTGTGTTTTGAATCTGATGGTTTGTTCTGTACATGCTGCAAGCACGCAGTGCTTTTATTGTTGCTGTTGTTGTTAGGTGTCATCAAGTCAGTATCAACTTATAGCAACCCTGTGCACAACAGAATGAAACACTGTGGGGTCCTGGGCCAACCTCACAGTTGTTGCCACGCTTGAGCCCACTGATGCTGCCACTTTGCCAGTCCATGTCAATGGGATTTTCCTCTTTTTCTCTGACCCTTCACCCCACCAAACATGATATCCTTCTCCAGTGACTGGTCCCTCCTGACAAAATGGCTAAAGTATGAGAGACAAAGTTTGGGCATCCTGGTCTCCAAGGAGCACTCTGGCTGCACTTCTTCCAACACAGATCAGTTTGTTCTTTTGGCAGCCCACGGCACTTTCAATATTCTCCTCAAACACATAACTCAAAAACATCAATTCTTCTACGGTCTTCCTTATTCACTGTCCAGCTTTCGCATGCATATGAGATTATTGAAAATACCATAGCTTGGATCAGGCAAACCTTAGTCCTCAAGCAGACATCTTTGTTCTTCAACACTTTAAAAAGGCCTTGTTCAGCACATTTGCCTAATACATCATTTGATTTCTTGACTGCTGCTTGCATGGGTGTTGATAGTTGCTCCAAGAAAAATTAAGTTCTTACCAACTTCAATCTTTTCTCCACTGATAAGAATGTTGTTTATTGGTCCAGTGAAAGGAATTTTGTTTTCTTTACATTGAGATGCAATCCATACCAAAAATTTTGGTCTTTGATCTTCATCAGTAAGTATTTTAAGGCCTCTTCACTTTTAGCAAGCAAAGTTGTATCATCTGCATATCGTAGGTTGTTAATGAGTCTTCCTCCAATCCTGATACCACAGTTTTCTTCATATAACCCAGCTTCTAAGATTATTTGCTCAGCACTATAGTCACGGGTTTTGTCAAAGTTTCTGCTATTAAGCAACTATATGGGAGTCCTGGTGTGTCACTTTGAGATAATGCACTGGATCTCAAGGTTTGTTTAAACCACAAGGTTGGAAGCTCAAACTTACCTGGCACTCCTCCAAAACTCTATACAAAGTCATTATGAGTTGGAACTGACTCCATGGCACATAACAACAAGCAACTATATTGTGGTAATTGGAGTCTTGATGTGGCACTGTGGGATAAAGCACTGGACTGAAAAGTAGATTTGAGCTACAAGGTCAGTGGTTCAAACCTACCAGCTGCTTCTTGGAAACCCTATACAGGGTCACTATGAGTTAGAATCAACTTGATGGCACTTAATAGCAACAAAATGATAATAAGAGGATAGTCACATGCAGAAAGGGAAGAAATGATTTCAGAGTGGAGAAAGAACAAAGACCTACAGCAGAAAAGAACTTGGCAATTTCTGAGAAGTATTCATCTTCTATATTTTCCCAATGTATAAGAAATAAGGATGAGAGAACAAACAAGATGGCTGCTCGGGTAGAATGGCAGTGAGGAGCTCTGTCAGCAACAACACAGAATACTGAACCAAGCAGGCTCAGGGGATGGTGCTAGAACTCTGAACCACATATAAAGGAATATTTAGAAGATTGGAGGGCTTACAGCTAGGGGAATTTGTAGCAGAAGCAAGAAATCCATTGCTTTCTAATTAAAGATGCTCAGCTGCTCCCAGAGTCACCATCTTGGGTGAGACCAAGTGGGGAAGGATCAGAGCAGCCATGGATACAATTTGGTATCTGTTCATTGGTCCCTTGCTATCTGTGCACCTCCATTCTGGTGACTATAGGGGTGCCTGAGCTAATGGGACACCCCAGGCCCACCCTCGTAGAGTTCTATTATGCATGCGCACAGCTCTCCTTGAAATGAAAAAACAGTTTCCACTTAAAGCCAAATGGCCACAGCAGGTCCTGAACTGTTTATAACTAGAAAAAAGTCCAGAATGGGGAGTGTGGAGCAGGACAGGCAGACTAAAAAGAAAATAGGCCAAAAATTAAATCATAAATTATGTCAAAACAACTAACAGTGGCATCTTGAAATTTCTCAAGAAGAAGAATGAAAAGGGAAGCCCATTTTCTGCTCACATCTACCTGGAGGCGATCAGAAAGCATAAAAAATACCAAAATACATACCCATCTGAGTATTAAGGTCACAGATATCCCCTGAAGATGC
>NW_006408853.1:1223988-1232792 GCF_000296735.1 Chrysochloris asiatica
AACATCCTAAAGGAAGTTCTGTGGACTTAGAACCAACAAGAAAAGACAACAACTACAGAATGACCTACGTGGCAGCATCACCCTGAACTCAATCGACAAATGAAAGAGTCAAGAACAGAATAAAATTATAAGAACAGAGGATCTGGAAAGTCAATCTATGATCAAAACAATTATAATGTGAAAGAAGGTAAACACAGAGGAACAGAGAACCAACTGGTGGGAAAGTCAGGTAGATTACAGGATAAAATAGACTATTAAATGGAGGGAAGAATTAATGCAATACAAGGCAACCACATGGGGTTGGGGTGGGGATTTAGTTTGGGTGTTGAGGATGGCAATACAAGAAGGGGGGAGGAGGCAGAAGAACAAGATAGATAGGGGAACACTAAGACAGGTTTGCATGGCCTAAGTGGGACAGAGGTAAATAGTGATGCATTCTCAACCTTGGAAATACAGGGCTCTGGGACACAGGAATCTAGGTATAGCTTGAAGAGGGGAAATAATACTAAGATGCTTGACTGTCTTATGAATATTAGTTTCCCTTGCTTACTATTGTAAAATAGACACAGAAATAGGACAGAAAGGAATATTGGGGAACATGATTAGAGAAATCTTGTAAGCCTGTCTCCAACCTATAACTGATTGGAATAACTAAAAAGGGTTCTAGAACTTGCCCAGTGAAATAACCCTCTTGAAAAGCCTTTGTAGCATACAGGACCTTAGGTGGAATCCTGAGTCCCATCCAGAACCTTCTGAGGTGGGACATTCCCACTAGAAAGGACAAGCAGACCAGCCTGGAACAGCTACCGTGATAGAAGATACATCTTCAAAGAAAGATCATCAGGAAAAAAACAAAACAAAAATGTCAGCATAACTGGCTACTACAAGAATAAGCAAGCTGTTTTCCAAGAAGACATCAAGGCTAGCAACCAAGTGCCTTCAGGACAAACTCTCCTCTAAGACTGAAACTCAAAGGGAACATACAAACAAGCCTGTAAGCTTGCTGGCAACCACATTGGTCTACTGGTGAGTGGAAGAGGGGAAAAACAGCAATGAAGAAATGGGCTGAGTTCAACCACAGTCCATTGAATCCCATTGACCTGGAGATGAGAGAGAGAAGAGGAAGGGCTGGTTGGTCCAAAGTGTTGTGAAAACTAAGGACACCTGAGCCCATGGACAAGGACATAGCCACAGAGGGCTAGAGCTGAGAGTGAAGCATCCAGCTTATATGAAGTGAGGAGAGATGCACAAGAACACTTAAACTTGCAGACAAGTACCCTTTTGACCTAGCCTCGCTGGCTCGATAATCAGAACTTGACTAGAGGAAGATTGCAGAAAAAAGAAAAAAGAAAAAAAAAACACTTTTATTTGCTAAAGGAAACAAGAGTAAATTGCTACAATTTGATTAACCTGACCTATACTCAGAGAGGTAGTTACTCCAAATACCAACAGAGAGGGAAAGAGTCTTCACATCAAGTATCAATGCCATCCCATCTGTACACAGGGTAGATAGGGACAGGCAACATAGACATTGGCTACCTAAAATGAGGGAGCAATAAAAGGCATGAAGTGACTGGCTTACAAGGTTTCAGGAGGGAATTTAGTTTAAGAGTATGGGGAGAAAGAAGGAGTCCCCACTGAATAGCTGTCACCTTGTCTAGATGGGTCTGGTGAAAAGAGATGGGGAAAAGATTCGTATGATTCAATAGTGAATAATTGTTATCATAACTAATTGTCACAATTGTAAAGGTAGAAGTTTTGTAACAAAAACAGGGGAGTGGTTAATCTTACAGTCTAGAAACAGAGGATCCTAGGACCATTGAGAGAGAAGTGCACAAGCAGAATGCAGGACCTTAACTAGAGAAGCAGAGGCACCACCAGAGATGGAGGCAGAGATGGGGGCATGGAGAGGGAGAGTAGCTGAGAACTCTAGATTCATGGACTAAGAAGAGAGGGACTAAGAGCTGTTGGCCAGGAGGCAGACTTGCAGAATGTGCCCTTTGGAGATGTAAATTATTGTATATGCCTGAGTGAATTTTTTGTTTGTTTGTTTTTTCAAAAAAGCTAAAGTGAATAGAGAAAAATACTGTTAACTGGTGGTACTTGGAGGGGATTATAATCATTGTAATGAAACAAGGCTTAAGATTTGTTGAATGTAAAACTGATGATATGCCCTGTAAACTTTCACTCAATCCACAATAAAAAACCTTAGAAAAAGAAAAGAAAAGAAAGAAAGAAAGGTGAGACTGGTATAAAACAAAATTAAAGCAATAATCAAGGATCTGATCATTATAGTTTTGAAAGGTATGGTAAAGAACTTTGAATTTTTTCTAAGGAATGAATGGGAAGCAATTGGAGAGTTTTAAATAAGAGTAACATACATGTTTAAATGTTCACATAGAGCAAGAGCTACATTATCAACTGATCTTCTCCTCCATCTGGCCACATTTCCTGTTCACAAGCCCTGTTCCTTTACAGCAAATCTGCCCCCCACCTTTCCTGTAAGGAGCTCATACATGTGTCCAAGGAAACAATCACTGCACCATCTACTGTTCTCTTCCAGACTACATTCTTAGGGTTTATTCTCTCTGCTTTTTATTTTTAATAGGTTATATCCGCCTTTATCTTTTCTCTTTATCCCTGTCATTTTTCATAATATTTATCACAATGCTTATTTTTTTGCTTGTTTGTTTTTTAACTGATCCTCCCTTTTGACCACAAGTCTTTAAGGTCCAGAAGGCAAGACCCATGTCTAACTCAGACATCTTTGTATGTGCAGTCCCTTTCACAGAGCCTAAAGCTATTGAGTAAATGAAAAAAATTATACCTGTTTGCTTTAATTATGAAAATATTAACAATTAGGTTATGTTGAAAAATTTGACTACAGTCATTGCTCAGCCTTGATATAAGGACAAATTTTTCATTTGCTAATGTACTGCATGATAACTATGCATGTGCTTTTAATAATAGCCTAGCCTTTTCGAGGATCTAAGTTTCTAGACCATTTTTCTTCCCTGGCAAAAGCAGAATAAACTCTACTGAACAATAATATTAAAACCTCCAAAGATCCTCTGCTAACCATGGTTGCTGTTTCAAAACCAATGGTGGGAAGAGAATGTGGGAATAAGAATTACATAAAAGAAACTTAAAATTTTCCTATCAAGGCATGGAAGAGAAATAGTGGGGAATGATACAACAAAATATATATAAACTTAAATTCCTCTTCTATGCAAATTAAAAAATCATCCTCTTGTAGATCAATATTTTCTTCTTTCTTGGAACTCAAATAACTGGTAAAGATAATGACAACATTCTCTAAAACTAATTTCTCAGACTTTTAGAACAGAATTTAAAAAATAAAATCAAGCAGATAATTTACAATAACTTCATATAATTTTCAAAAAATTATTAATTATCAATTTGCCTATGAGAATGAGAATCTTACAGATTCATCTGATTTAGCTATTTCACTAAATTCATTTGCATGGTAATCAGTTTTATAAAGAACAGGCAAAACACACATACTTTTTACACGTCAACTGGATAAAATATTCCATTCAAGCATTGGAAATACCAACTACCCAATCACATACTGTCTGACACACAATCATTATTCAAAAAATATAGGAACTGGATTTACATTTCACATTATATAACTAAGACTCTAAATAGCTTCAGCTAAGCTAAAGTGCTTAATAAATACATATTAGCAATACATTTTGAAAATCAGTAGACTTATACATGGGTGTAATTACAAATCAGAATGTACAAGTGAAATAATCCATACAAATACTTTTGGAGTCTTTTTGTTAATTTCCATAATAACAATTCTATACCATGATAACCAAATGTGAAAATGATTTGTATATACAAATGACCTAATTTTAAGCATACAGTGAAGCAGTATTCTCCATAGTGTGGTCTGTAGAAGGTGAGTCATTCCACATTAAGATAGCTCTGTTTAGAATTTATGCTAAGCAAAACCTTGACAAAATAACTTCATCAACAATTGTAACTCCCTATTATCTTCTCAGGGACTTACTGTTGTCTTTGTAACTTGTAATATTATTTTTTCAATGGAACTTTCACTCATGAAATATTTACAAAATATTTTTAATTCAAAATTCATAATTAGTATAAATTTTTGTTGTTGTTAAGTATTTTTGAGTCAGTGCTGACTCATAGCAACCTTATTAGGGTTTCTGAGGCTTTAAATATTTGTGAGAGCAAAAAAACCTCATCGTTCTCCAGTGAAGCGACTGTTGGGCTTGAACCACCAGCCCTGTGATTCACAGTCCAATGCTAAAAAGTATATAGATGTTAAGTTTTTGCTCAGGTTGGTTCAGCAACAAATAGCAGGAAATAGCCACAGTTTAAGAAATCTAAGATTTAAAACATGTATCTTAATGAATTAGTTTAAGTTTGGCATATAAGGCCTTCTTAGAATACGTGGTGGTAGGCCTTAAGAGAAAGTTTTTCTTTGAAGTTTAATAGGCAAATATCTAAACCTGAAAGGTCACATATGCCTTTTAGAAGCCTAGGAGATGTATTTTAGTTAGTTGGGAGACATCTAATCTATATAATATAAACTGCTAATAAGATGTAAAAAAAAAAAACTCCAAATGATGTTGTTCTTTTGTATTTTTGTCAATGTTTTATTGTGAATTGAGTGAAGGTTCACTGAGCTGATCACCAGTTTAATATTTTAAAAATCCTATATTTTGCTTCATTACATGGTTGCAATCCCCTCCATGTATTGATACTTAACAGTATTCACCTCTATTTGGTTTATCTATTGCATTCCTCTCTGTGTCTCCAGCCGCCTTCACCTTTCCTCTGTTAACCTCTCTCTTATTATATATTGCCTGTCCTGTCACCTGTTTTAACATGTATCCAACCTCTAGCCCCTGAATAATATTCCCTGCCCCCAACCATCATCATTTTTTCTTTATTTTAAATGCATATTTTTAAAATTTTTTACATTAATTTCATACAATTTTTGTCCTTTTGTGATTGACTAATTTCACTCAGCATAATGCCCTCCAGACTCGATCTTGTTGTGAAGTGTTTCACAGATACATCATTATTCTTCAATGTTTTGTGATATTCCATTGCATGCATGTACCAAAGTTTGTTTAGCCATTGTTCTATTAATTAGTATTTAGGCTGTTTCCATCTTTTTGATATGTCTCTTATAGACATCATATTAAAGGATCTTGTTTTCTTACCCATTCTGCTCTCTGTCTCTCCCCCAACCCCTCCAATTCTACAACTAAATATACTCCTGAAAGCATATAAGCAGCCACTTCATGCCTTTATGTCCCTCCCATTTTTGATAACCAGTGTCTAAATTTCTAGTCCCTATCAAACCAGTGGAGTCCTGGTGTGGCATTGTGTGTTAATGCGCTGGACTGCAAAGTCATTTGAACTGCAAGGTTGGCGGTTCAAGCTCATCAGCTGTTCCTCAGAAACCCTATACAGGGTCGTTATTGGATGGAACTGACTCAATGGCACTTAACAACAACAACATCAACCCAGTGGAGTCCTGGTGTGGCACTGTGGGAAAATCACTAGACTGCAAGGTTGGTTTGAACCACAAGGTTGGCAGTTCAAATTCACCAGCTGCTCCTTGGAAACCCTATACAGAGTCACTATGAGTCAGAACCAACTCAATGACACCTAACGAAAACAATAACAACAAATCAACCCAGTACACTGAGGAAACAAGGTTGTTCCTTGATATGACTAATCCTTCCATTCCAGTTGGAATTTTTAGTCACTACATTCATAGGCAAAAGTCTAGCTCATCAAATTGTACCAATCTGCACTTATTCTCAATACCAACCTCCTTATCTTCCTTGGTTCGAGTTCTGGCCAACTAACCATTCAAGCTAGGTCAAATAGATACTAGCTGCAAATTTGGGAGTTCACGCATATCTCCCTACACTTCGCTATAAGCCCGAGCCACCAGGGGCTAGGTCAGTGCCCATGGGCTCAGGAGTTCACACATCTTCCTAAATTTTATATCAGCCAGTCCGTCCTCTTCTCTCTCTCATCACAAGGTCAGTGGGGACCAATGGAATATGGACAAGTTCAGCCCATACCTTCATTGCTGCATTTCCCTCACTTCCACTCTCAAATACACCCATGTGCTCACCAGTGAGCACAATATACTTCTCATGGGTTCCCTTTGAGTTTCAGTCCTTGAAAAGGTTTTCCTTGAAGGGTTAACTTTTCTTTCCTTGGTGCTTCCAAAGCAAACAACTTGCTTGATATTCAAACATCCAAACAGCCTACTTTTTTTCTGCAGGTGTTTCTTTCAATAAGAATCTTCTGTTTTCCCAGAAGTTCTGGTTTGGTCTGCGTGTCTTTTCACCTGGGAATGTCCCAACTCAGAATATTCTGAGTGGGACTTAAGATTCCACCTAAGGCTCCACACTCTACAAAGGCTTAACAAGAAGCCTATTTCTGTGGGTATATTCTATTTCCCCTTTTAACAAATCTAATCAGGTACAGGTTTTCTTTCATCATAATTCCCAATATTCTATTCATTTCTATCACACATAAATGTCTATTTTACATTATTAGCAGGGGAAAACAATATTCTTAAGACAGTCAAGCACATAAACATTTGCCCCCTCTTTTACCATTGAGCCTATTCCTTGATCCAAGTACTACTCACAGAGCACTGTTATTCCAAGGTTGTATATAAATCACTATTTACCTCTATCCTAAAGTTGTTTTACATGGCAAAATAACATTTGAAAAGCTCAGTCAATGCTCAAGGAGAAAAGAGAAGAAAGAGTACAGAAAGCTACTGTGTTTTCTCCTAAAATAATTTGCCCAAAGTATGAGAGACAAAATTTGGTTTGTATATATAAATATACACATATACACACACATATATGTACACATACTGACTCTATGGCACCTAACAACAACAAATATATATATATAATATATATATATAATATAATATTATATATATATATACATATACATACATATTATATAGTGGTTGTGGCAGTTGTATGTCATCTATACGAACCCTGTATAGTTTCCAAGGCTATACATTTTTATGGAAGCAGAAAGCCTTATCTTTCTTCCACAGAGCAACTGGTAGATTAGAACTCCTGACCTTGCAGTTAGCAACCCAGTTTGTAATCTACTACACTACCAGAGCATTTAGCAACAACTATATATGGTAGCCTAGCGGTTACGATTCAGGCTGCGAACCTCAGGGTCAGAAGTTCAAAACTACCAGCTGTTCCGCCGGAGAAAGATAAGACTTTCTGCTCCCGTAAAGATTTACAGCCTCAGAAACCCTGTACAGGGTCTCTATGAGTAGGAACCGACTCCATGGCACATAACAACAACACCTACAACATATATAAATATATATTTATATAAAAAGTGCTTTTGTGTTGGTTCCGACTCATAGCGATTCTGTGCAGTGTTTCTGAGGCTGTATATCTTGGGGAGCAGAAAGCCTCATTTTTCTTCTGCAGAGCAGATAGTGGGCTTTAACCATACACCTAGTGGTTCACAGTGCAGTATTTACTATCCAGAGCCACCATGCTCCCATATACATTTGCAGTACTGTAGGGTAAGCACTGGGGTGCAAGGTTAATTGAAATGTAAGATCGGTGGTTCAATCTCACAAGTTGAGTTGCAGCTAAACTAAGGGCACTTAACAACAACAGTACATACACACACACACACATATATATATGATTCAGTAAAAAATTATCTGCACTCCAGTTATATTGAAACACCTGTCCACACCCATGACTAATGACAATATTGAGCATGCATATGAAATGATTCTGTTGCATAGAAGAGTGACAGTGGATGATGTAGCAAATCATTTGCAAGTCAACTATGGCTCTGCCTATGAAATAATCTATGGCAGACTTGGGTTTCAAAAACTATATGTGAGATGGATACTGAAACAACTCACGGAAGAGTAAAAGCAGACCTATTTAGACATTTGCAGACAAAATTTGGACCAAAATTCAAAGGAAGGTAAAAGTTTCTTTTAAAAAATCGTTACTGGTTACGAGACATCGATTCATCACTGTGAGACTGAGAGTGAATGGAATGGAAACATCTCTCAATCACCAGCCAAGAAAAAGTTCAAAAGTCAACCAGCAGCTGGAAAATTGTTGCTTACAGTTTTCTGGGATTGTCAAGGGCCTGTATTGAAAGACCACCAGGAAAAAGATTCAACCATCAACAAAGCTCATCACAGTGAGATGCTCACTGAAAAGTTGAAGCCTAAACTGTCGATTAAACACAGAGGACAACTATCCAAGGGTGATGTGATCTTGTATGACAATGCACGTCTGCAAACCTCTTCCCATACTGCTGACTTTCTGTAAAAACGTCCTTATCCTCCCTATAGTCCTGATCTCGCTCCATCAGGCTTTCACCTGCTTGGTGCCCTGAAAACAGTCCTTTAAGGAGGAAGATTCATATTTGATGAAGTGAAGACAGTGGTGCATTCATGGCTCACAGCTCAGCCTAACGCATTATTTTTAATAAAGGAATATGAAAACTTTTTGAAGGACAAAAGTAAGATTATGTTGAAAAAATCATGTATTTGTCTTTGCTACGATTTGATTAAAATAAATTCTACAGGCAGAGTGCAGATAATTTTTGACTACCCTCATATTATAATAACATAGCTTAAAAATAAATTTTTCACAAATGCAAATTACAAATTATAAAGAGAAAAAATAACTACAACATTATTTCTATGCCATTCCTGCCAAAGATGTATGATTTGAATACAATCATTAAGA
>NW_006408853.1:1233412-1235032 GCF_000296735.1 Chrysochloris asiatica
TTGATCCAAGAAGAATGAAGTCCTTGACAACTTCAATCCTTTCTCCATTGATAAGAATGTTGTTTATTGGTCCAGTGGTGAGGATTTTTGTTTTAAAGAGAAAACTTTAGGAAATTTAAATTGAAGGACCCTTTATAAAATAACTACCCCATAATCTTTTTCAAATGTCAAGATCACAAATGTAAAAGTAAGAGTGGGAAACTGCTCCAGACTGAAGAACTTTAAATAAATATGGTAACAAAATGCAATTTTTAATTCTTTTAATATAAAAGATATCATTGCACAACTGATAAAATCTAAATAGATACGAAGATTGTTGTTATTCTTGTTAGCGACCCTATGCAAAACAGAACAAAACACTGCCTGGTCCTGGGCTAACCTCACAATTGTTGTCATACTTGAGCACATTGATGCTGCCAATTAGCCAATCCATCTCAATGGGGTCTTTCTCTTTTTCTCTGACCCTCCACCAAACATGATATCCCCTCTCCAGTGACTGGTCCCTCTTGACAACATGTCCAAAGTATGAGAGATAAAGTCTGGCCATACTGGCAACCAAGGAGTACTATGGCTGTACTTCTTCCAAAACAGATCTGTTGATTCTTATGGCAACCCATGGAACTTTCAATATTCTCATACAAAAACATAACTCAAAAGCATCAATTCTTCTATGATGTTCCTGATACACTGTCCAACTTGCACATGCATATGAGGTTATTGAAAATACCATGGCTTGGATCAGGCGAACATGAGTCCTAAAGCTAATATCTTTGTTCTTCAATACTTTAGAAAGGTCTGGTGCAGCAGATTTGCCTAATGCAATGCGTCGTTTGAATTCTTGACTGCTGCTTAAATGAGTTTTGATGGTTGATCCAAGAAGAATGAAGTCCTTGACAATTTCAAGCTTTTCTCCATTGATAAGAATGTTGTTTATTGGTCCAGTGATGAGGATTTTTGTTTTCTTTACATTGAGATGTAATTCATACCAAAGTATTTTAAATCCTCTTCACTTTCAGCCAGCAAGGTTGTATCAACTGCATATCACAGGTTGTTAAAGAGTCTTCCTCCAATCCTGATGCTACATTTTTCTTCATGTAACCCAACTTCTTGGATTATTTGCTTGGCATATAGGTTGAATATGTATGGTGAAACAATACAACCCTGTTGAGCACTTTTATCAATTTTAAACCATTTACTGTTCCCATGTTCTGTTCAAACTAGTGCCTCTTGGTCTGTGGATAGGTTCCTCAAGAGCAAATTCAACTGTTCCAGAATACTCATACTTCTCAATGTTATCCATAGTTTGTCATGATTCAAACAATTGAAGACCTTTGGGTAGTCAATAAAACACAGATAAACATCTTTCGGATATTCTCTGCTTTCAGCCAAGATCCATCTAATGTCAGCAGTGATATCCCTAATTCCACGGCCTCTTCTGACTCTGGCTTGAACCTCTGGAAGTTCTCTGTCAATGTACGCTTGCAGCCTTTTCTGTATTACCTTTGTTAAAACTTTACTCACATGGGATATCAAAGATATTGTCCGATGATTTCCACATTTCATTCAGTCCCCTCTCTTTGCAATTGGCACGTATATGGATATATCCAGTCAGTTGGCCGG
>NW_006408853.1:1237182-1238356 GCF_000296735.1 Chrysochloris asiatica
ACCCATCTGTATTTCATTTCATCAGCCCTTCCTAGACAGGCTGGATACTATTCACTGGAGACTCTACCTTCCTCCACGCCCTTTGGATCTAGGTTCCCTCTTGAAAGCTTGTAAGCCAGGTACTTCTTCTCTTTGTATCCCTCCCCCCATTTTGGGTAGCCAATGTCCAAGTTGCCCATCCCTGTCCACTCTTTGCTTGGAGGGGGTGGGAATAATTCTTGCAGCAGGGATTTGTTTCCTCTTTTGTGCTACTACATTTATAGGTGTAAGTCAAGTTTATTAAAATGTATCAAATGATGCTTTTTTCCTCTTCTTTCTTCTTTGGGTTGAGCTATGTTCATCCAGTCATTGAAGCCAGGTCAAGTAAGTATCATCTGTAAGTATGGGTGTTCTTGCGTCTGTCCGCCCTCTTCTTATCAGCTGGCCACTTCGTTCTCCACTCTAGTCCTCTGTGGCTGTGTCATTGACTCTGAGCCCATGAGTCCCCAGGTTTTGCCTCGATGCTGGCCGACCAGGTCTCCACCCGGGTTCACAGTTGCCTGCTGAACAATGTAGGGCTTAGCTCGCCCCTTCATTGATGTTCTTCAGTCACTTCCCCTTATGGGTGACGTGTGTGGTTGCCAATCAGAGCATGTATTTCCGTTGCGTCTTAGTCTTGGAAGAGGATTTGCATGGAGAGGACCCGACCACTTGCCTTGATGTCTCCTGGGCAAGCAACTTGCTTGTTCTTGTGGTAACAGTCAGACTGCCCTTATTGTTCTGTATTTTTCCTGTAGGTCTTTCTTTCAAGAAGTATCTTCTGGTTTTCTAGCTGCTCCAGGCTGGTCTGCTTGTCCTTTCAAGCAGAAAATTTCCTGTCTCTGAAGGTCTGGCTGTGGTTCAGGCTTCCACCTTTAGTATTATGTAATGCAGAGGCTCCTCAGGAAACCTCCTTCACTGGACACAATGTAGCCCCATTTTAGGTATTCCAATCAGTTATAGGCAGAAAACGGACTTACAAGCTTTCTATGGTGATATTTCTGACTATTCCTTTTTCTCCCCTTCCAGTGTCTGTTTTATATTATAATGCACGAATAACAAAGGTTCAAAAAACAGCCAAGCATCTTAATTTTATTCCCCCCTTTTCCCCATTCCAACCATGTCTCAATCTCTGTATCCCAGAGCCCTGTTGTTC
>NW_006408853.1:1239886-1242870 GCF_000296735.1 Chrysochloris asiatica
GACCCAAGCGTGGCAACAATTGTGAGGTTGGCCCAGGACTGGGCACTATTTCGTTCTGTTGTGTATAGAGTCACAAGAGTCGTTATTGACTCGATGGCACCTACTAACAACAACAATATTATCAGTGTTAATTCCCTGATTTTGATGTCGTGATTATCTAACTGAATATCTTTTTTTGTAATAAATACCTACTAAAGTACACTGGTAGCGTAGTGGTTATGAATCGGGCTGCGAACCTTAAGGTCAGCAGTTCAAAACTACCAGCCACTTCACAGGAGAAAGATGAGGCTTTCTACTCCCATCAAGACTTACAGCCTTCGAAACCCTGTACAGGGTCGCTATGGGTCAGAATCGACTCGACGGCACTTAACAACAACAACAACAAAGTATTTGAGTTGTGAGTGGGTATCAGATTGTAAAGGATTCCTTTTGGTTCCATGGTTTAAACATTGGCCTCCTAACTCCACGGTTCAACCTCACCTGCAAGAAAGAGGCTATCTGCTGCCAAAACGTTTTATAGTCTAGGAAACTATAAAACTATAAGGAGCAGTTCTACTCGGTTCAATAGATTCACTATGAGTTGGATAGACTCAATGGTAGTGGGTTTGGTTTGAATTTAGGGGTATCAGAACAGCAATTTACTCTCAAATGATTTGGGGGAGTTCTTCACTAACAGAAGCAGTAGTCAAAAAATCAAATTATGTGCATGAGACAAATCTACCGCACAACACCTCTTTAAAATGCTTAAGAGTAATGACATCAGTTTGAGAACTAACGTGCATCTGACCCAAGCCATAATATTTTCAATAGTCACAGGTCCATGTGAAAGTTGGACAATGAATAAGGAAGACTATAGAATAATTGATGCACTTGAGTTATGGTTTTGGAGAAGACTATTGAAAACATCATGGACTGCCAGAAGGACAAACAAATCCATGTTGGAAGAAGTACAGCCAGAATGCTCATTAGAAGCAAGGATGGCAAAACTTCTCTCATACTTCAGACATATCATCAGGAGGGACCAGTTCCTGGAGGGCATCACACTTGGTAAAGTAGAAAATCAGGAAAAATGAGAAGGACCATCAATCAGATGGATTGGCACAGTGGCAGCAGCAATGTGCTCAATCGTAAAAACAATTGTGAGGATGGTGCAGGACTGGGAAGTGTTTTGCTCTCTTGTACATAGGACCACTATGAGTTGGGAACTGACTTGAAGGCATCTAACAAGAAAAACAACATATTGACCACATGCATGCATGCCCTTCTTGCCAACTTCTGACACTCTGCATTGTGCAAGCCTATTATGGAGAAGAATATTAAAAATACCACGGATGGACAGAATAAAAAACAAATCTGTGAGAAGTACACCAGAATGCTCCTTACAAGTCAGGATGGTGAGACTATGTTTCTCATACTTTGAACATGTTACCAGGAAGGACCAGTCCCTTGAGAAGGACACCATGATTGGTAAAGGAGGGGGTAAGCAAAAAAGAGGAAGATTCTCAACAAGCTTGATTGGCATAGTGGCAGCTGCAATGGTTTAAAGCATTGATTTTGAGGATGGCACGGGACTGGGCAGTTTTTTATTCTTTTGTGCATAGGGTCACTTTTAGTCAGAATTGACTTGATGGCACCTAACAAAAACAACAATTACACAAATGTTTTCCTCACTCACCTTAGGATCCCACATCTTGCTCCCCTAGCTTGTCTGGTCACCCCACCAACCCTATTCTATCCCCTACCTTGCCCAACCTACTGGCTTTAAGACTAACGTGTCTAAATAGGAGACAGAGGAAGTAAGGGATAAGAGGAAGAGTCACTGTTACTTTTTAAATATTATTTTTAGCTTTCCTTTGGAAATGAAGATCAATGGTATAAAAAAAAAAGATTTGTGGCACATTGGATAATAAAAAACCTAAATTCTATTTTCAAAATAAGCAGTACTTTTACCCTAACTCAGAAAATTATATAGAGAAGAGACACAGCATTATTAGGGGTGATCCATTTTTTTTTTTAATTGTATGTTATTGAAATAATTCCTTAGAGAATAGATTAATGCATGTACAAAAATTGTAGTCTATTTATATTGACTAAGATCATTAAGATAGTATAGGCATGCACATAAAATGCAGAAGAAAAGTGAATAAATTATTTGAAGAGTTTGGAACCAAAAATTTATTTTGAATTAACCAGATACTGACAAAAGAAATATTATTTTGCCTGAAGTAGCCAGATAATTGCTTCAATTCTTATAGCCTGTAGTGTTCTTTACCATTGAAATGGATTCCCTGCTCTACTAAGAGCAATTATCTCCTTAACACAGACTCTGACAATTTGTAGTACAAATATTTTCCACCAAACTAAAATTATGGGTATTTAAGGATTCTAAAACCCATTTTTATGAGAGAAAGAGAAAGGAATATAATAGACTACCTTTGAGGGTAGTCTATACACTTAATTCCAAGATGAGAAACACAAATAATGTTGATGATTTCTTGAAATGAAAAATACAGGAATTATGATAGTTTATTGGCCAGTTGTGTGGAGATATTCTCACAGTAAGTTGTTACATTATCTATCAGCACTGAATTTCCATCCAGAACAATCATATCCTTCACCTAAAAAAGGGCATTATAGAGTATTTCACGTTATATAGTCTTTATCCCAAGAGAATAGCATTTCAGGATGATGATTTAATATCTGAGTCTCCATGATGATGAACAGATCTTTTGTGGGCAGTTCAACCTTTCATTTTTCTTTCTTTCTGTATATGGAGCATTTATTATTAAACCTAATACAATTTCTTTTCTCTATACACTTTGGTTTTCAAAAGAAAATGATGCAGGGAAAGAAATGAAAAAGAGACATAGAAAATAATAATAATAATAATAAAGGAGCTCTGGTAGCGTAGTGGTTACGAATCAGGCTGTGAACCACAAGGTCAACAGTTTGAAACTATCAGCTGTTCCACAGGAGAAAGATGA
>NW_006408853.1:1242970-1251429 GCF_000296735.1 Chrysochloris asiatica
CAGCTGTTCCACAGGAGAAAGATGAGGCTTTCTGCTCCCATAAAGAATTACAGCCTTGGAAACCCTGTACAGGGTCACTATGAGTTGGAACCAACTCCATGGCACATAACAACAACAACAGTAGAAAATAAATTGTGTACATTAGTAACTTAGATAGTGTATTTTTTTCATCATACTTATTCAATCTTTATGATGAGCAAATAATCAGAGAAACTGGATTATATGAAGAAGAATGTGGCATCAGGATTGTGATATGCAGGTGATACAACTTTGCTGGATGAAAGCTAAAAGGATTTAAAATACTTGCTGATAAAGATCAAAGACTCCAGGCTTCAGTAATGATTGTACCTCAATGTAAAGAAAACAAAAATTCTCAAAACTGGACCAATAAATAACATCATGATGAACAGAAAAAAATTGAAGCTGTAAAAAAAACTTCTTTTTGCTTTGATCCACAGCCATACCTATGAAAGCAGCAGTTAAGAAATCAAACAACATATTACATTAGGGAAATCTGTTGCACAAGTTCTCATTAAATATTCAAGAGCAAAAAATATCACTTTGAGGATAAACTTAGTCAGGTGCACCTGACACAAGCCATGGTATTTTCAAAAGCCTCATATGCATATGAAAGTTGGACAGTGAATAAAGAAAATTATAGAAAAATTCACGCATTTGGGTTATAATGTTGGAGAAGAATATTAAACTACGGACTTCCAGAAGAACAAACGAATCTGTCTTGGAAGAAATACAGCCAAAATGCTCCTTAGAAGCCAGGATAGCAAGATTTCATCTTTCATACTTCAGACATATTTTCGGGAGAGAAACATTATGCTTAGAAAAGTGAGAGTCAGCAAAAAAAAAAAGAAGACCCCCAACAAGAAGAAATGACACATTGGCAGCAAAATATGGTCAAGCATAGCAAATGTGAGGATGGTGCAGGACCAGACAGTGTTTCGATCTGTTGTGCACAGGATTGCTATGAGTCAGAGCTAACGCGAAGGCACTTAACAACAACATAATGTGAAATAGTGTTGTAATTGAAAGAGATAAACTAATTTATAACTTTGTTATTGGCTATTCAATAAAAGATACTAAGAACATAAGATAGTTTCTCAATTATTTTTCTTGATAAATGGAAACATTTTTTCTTATTTTGGAAAACTTAGTTTTCATCAGTTCCATTTAAATATTTAAGTGAGAGTGTGAGAAGGAAGTGGTTATTTTCACTAAGCGAAGTCAATTACTCTACATTATCTTTTTTAGCACATAACAGTTCTTCTCATTATGTAGAGTCCCTAAAGTTGGTGTGCTGCCAATTGGAAGACTGGAGATATGAATCAACCCAGATATGCCTCAAAAGAAACGCCTGGTGGTGTACTTTCAAAAAAGTAGCCATTGAAAATCCTATAGAGCACAGATCTACTTTAAGGTGCCTGAGGTCACCATGAGTCAGAGTCCACTGCAGGGCAACTGGTCTGGTTTGCCATTTATATAGCTTCCTTTGACCTAACTCTGAGTCTGTTTCTCCTTAGATAAACCTCCTCCAGCACATCCTTCAACCCCAAGAAAAAATAGTAAGACTCAAAGGGAACCCTTTGGTCTGCTAAATCTTATTTGTAAAATTCTATTCTCCATTACTCATAACCTTAAGTATTTCTTTCTTTTTTTTTTTTCTTCTCCTATTTTAAATTCTGAAACTGAGTTGCTTCCAGAATCACTGGAGTGATTTAAATTTTAACCAAAATGATGAAATGGCTTCTGCAAGAGAATTAACTTTTTTTATGTAACAGAAAATAAATTTACATTTGAGTGGATGGGTTGGACTACAGATTGAGGATTACAGTTGGGCATATGACTTCATTTATTGTTAGGTTTATGGTTAGGACTAGGGTTAATGATAAGGGTAAGGGCTGGGCTAGGGCTAGGAGTAAGGCTTAGCCTACTTTTTAGAGTCACAGTTAGGTTTATTTTTATTTATTTTATTTTTACTTGAAACTATTTGATTTACTCTTCATCTGGAAGTTCTGAAACAACATCATTCCCTCCTTTTACCTTTGTTGTTGTTGTTGCAACTGTACCTCTGGCTCTCTATTTTCAGTATTATAGGTCCGTTTTACTTTGCATACTTCTTTATCTAGAGTCCTGGTGTGGCACATAGAATAAAGCACTGGACCACAAGGTTAGTTTGAACTACAAGGTCAGTGGTTCAAACACCAGCGGTTCCTTGAAAACCCTATACAGGGTTGTTATGAGTCAGAACTGACTCTATAACACTTAACAATAACACATCTGGTTTGGGAGCATGGTGGATCAATACGATAAGCACTGGACTGTAAATCACAATGTCCAAGCCGCTCTGCCTCTCTAAGGGAGAAAGATGAGGCTTTCTGCTCCCTCGAAGATGTAAAGCCTTGGAAGTCCTATACAGGAAGTGTCCATGAGTCAGAACCAACTCCATGGCAATTAACAATAACAATGTATCTGGGTTAAGTGTAGGCAATACTGTCATGTATGTTAGTCTCAGGTTGGTGTCTGCTGGTGTTTATTTCTCTGTCCAAAGAGCTCCATTTAGTAATTTTTGTAAGGTTGGTCTAGGTTTTATAAATTCCTTTAATTTCTGTTTGCCTGAAAATAATCTAACTTTGCCTTTATATGTGAGGGACTGTTTGGCTGGATATATGATTTTTGGTTGACAATTGTTTCTTGCAACTATCAACACTTGTGGAAGCAGTAGTCAAGAGATCAGACGACGTATTGCGTTGGGCAAATCTGCTGCCCGAGACCCTTTTAAAGTGTTGAGGAGCAGAGATGTCAGCTTGAGGACTAAGGTGTGTCTGACCCAAGCCATGGTATTTTCAATAACCTCATATGGATACGAAAGCTGGACAGTAAATAAGGAAGATCATAGAAGAATTGATGCCTTTGAATTGTGATGTTGGAGGAGAATACTAAAAGTGCCATGGACTGCCAAAAGAACCAATAGATCTCTTTTGGAAGAAGTGCAGCCAGAGTGCTCCTTGGAGGCCAGGATGGCTAAGATTCGTCTCTCATACTTTGGACACATTGTCAGGAGGGAACAGTCACTGGAGAAGAATGTCATGCTGGGTAAGATGGAGGGTCAGAGAAAAAGAAAAAGACCCCCAACGAGATGGATCAGACAAGAGGCATCATTGATGGCATCAAGTGTGGCAGCGGTAGTGAGGTTGGCCCAGGATTGCACCTTGTTTAGTTCTGCTGTGCATGGAGTCACTATGAGTCGGTTCAGACTCGATGGCACCTGACAACAACAACAACAACATATATACATATATATATGTGTGTGTGTGTGTGTGTGTGTGTGTGTGTCACTCCATTGTCTTCTTGCCTGCACAGTTTATGCTAGAAATCAGAGCTTAATCTTAGTAGTTCTCCATTGTAGGTAAAATTTTGTTTCTTCCTTACGTATGCTCAGGATTCTTTCTTTGTCTTTGATTTTGAAATGTTATATTACAATATGTCATAGTGTTTTCCTTTTGGGCACTGTCTTGTTTGGAGTCCATTCAACTTCTTCAATAGCTATCTTCTTTTCTTTCTTTCATGGTGTTCTGGAAGTTTTCTTCAAACAACTCTAGAACAATATTCTCTATGATTTTTTTTGTTTGTTTTGTTTTTTGTCTCTTCTTGTTCTGGAATTCCTATCACACAGAAGCTATTCTTCTTGATAGTGTATCACATAAATCAGACTTTCTTCAGGGTTTGTTTTTTTCTGATTGTTCCTTTAGCATATGAATATTGAGAGATTTTTCTTTAAACTCAATAATTCAACTCTCCATTGATTTAATTCTATATCTTTGCCCTTTCAGTATATTACTTTTTCTGAAGTCTTAGTGTTAACCTTCTAGCTTTCTAATTGCAGTTTGTGCAGTTACATTTTTTTTCCAATAATTTTGTCAGATTGTTTCATGAAATTTTTAATAGTTTTCTCTGATTTCATCTATAGTTTTCTCAATATTTCTTAAAACCCATTGAAGTTGCATAATTAACATTCTTTAAAATTCCTTATCAGTTAGAGCCAATACCATTTCTGGTGGATATCTTTGGACTCTGTAGTTTGGTCACTTGTTTAAGGCACTCTGTCTAGTTTATTGTGTAAGCTGAAATTGTCTGTTTTCTCTGAGATGTTGTGATGTTGTACTTTTATTTAGTTGAAGATTGTATATTGGTGCATTCTCAGGTAGCACCTGTCTTCTAGTGGATGTGGTAGAGAACAGAAGTGTGAAGACAGTTAGTTCTCTGTTCACTGTTTCTGTACAGTAGTTCTGGAGGGGTTCACACACCTCCAGAAGCAGGGTCACTATGTGAGGTACCCAGCCCCAGACAGAACAGAGGCTACAAAAGAGGGTGCCACTGGCCACTGGGCTGGCAAGGGCAGGGACAGCTATACCCTTGGCTACTAGAAGGACACAGAAACAAGGAGAATTGTACCCCCTAGCTGCCAAATTATAGTCACATCCTGTGCCTACAAGCTACCTTAGTAGAAGCTCAAGATGGCTATACTACACCACACCAGCCCACAATCCACCTGTTTTTCCTCTCTTTCACTGCTCCTGTTCAGCTTTTTCTTCTATTCAACACTCAAGCCTCTTCTATGTTATATCTTCTGATGCTCAGGTTCCAGAATCACCATCCATATTTGTTTCATTTGATCTCTCATGTCTTTGTTGCATCTTGCCCTAGACCAATAAATTGAAATTTTTTATTCTGGATTTATTTTTTCCATAATCATTATGGTTCCCAGGTCTAGGACATTTTGAATATCTCTTGAACTTGTTCTATTCTTACTACTAATTTTAGAGTATCTTAATACCACAATCATCACCTTTCACTTGAGTATTTAATAACTGCTAATTGGCTTTCCTGCCTCTGAACTTTCTCTGCCCCATCCCTTTTATTACCACCAGAGCAAACTTTTAACTAAATTAAAATCTACTTTTAACAATTCTCTAAAAACTACAGTAAGAGGTGTCAACTATATGTCAATGAGTATGAAATGGTAAAATATTAAGTATATAAAATAAAATAATGCTAAGCTAGAAGATATATTCCCTTATGATATGCAGGAAGAATCAGCAAGTTCTTTTTTTTTTTTTCCAAATAAGGAGACCTTTTACAACTTGACCAATGTTTGGAAGTTTTTTTCACATTCCAAAAAGCAAAAGAATTTTTTAAAAACTCTTTCTTCTGACTCTACACACTAAAATGGTAATAGGAGAGTGCTCAAATGGAAAGAACAGAAATACAGAGCTATACAACTATGAACTACAGAATCTCTTTTTCTGGGTGGAGTAACTTGAAGAAGATAGTCTATAAATTGTAGTTGGAGCTAACAAAACCTCCCTAGAAATACAATTAATAAAAACCATTTGTAGTAGATTTTAATTTTATGCAATCTCAAACTATTGAACTTTAATAAAAGACACAAATACAAAAAAAAAAAAAAGGCATTTCAGAACACAACAAGCTGGACCTTTCAGAACAGACTGAAGACCTAAATGTTTTAAACCAACTGGAAGCAGATTAGATAGCGTAGAAGCGAGACATTTTCTTTAGTCATAACTGGCTAAAGCATTTGCCAGTTCTATAGTAAGAATGAGCTGAAAATTAGTACCAACATCTTATTAAGAGCTAGACTATATAATAAATTGCACATAGTTCTCATTCCATAGTATCTTTAATTACTTCTATTAATGCTCTGTTATGTTCATAAATTACATATTATAAAGTCATTTTACATATCATTATGGGCAAGTAATTAGACTAGGTAGGCTCCACCTAGAAATTATAAGGAAAAGTCTAAGACTCAGAGTGAGTAAAAACAATTAACTGGTTCCCTTACTGATGCAGGCATTGTCTATTTATGTACATGCAGAGTTCATTCCTATCTTTATACCTCTGTTAAAACTTTATGCTTGAAAATTTAACCCATTCATAATAGTCCCACTGTTTTATTTCTCATTTTCTTGTTCTCTTTTTACCCTTCTCTGTAGTATTGATCTTAAAATACTGTAAATTCTGGTTTATATGTCTATATTTTCCAATGAAATTTGCAGAATTTTAGGATACATCCTGGATAGCATCTCTGACAGATCATAAAGCAAACAAATTTTGGTTTTTTATTTGCTTCTAAAATACAGACTTTTATCCTAAAGAAGACATCTTCTTCAAAAATAGTGTAATTTCTAAAGGAGATACAATTCACAAAAAGTACAGAACTTACACTACAGAGCTAATGAACAAAAATGGGAAGCTAGAAGCAAACATACAGCAAAAAAAAAATTAATAAATCTCTGTACATGAACATTAAGAAATGTAAAGAGAAAAAAAAATCCTCACAACTGGTGCAATTAATAACATGATGAACAGAAGAAAAAAAAGATTTAAGTTGTTAAAGACATCATTTTACTTGGATCAGCAATCAACGTTAATGGAAGCAGCAGTAAAGAAATCCAATTTCATATTGCATTAGGTGAATGTGTTGCAAAAGTCTTCTTTAAAGTGTTAAAGAACAAAGATGCCACTTTGGAGAATAAAGTACATCTGACCCTAGCCGTGCTATTTTCCATAACCTCATATGCATGTGAAAGTTGAACAATAAATAAGGAAGACCATATAAGAATTGATGCATTTGAATTATGATGTTGGGGAAGAATACTGAAAGTAGCCTGGACTGCCAGAAGTACAAACAAATCTGTCTTAGGAGAAGTAAAGCCAGAATGCTCCCTAGACGTGAGGATTACAAGACTTTGCCTCTTGTTCTTTGAACATATTGTCAGAAGGATTCAATCCCTGGAGAAGAACATAACAAAAGGAAGGTCAGTGAAAAAAAGGAATTACCCTCATGATGAGATGGATTGCCACAGTGGCAGCAATACAATGGACTCAAACAAAAAACAATTGTGAAGATGACACAGGATTGAGCAATGTTTCATTCTGTTATGCTGAATCAGGACTAACTTGAAGGCACTTATCAACAGCAACAATTGTTTTTTGAAATACATTTAAATGATAATAAACAAATAAATAAACTAGCTGCTGTCACCAACAACCTCCAGATCATCTTCAAATATACCACAATTCCTGCTCCCCTTGGAATATAGGAATATTTTCAAAAACCTATTAAATAAGAATCAAATTTTAAATGAATGTGACACTCCCTGTGATACTATTGAGATAACAGAAAAGGAATAAGCTTCTCTAATGTTTCAAAGTAGCAAGTAGAACAGTCAGATAGAAGGCAGATTTTAGCTATACTTTAATGCATGCTTTATATGCATCTACAAGATTTACTCTACCACAATGCCAAATGAATGCCCAATAAATATTAACCGATTAATTAAAAATGATTTTTTCCTGTTTAATATTGATTAATTGACTGCTGATATTTCACTGAGAGTGAGAATTTATTATTTGATTGTCATTGTGTTGAGTACTGGAAAATTAAATAGGATAGAGAAAAAATAAGGAAATGGTTAATGTCCAACCGTTTCAAGAAGTAGCATATCATCAAGAGTCAGTGATACTGAAGGAGGAGGTCCAAGGTGCATCGAAGGAATTTAGAAAGAAGAAGGCACCAGGAATTGATGGGAAAAAAATTGAAATCTTTCAAGAGAGTGAGGTGGCATACAAGGCACTCACTCATCTCTGCCAAGAAATTTGGAAGACAACTATCTGGCCGACTGGTTGGAAGAGATCCATATTTGTGCCCATTTCAAAGAGAGATGACCCAATGGAATGTGGAAATCATCGGACAATCTCTTTGATATCTCAAGTGAGTAAAGTTTTGCTAAAGGTAATACAAAAACAGCTACAATCATACAGTGACAGAGAACTTCCACAGGTTTAAGCGGGATTCAGAAGAGGCCGTGGAACAAGGGCTATCATTGTTGATGTGTGATGGATCTTGGCTGAAAGCAGAGAATATCAGAAAGATGTTTACCTGTGTTTTATTGACCATGTAAAGGCTTTTGATTGTGTGGATCATGTCAAGCAATGGACAACAATTGAGATGTATGAGTACTCCAGAACACTTAATTGTGCTCATGAGGAATCTGTACCTGGACCAAGAGGCAGTTGTTCAAACAGAACATGGGAGCACTGAATGGTTTAAAATTTAAAAAGGTGTGCGACAAGGTTGTATTCTTTCACCATACCTATTCAACCTGTATGCTGAGTAAATAATCTGAGAAGCTGGGTTCTATGAAGAAAAATGTGGCATCAGACTCATTAACAACCTGCAATATGCAGATAATACAACCTTGCTAGCTGAAAATGAAGAGGTCTTAAAATATTTACTGATGAAGATCAAAAAGCACAGCCTTCAGTATGGATTACGTCTCAATGTCAAGAAAACAAAAATCCTAACCACTGGACCAATAAACAACATTCTTATCAACAGAGAAAAGATTGAAGTTGTCAAG
>NW_006408853.1:1252814-1253373 GCF_000296735.1 Chrysochloris asiatica
GACTTCTGGCGCTTCCCTGACTGGGCAGCACAGGTACGCGGGCTCTGGAGAATACGGGGGCGCTATCGCACAGGTAGGCCCCGGCCTGGTAGACAGACAACCTTGGGGCAAACATCAAACATTAGACCTTAACATTATGAGCTTGCTTTTTTTAAAAATCAAACTGCTGAGGAGTTACAAGCATTTTGAGGCTCTACCTGCCTGTGTTTAGTTCCCACCCCGGGGACTGCCCTGCCCATTGCAGAGCATGGAGCTCAGGGCTTGTGCGGAGCCATTCAGAGGGTGGACGCTCCCAGAGAGCTAGCAGGGCCACAGGAACTAGCATGATCCATCCCAGGTAGGGGGCCTCATTGCCACATTGGGCATTATTGGCATGGATATAGGGCAAATTGGGGTGTTTTCTACCTGACTGCTGTTGCTTGGCTGTCACATAGCCTACGTTCTGCTATCGAAGGACTCTGCTTTAGTTTTTGATGTGGATTTTGGTTTTACTTTCTATCCGATTGGTGTTGTTTGGCCATCACATAGCCTCCCTTCTGCTATTGGAGGAATCTTTGTC
>NW_006408853.1:1259538-1266591 GCF_000296735.1 Chrysochloris asiatica
TATACCCTTTGGTTGGTTGATGATGCATGGAGGGGATTGGAACCATGGCAATGAGATGATATACGATGGAATGAATATAAGACTAAGGTTCTCCCATGTAAACTATCATATAATTCACAATAAAACATTTAAAAAAAGGGGGGGAGAGTGGTTAATCTTACAGTACAGAAACAAAGGACCCTAGGACCATCAAGAGGGAAGAGCACAAGCAGAATGTGGGACCTTAGCCAGAGAAGCAGCGACACCAGAGATGGAGGCAGAGATGGGGACATGGAGAGAGGAAGCAGCTGAGGACTCTAGATTCATGGGAAGTGAGGGACTAAGAGATGGCAACCAGGAAGCAGACTTGCAGAATTTGCCCTTTGTTGGTATAAATTATTATATATGCCTGAGTGTTTTTTAAAAAAAAGCTAAAGTGGATAGAGAGAAACTGATGCAAGTGATGGTTGGGATTATAATCATTGTAATCAAACAAGGTATATGATTTGTTGAATGTAAAACTGATGCTCTGCCCTGTAAACTTTTACTCAATCCACAATAAAAACCTTAAAAAAAAAAAAAGAATAGAAGCAAATATTGTTATATGATTATGTGCGGAGGAGATTGTAACCATTTCATTGAAATTATGAGTGTAAAACCAATGTTTTTCCATATAAGCTATCACTCAATTCACAATAAAAACTTAAAAAACAAATCAGAAATAAATCTAAGGATTTTTATAATAATAAAACCAATCAATCTGAGGAATCTAACAAAGAGCTCAAAAAATGTATTGTTATTATATCTCACCTGTTACATGGATTTGTCTAATATCTTGAAATAATATTCCATTAAAGTTTAAATATGTCCTAGTTCCTGTAACATTTCACAATGAATTAAGGTACAGAGAGATTACTGTACAGTCCTCAAAAGCCATAATAGTCTAAATAAATGTATTGCCCTTCAGAACGTCTAAATTCTTTCTTCCCAATAATCTTCAATTATATACTTGTGTAATTCAAGTAACTATGTTCATCCCCTAAAGAAAAAAAAAAGATAAGGAGTTCAATTTTGTCTTAGATAGATGAATGATACCTCCACCAAGAAAACAAAAAAATTCTCTCTCCATCAACTTCCTTCACTCTCTGTTGGTAATTTAGACAGTTAGTCTAAAAATCTGTGTAGTAGCACCTCAGTCCACAATCCAGTCACAGCACTTTTCCAAATTTTCCTGAATGAGCTGAAATCTAGTAATAAAAGGTAAGAGAGTGGGAATTGCTTCTCTTTCCCCAAATTCTACAAAGATGCCAGTAGGCTCTTTTGCCAAAGAAAACAAGACAAATTGAGAGTGAGTATACTAGAACGCCTCTGGAGAAGGTGTGTGTTTTCTCTATAATTAAAATTAAAAAAAAAAAAAACAACTCAATTTCTCTGCTGTATCACTCACACATACAAATGCACACATACAAAATATGTAAGGTAGTTATGCAATTGTTAGTTCTGTGCTGGCTTGGTTCAGGGAGGGATAAGTTCTGAATATTCATAACCCTTGCCTGTCATATTTAAGCTAATTTGTATTCACTCTTGCATCAAAGCTGCTGTTGCAAACATTTCCTTCTTAACATCAACCCTCTGCTTCAACAGTAAAGTCCCTACCTGCTTGATAGTTATGCTTTTTACATACACAGATTTCCACTGAGTGTTCATTATTTATTATGATCATGCATTGCAAATTCACTGGCAGAGATCATATCCAGTCTCTCAAGTCCTCGTTCACTAATACATTACCCATGAGTCTGACACAATACTCACTGATTGACTTACAAAATACAAGGTAATTAAAGATTTTCCTGAATAAGTCTTATAATAAGTCAAAATGTCCTGAAGCTTTAAAGAATGCTAACATATACCTGACATTTGACAATAATGCTCACGTAGGTAAAAGTAGCTCCAGCTATTTCTTCTGTTTGTCAATTTATGGGTCTCATGGAAAGATGTTTGAGAATCAGGTCATTCAGCATGTTTTAAGTGTTAATTTACTTAGGACAAGGTTAAATTTTAATGTCAAGTGCTGAGTGAGGTTTATTGCTTTTCCAGTTGGCCAGGATATCTCTGTAAACACAGGCATTAGAGATTAATGTTGTTATTGTTGTGAAGTGCCATTGAGTCGGTTCCGACCCATAGTGACCCTGTATATGGTTTCCGAGGAACACATGGTAAGCTTGAACCGCCTACCTTGCAGTTCAAACAGCTTTGTAGTCTGGGGCATTAATCCACAGCACCACACCAGGACGCCAGAGATTAATGCTACTCATTCATTTGTAATATTTGCATGGTTTAAATATGTCCCTTAAGCACATTATTTACATGTACTTGGACCAGAGAAGTACTGAAAAGTCTACCAGTATTTGTGGAAAAGTTTCCCTCTCACACTAAGACTGCAAGCATTTAAGGTGGATGCAGTCTAAAGCAACAGGAGACCCAATATCCTTTGGCAAGTTAGAGAAATGAATGCGGGACTATCTGGGAAAGCTAGGTACCAATAAAAAGATAATTGTATTAACAAGAGCTAAAATGCCACCTTTTGGAAGAAGAACCTGCTTGTGTGAGTATGTGCAATATAAACACTTGGATTTTTAAAAAAAGAAATCTTATATACGTATTCAGCACGGTGGTGGTGATTGTGTGATCTAGATTTGGTTCCAACTCATAGCGACCCTGTATCAGGTTTCCAAGGCTGTAAATCTTTAGAAAAGCAGAAAGCCTTATTTTTCATCTTCAGAGGAGCTGGAAGATTCAAACTGGTGGCCTTGCAGTAGGCAACCCAATTCATAACTCAATTCCAGGGCTCCTTTATATTCAGCAAAAGGCAGAAAAAATTACAAAACAAAAACTGAAGAAACAGTTAGACAGAACATGAAGAAATGTGTTCTATGGGATATCGGCCTTTATTACCTCTGCTATTGCTGTCAGGTGCCGTTGAATCAGTTCTGACTCACAGTGATCCTATATAGGGTTTCCAAGAGTGGCTAGTGGGTTTGAACAGCTGACCTTGATGTTAGCAGTTCAGCGCTTATCCTAAAGAGCCACATTGGTGGAATATCTTTTAAAATAAAGTTTTCTATTCTGGGGACTATTCTCTCCCTTTAAAATATACTCTTGGAGCTTCTAGTTAAGACTGATGGCAAATTTGGAAATGGGTATTGGTGATGTCTAAACAATATGATGAACGTAACTATTGTCACTGACTTGTACACATGAAGAATGTTGATATGACAAACAATTTGTTACCTATAAGCACAATAAGAATATTGGAGGGGGAAAAAAAAGAGACTGGAACTTGGATGAACTAAGGATATTTTAATTTAACAACATAGTTCTTCATTTCCCAAACCTTGCCAAAGAGATAAATGTGCTTTCGTATGATATTTACTTAGGAATAGGACAATATTATAGAAAATTACTTGACGCTGATTGTCTTTTTCATCATAAATGATGGTGCCATGACAAATAATTTTATATACTAGATGTCCAACAGAATTCTGTTGGGCTGCTAACCAGGATTTGTTGTTGTTAAGTGCCATCGAGTTAGTTCTGACACATAGTGACCCTGAATAGCATTTCCAGAGAGCAGCTGGTGAGATTGAACCGCTGATTTTGTCGTTCAAACCAACCTTACAGTCCAACACATTAACATGCAGAGCCACACCAGGATTCCTAGCCAAGATTTGCAACCTATTCAGAAACCCTATATTTGTTGTTGTTGTTAGGTGCCATTGAGTCGGTACCAAATCATAGTGACCTTATGCACAGCAGAACAAAACACTGACCGATCCTGGGCCACCTCACTATCTTTGCCTCACTTGAGTCCATTGATGCTGCCACTTTGACAATCCAGCTTGCTAGGGTCTTCCTCTTTTTCTCTGACCCTCCACCTTACCAAACATGATATCCTTCTCCAGCGACTGGTCTCTCCTAACAATATGTCCAAAGTATGAGAGTTGAAGTTTGGCCACCCTGGCCTCAAAGGAGCACTCTGGCTGCACTTCTTCCAAAACAGATCTGTTGGTTCTTTTGACAGCCCATGGCAATTTCAATATTCTTCTCTAACACCATAACTCAAAAGCATCAATTCTGCGATGGTCTTCCTTATTCACTGTCCAGCTTTCACATGAATATGAGGTTATTGAAAATACCATGGCTTGGATCAGGCACACCTTAGTCTTCAAGCTGACGTCTTCGCTCTCCAACACTTTAAAAAGGTCTTGTGCAGCAGATTTGCCTAATGCAATGCATCCTGTGATTTCTTGACTGCTAATCCATGGATGTTGATAGTTGATCCAAAAAGAATGAAGTCCTTGACAACTTTAATCTTTTCTCTGTTTATAAGAATGTTGTTTATTGGTCCAGTGGTAAGGATTTTTGTTTTCATTACATTGAGATGCAATCCATACCAAAGGCTGTGCTCTTTGATCTTCATCAGTAAATATTTTAAGACCTCTTCACTTTCAGCAACCAAAGTTGTATCATTTGCATATCGCAGGTTGTTAATGAGTCTTCCTCCAATCCTGATGCCACGTTTTTCTTCATATAACCAGCTTCTTGGATTATTTGGTCAGCATACACATTGAATAAGTATGGTAAAAGAATACAACCCTGTCACATGCCTTTCTTAATTTTAAACAATTCAGTGTACCCATGTTCTATTGGAACAACTGCCTCTCAGTCCATGTTACAGATTCCTCATGAGCACAATTAAGTGTTCAGTGATATTCATACTTCTCAGTGTTGTCCATAGCTTGTCACGATCCACACAATCAAAAGCCTTTGCGCAGTCAATAAAGCACAGGTAAACATTTTTCTGATATTCTCTGCTTTCAGCCAAGATCCATCAGACATCAGCAACAAGGGTCAATACCCTCATTCCATGACCTCTTCTGAATCCAGCCTGAACCTCTGGAAGTTCTCTGTCAATGTATGCTTGTAGTTGTTCCTGTATTACTTTTAGTAAAACTTTATTCACATGGATTATCAAAGATATTGTCCCATGATTTCCACATTCCATTGGGTCACCTCTTTCTGGAATGGGCACAAATATGGATCTCTTCTAATCAGTCGGCCAGATAGCTGTCTTCCAAATTTCTTGGTATAAATGAGTTAGTGCCTCCTGTGCCGTCTCACTTTCTTGAAATATTTCAATTTTTATTCCATCAATTCCTAGTGCCTTATACTTTCCTAATTCCTTCAATGCACCTTGGACTTTCTCCTTCAGTATCATTCATTGGTTCTTGATCATTTGCTACGTCTTGAAATGGTTAAACAGCAACCATTTCCTTTTGGTACAATGACTCTGCGTATTCCTTCCATCTTTTGATGCTTTCTGCATCATTCAATAATTTGCCCAGAGAATCCTTCAATAACAAAAGTCAAGGCTTAAATTTTTTCTTGTTTCCCAAACTTGAGAAATGCTTAGCATGTTCTTCCTTTTCAGTTTTCTGACTCCAGATCTTTGCATATTTTGTTGTAATATTTGGCTTTATCTTCTCAAGCTGACCTTATAAATTTTCTGTTCAGCTCTTGTACCTCCTCATTTCTTCCATTTGCTGCAGCATCTCTACAATGGCGAGCAAGTTTCAGTGTCTCTTCTGACATCAACTTTGACAGTTTCCTTCTTTCTTGTCTTCTTAATGACTGGTTTTTTGCTTTCTTCCTGTATGATGTTCTTGATGTCATCCCATAACTATTCTGGTCTTCAGTCTTTAGTGTTTAATGTATCAAATCTGTTCTTCCTATGATCTCTAAATTCAGGTGGGATTTCAAGGTCATATTTTGGCTCTCGTGGACTTGTTTTCATTTTCTTCCACTTCAGTTTGAATTTGCATATGAGCAATTGATGGTCTGTTCCACAATCTGCTCCTGGCCTTGTTTTCACTGATGATGTGGAGCTTTTCCATCTTCTCTTTCCACAGATGTAGTCAATTTGATTTCTATGTATTCCATCTGGCAAGGTCCATGTGTACAGATGTCTCTTATGCTGTCTGTCTAAAGAAGGCATTTGAAATGAACAAATCATTGATTTTCAGAATTCTATCTTGCGATATCCAGCATCATTTCTATCACTGAGGCCATATTTTCCAACTACTGATCCTTCCTCTTTGTTCCCAACCTTTGCATTCCAATCACTGGTAATGATCAATACATCTTGATTGCATGTTTGATTAATTTCAGATTGAAGAAGTTGGTAGGATTCTTCTATTTCATCCACACTGGCTTAAGTGGTTGGTGTGTAAATTTGAATAATAGTGTGTTGTACCTCATGACTGATCTGGATATGTTCTTTTTGACACCATTCCTCTTCAATTTGTCATTCCCAGAATAGTAAACCATGTGACTGTCAAATTCAAAATGGCCAATAGCAGTCCATTTCAGCTCACTAATGCCTAATATATTGATGTTTATGCGTTCCATTTCATTTTTGACAATTTTTAATTTTCCTAGAGTCGTACTTCATGCATTCCATGTTCTGATAATTAATGGATGTTTACAGCTGTTTCTCTTCATTTTGAGTTGTGCCCCATCAGCAAATGAAGGTCCCGAGGGCTTTACTCCCACAGGTTTTACTTCATTTATGTCATCATGGTCAACTCTACTTTGAGGAGGCAGTTCTTCCTCAGTCACATTTTATACTCCTTCTAACCTAAGGGGCTCATTTTCCGGCACTATCTCTAACAGTGTTTCTCTGCTATTCATAAGCTTTGCAGTGACTAAATATTCGGAAGTAGTTCGTCACTCCTTCTTCCTAGTCTGTCTTATTCTGGAAGTTCATCTGAAACCTTTCCACCATGGGTGACACTGCTGGTATTTAAAATACCTGTGGCATAGCTTCCAGAGTCACAGCAACTCACAAGCCATCACAGTACAACAAACTAACAGACATGTGGTGGCAGAAACCCTATGTTGTTGTTGTTGTTGTTGTTAAGTACTGTGGAGTCGGTTCCGACTCATGGTGACCCTGTACAGGGTTTCCGAGGCTATAAATCTTTACGGGAGCAGAAAGCCTCATCTTTCTCCCGT
>NW_006408853.1:1267191-1274909 GCF_000296735.1 Chrysochloris asiatica
CAGCGGTAGTGAGGTTGGCCCAGGATCAGACATTGTTTCGTTCTGCTGTGCATGGGGTCACTATCAAGTTGCATGGGTTCTGACTTGATGGCACCTGACAACAACAACATAAAACATAATAAATCTGAAAAGCACTATAAGTCATTTGTATAGTCTCAAAGATTGTTGAAATGCCTAATGCAAAAATAAAACCTCTATTGAGAATTTTCTAAATATGTTTTTCTCTTAAAATGTAATTTGAAAAATCTTTTTCTCAAAATTTATAAAATAAACTTAAATTTTAAAGATCATACATTCCACAAACACTCCTCCAAAATCTACATGGAAATGGGAAGGAAAATCCACTCACCCATACATAATGAAGACTATATAAATTTTCTTTAGGCAATTTCATTTTGCTCACTCACTACTACAGCTCCATAAACCAGTACAATGGAACTACAGCCCCCATCTCTACCAACCTTGTCATAAGGACACAGCAGAGAAAGGAAATCTAGTTAATAATGGGTAGGAAGAGAAATCAGGACCATCTGAGCCCCAAAGACACAGCTGAAACATTAGGAGGCTGCCAGACTATAATAGTCACATCTAACATCACTGTAAAGCAACAAATCATAATTCAGTTAGTCCTGGATCATTTTCTTTGAGGTATTTCTTAAAGAAATGGAGGGAAATTTTCATTTCAAAGTCTAATGAGGCACGCCAGTAGGTATGCATACCTGCTACTGAGTTATTTTAAAGTAAACAAAGGTAGATGAATTGTTCCTCTTTGTGTCAACCTGTTTTTGACAATAAATGGAGCCAAGCTGGTGAAGGACTAATCAAAGCTTGATGAGTTTGAGACTGTCTTGAAATAAACTCTTCCCTTGGGTTTTTAAAGCATCAGCTCTGGCAGATGAGACCTTCAGTCAATCAAATGTGTGATTGCATCATGTAAATGACACCCCCTGGACTTGCCTTATTTGCTCTTATGAAATTCCTGTCAGTTTTGAAACATAAATAATTCAAGCAAATGGTTTTGGACACCAGAGGCTGCCAATTATTATTGTGTCACCAACTCACCCATCATTTGCTTTGGTCACTAGAGTATTTCTTTTAAAAACAAAGACTTTCAGATTCAGAGTAAGTTCCACATTAAAGCAATTTTTCTTCCCCTTTAATTTCTTCCAAACTAGTGTTATTTGCATTTTGATAAAATAAATGTAAGTTTATCACTTATAATGCCTTCTGAGTCTCTTTGATTTCCCTACAAAAGTTCAAATATAATAGAGTTGGGAATTAAATGGTACAAGCAATTACATCCGAAAAATGGAACAAAGCACTTTCAGTATTTTTTTAAAGAATCATAAATTCCCAGAATATAATCCACACATTTAAAAATGCAAAAGAGAGAATTACAATGTTTGTATCAGTCTAATAACAGAAATTAATCCAACATTTTCACTTTAAAGCCACTAATCCAAGGAAAACTGGGACATTAAACAAAGACAGCTTAAAAAGAGCTCTGTTTGTGACTCAGCATTATGTCTTTGCCTGAAGTTTAGAGCTACCTTCAGTGAAGCCAGAAACTGCTAGGCAGTTTACAAAGTCATGTTCATGAAGCATCAGTCCTGTACCCTTTGTCATTAGCCCTGTGGTGAACAATGGCATTGGTGTCTATATCACTAATTCCATTTAATAAGAATTTTATCATATGGTACAAGGTTTTTCTTCATTTTTTTTCAATTCGGCACTGAAAATCATTATCAAAACATTTTTCTTTCTATACTTTTAAATATAATGCTGCAAGTTCTGCTACCTACAAAAACATATCTACTGGGAATTATCAACAGTAGCTTGTCTTATCATTTGTTGTTGTTAAGTACAGTCAAGTTGGCTCTAACTCAAAGCAACCCTGAAAGGATTTCCAGTGAAGGACTAGTGAGTATGATTCACCAAACTTGTGGATACCAGTCTTATCCTTGTTGTTGTTATTAGGTGTCAATGAGTAGATACCAACTCAAAGTGACCCTAAACTCAACAAAACAGAACACTGTGCAGTCCTGGGCCTATCTCACAATCATTGCTATGACTGAGGGGAATTCTGGCTATATTTCTTCCAACACAGATTGGTTTGTTCTTTTGGCAGTCCATATTTTTTTTATTTTCTCCTCCAGCACCATAGCTCAAATGCATCATTTTTTCTATGGTCTTCCTTTTTCACTATCCAACTTTCACATAAACATGAGGTTATTGAAACTACTGTGGCTTGGGTAAGGTACTCATTAGTCCTCATACTGACATCTTTGCTATTTAACACTTTAAAGAGGTCTTGTGCAGCAGATTTGCTTGATGCAATAAGTCATTTGATTTCTTGACTGCTACTTCCATGAGTGTTGATGAAGGCTTTGATAACTTCAATCTTTTCTCCATTTATTGTGATTATTTTTATTGGTCTGTGTGCTGAGGATTTTCAGTTTCTTTACACAGAAAGGCAACCAGTACCGAAGACTATGATCTGTGATCGTCATCATTCTATTTTAGGTCCTCTTTGCTTTCACCAAGCAGGTTACAACATCAGTTCCCTCAGCTTGAGAAATGCTAAGCGTGTTCTTCCCTTTTGGTTTTCTAACTCCAGGACTTTGCACTTTTCAAACTGAGTTATGAAATTTTCTGTTCAGCTCTTATACCTCCTCACTTCTTCCATTTGTTTTAACATCTCTGTAGTGGAGAACAAATTTCAGAGTTTCTTCTAACATCCATTTTGGTCTTTTTCTTCTTTCTTGTCTTCTTAATCACCTTTTTCTTCCTTCCTGTATGATGTTCTTGATGTAACCCCACAACCCTTTTGGTTTTCTATCTTTAGTGTCTAATGCATCAAATCTGTTGTCTTGTGATGATCTCTAAATTCAGGTGGGATATATTCAATGTCAAATTTTGGCTTTTGTGGACTTGTTTTCATTTTCTTCAGCTTCAGCCTTAATTTGTATATGAGCAATCAATGGTCTGCGCCAGAGTCTGCCCCTGATGATATGGAATTTTTTCTATCATCTCTTTCCACAGATCTAATCAATGTGATTTCTGTTTGCCATCTGGTGAGGTCCATGTTTATACTGTTTTTTATGTTGTTTAAAGAAGGTATTTGCAAGGAAGAAGTCATTGGTCTTGCAAAATGCTATCATGCAATCTCCAGCATGAAAGGCATATTTTACAACTACTGACCCTTCCTTTTTGTTTCCACCCTTTGCATTCCAACCACCAGTAATTATCAATACATCTTGATTGCAGGTTTGATCAATTTCAGACTGAAGAAGTTGGTAGAATTCTTCAATTTCATCATCACTGGCTTTAGTAGTTGGTGCATACATTTGAATAATAATGGTATTAACTGGTCTTCCTTGTAGGCCTATGGATATTAACCTATCACAGACAACATTGTACTTCACGATTGATCTTGATGTGTTCTTTTTGATTATGAATATGATGCAATTCTTCATTTGTCATTCCTGGCATAGTAAACCATATGATTGTCAGATTCAAAATGGCCAGTACCAGTCCATTTCAGCTCACTAATGCCTACAATATTGATTTTTATGCATTCCATTTCATTTTGAACAATTTCCAGTTTTCCTAGATTCATATTTCATACATTCCATGTTCCCATTATTAATGGATTTTTACATGTTTCCCTTCATTTTCAGTTATGCCCCATCAGCAAATTAAGGTCTTGAGGGCTTTACTCCAAACTCGTCATCATGATCAACTCTACTTTGAGGAGGCAGCTCTTTCCCAGTTGCATATTGAGTGATTTCCAATTTGAGGGGCTCATCTTCCAGCACTGTATCTGACAATAGTCTGGTGCTCTTCATAATGTTTCAATATTTAATATGCTGGTGCTGTCAGTGTTCCATTGCTATCCATTAGGTTTCAGTGATTAAATTTTGGAAAGTTGTCTGTTTCTCCTTCTTTTTCATCTGTCTTCATCTGGAAGCTCAGCTAAAACCTGTCCCCTGTAGATGACCCTGCTTGTATTTAAAATATCCATAACAAAGATTCCAGAATCACAGAAACACACAAGTCAGCACAATTCAACAAACTGACAGACAAGTGGTGGAGTCTTATCCTTAGGTACAAGTAACTTACAGAACTGAAGTCATTTCGTTTTTGTGCTGTTCTGCACAAAAACAAAGAGTTCTGGACCCTGAATTACTCATTGACCTTCTACTGTTTAAATTGCTGTTCTGTGGAGCACTCAGCCAGAGCCAATCAATAAATCATTAGTACAATCATCACTGCTTTGTCATAGTTCAGACCTGAATTCTTTGACTGATCCTATTATCAAAGTCTTAGTCACTGTAGGATAAGGATACTTGATAGTTATACAAGATAAACCATGCTGTTGAAGTGATTTATTATATTTTCCCACAAAGTTTCAGTTGCATCAGCAATTTCTTCACTGTTACCCTGATAAGAGGTTGCCAGATTTAGTGACAAAAAAGAAATTAGCTTACAGCCACCAGAAGAAAATGAATTTGAGCAAAAATAAATGGAAAAAAAAAAAAAAAAAAAATAGAGGATGCCTGGTTACATTTGAATTTCAGATGAACAAGTAATATATATTTTTTTATAAAGATATATCATGCAATATAATTTTTATTATAAGCATGTCCCATGCAATATTTGGGATATACTTATACTAAAATGTATTTGTTGTTTACCTTAAATTATAATTTAACTGAGCATCTTGCATGTTATCTAGTAACCCTATCTAATATGAAGACTATTATGTGGAAAAAGTGAAACTAGAGGAGATGAATTGAAAGCTGCCCAGGCTAGACTATAAGCTGAAAGTCAGTAATAGCCAGCACAGGGGACTTTAAAATGTTTTTTTCTGCTGGAAATGGAGATTTGACCAGCACAGTGAATTCAGCTGTGTTCTGGAGAGAACCTGACTCTAGATAGAGACATACCTGAGAAGATTAATGACCAACAGCAAAGATTCATAGGCTGCTCAATAAATGATGCACACCTACTTCCAATGGATTGCCACCAATGGGTTTCCTTACAAGAATTATTTTCAAGATGAGTGATACATAACAAAAATAGGCAAAGTCAGGAAAAACTTAGAAATGGAGAAATTAGCCCTTTTCTGCTGTTTTTGTTAGGTGTCATTGAGTCGGTTCCTATTCCTAGTGACTCTATGCACTCCAGAATGAAACAACACATGGTCCTGTACCATTCTCACAATTGTTACACATTGCCCCTGCCATTGTGCCAAACCATCTTGTTGAAGGTCTTCCTCTTTTTTGTTAATCCTCCACTTTACCAAGCATGATATCCCTTTCCAGGGTCCCTCCTAATAACATGTCTGAAGTATGAAAGGTGAAGTATCTCTGCAGTTAAGAAATCAAACAACCTACTGCACAGCCAAATCTCTTGCAAAATAACTCTTTAAAGTGTTAAGCAGAAAAAAGATCAGTTTAAGGACTAAGGTAGACCTAATTCAAGTCATGGTATTTTCAATTACCTGATATCCATGTGAAAGTTGGACAGTGAATAAGGAATACCATAGAAGAATCAGTGCATTTGAATTATAATATTGAAGAAGAATATTGAAAGTATCATAGACTGTCAGAAGAAAAAAACAAGTCTTTCTTGGAAGAAGTACAGCAAGAATATTCCTCAGGAGTGAGGACAGAGAGACTTCGTCTCTCATGCTTTGGACATGTTGTCAGAAGGATCAGTCCATGAAGAAAAACATTAAGCCTGGAAAAGTGGAGGATCATTGAAAAAGAGAAAGACCGCCAACGAGATGGATTGACACAGTACCAGCAGCAGTGGTCTGAAACATAACAATTGTAAGGATGACACAGGATTAGGTAGTGTTTCATTCTGTTGTGCATAGGATAGATATGAGTCAAAACCATCTCAATGGTATCCAACAACAACACCTTGACCAATTGATATTTTGGAGGTAATTTTTGCCTAAAAATCATGATTTTCCTAGAAATCATGATACTTGAATTTATCTTCATCTTGATGATGATAAACTTAACTATATCCAGTACACAGTAAATTTCCTAACTATAGGTTTTATTTTGTCTTAAATAATCTGCTGTGTAATCTTCTTTGCACCTTAGAAATACCATTGGGTAAGAGGAGCACAGGAAGTGGGAATGTTCATTCCCCAGTGTGATTATTATCTCATGAATCTCTTTCCCTTTACATCTAGTTATATAGTAACTACCAACTTGACAGATCCACTTCTAACTAACAAAACAATCAGTATAATTGTCATAATCAGTATTGTCATTGTTGCTGTTAGGTGCCATTCATTTGGTACTTATACACAACAAAATGAACCACAAACTGATCCTGGGCCACTGCCCCAAGTCATCTCATTGGAGGTCTTCCTCTTTTTCTCTGACTCTCCACTTTACCAAACATGAGATGTTTCTCCAGGAACTGTTCACTCCTGACAATACATCCGAAATATACAGACACAGTCTGAACATCTGGCTTTGAAGGAGCATTCTGGCTGTACTTTCTACAGCACAGATTGGTTTGCTCTTTTGACAGTACATGGTACTTTTAATATTCTCCTCCAAAACCATAACTCAAATGCATCAATTATTCTATGGTCTTCCTTATTCACTATCCAACTTTCTGATAAATATGAGGATATTGAAAATACCATGGCTTGGGTCAGACAAACCTTAATCCCGTAAATAACGTCAGTGCTCTTCAACACTTTGAGGCTTTATGCAGCAGATTTGCCTAATGCAATATACCATTTGATTTCTTGACTGCTGCTTCCATGAGTGTTGGTGGTTATCAGAGCAAAATGAAGTCTTTGATAACTTCAATCTTCTCTCTATTTAAATGGATCCTATTTATTGGGTGGTTGCTGGGGATTTTTGTTTTCTTTACATTTACATGCAATCCATACTGAAGGCTGTGATCTTTGTGGTCTTCATCAGTAATGATTTTAAGTCCTCTTCACTTTCAGCAAGCAAGATTGTATCATCTGCATATCGCAGGTTGTTAATGAGTCTTTCTTCAATCTTGATGCCATGTTTTTATTAACATAATCCAGTTTCTCGGATTATTTGCTCAGCATACAGATTGAATAAGTATGGTAAAAGAATACAAACCTGGCACACACCTTTCCTAATTTTAAATCATTTGGTGTTTCCTGGTTCTATTCAAACCATGGTCCAGAATACACATTCTCTACAATATTGCCCATAATTTGTCATGATCCACACAATTGAAAGCCTTTGTGTACTCAATAAAGCAAAGGTAGACATCTTTCTGGTATTCTCTGCTTTTAGCCAAGATTCATCTGATGTCATCAATGATACCCCTTGTTCCACCACCTCTTCTGTATCTGACTTGATTCTCTAACTTCTCTGTCCATGTACAATTACTGCTGCTTTTGCATTATTTTTAGTAAAACTTTACTCACATGGAATACCAATGATATTATCGGATGATTTCCACATTCCGTTGGGTCACCTCTCTGTGAAATGGCCAGAAATACGGAATTCTTCCAGTCAATTGGACAGGTAGTTGTCTTCCAAATTTCTTGGCATAGACGAGTGAGTGTCTCCAGTGCCACATCAGTTTGTTAAGAGTTCAATTTGTTTTTCATCAATCCTGGTATCTTGTTCTTTGCCAATGCCTTCAATGCACTTTGGAGTTTTTTTCATTCAGGATCATTGGCTCTTGATCATATG
>NW_006408853.1:1276151-1290529 GCF_000296735.1 Chrysochloris asiatica
TGAAAGGGAAGGACAAAAGGCTTGGGTGGAGTCCTGCTGTTTTGGCTTCCTGAGCCAGGTTTTCAGGAACTTGGCTGAAAAGCTAACACTTGGGACCGATTTAGGGAAAATGGCTTTTTTGTCTGTAGAACAAAGACCCAGGAAGTAGCTAAGATATTTTTAGTTAATCTTTTGGAGAAAGGCTTGACCTTGTGACCTTCACAGTCTGGGCTTTTAGGAAAATAACACATTTATCTGTGGACATTAAGGGCTCATGTTTGGAATTAATAAATGTAACTGAACACTAAGATGAAAAACAATTTGCCATTAAATGCCAAGTGGCTAGATCTGTTACACTCGGGCCTATAGGGCCTCAAACCTCTGACCAGGCTTACACGGTCTGTAACATATTTGCAATGAAGAAGTAATTGGTCTTGCAAAATGGTATCATGTATACATTTGAATAATAATGGTATTAACTGGTCTTCCTTGTAGGCCTATGGATATTAACCTATCACAGACAACATTGTACTTCATGACTGATCTTGATGTGTTCTTTTTGAGGATGATACAATGCAATTCTTCTTCATTTGTCATTCCTGGCATAATAAACCATTTGATTGTGAGATTCAAAATGGTCAATACCAGCCCATTTCAGCTCACTAATGCCTAGGATATCAATGTTTATTCATTCCATTTCATTTTGAAGAATTTCCAGTTTTCCTAGATTCATACTTCATACTTATATTATTACTATTCATAATAACCTATGTTCCATTTATTAATAGATTTTTACATCTGTTTCCCTTCATTTTCAATTGTGCCCCCTCAGCAAATGAAGGTCTTGAGGGCCTTACTCTATTCACATCATCATGGTCAACTCTACTTTGAGGAGGCAGCTCTCCTCGAGTTGCATTTTGAGTGCCTTCCTACTTGAGGGGCTCATCTTCCAGCACTCTATCTGACAGTAATCTGGTGATGTTCATCATGTCTCAATATTAAATATTCTGCTATTGTCAGTGTTCCATTGCTATCCATTATGTTTTCAGTGACTAAATATCTGGCCCATCTTTCCTCCTTCTTTGTTAGTCTTCATCTAGTAGCTCAGCTGGAACCTGTCGACCATGGGTGAACCTACTGGTATTTAAAAATACCCATGGCATAGTTTCCAGAATCACAGCAACATGAAAACCAACACAGATGACAAATGGACAGATGAGTTGTGGATAATCATTGTTAAGATATCCTTAAGCAGTAAATGGGTTTTAAGCCAGTGCAATTCAATGTGGTAACTACAAGCCACACAAGTATTTTTGTGGCACTGTGGGTTAATACACTGAACTGCAAAGTAATTTGGAAACACAGGATCAGTGTTTCAAGCTCACCAGCTACTCCTTGGAGATCCTACACAGAATCATTATTGGTCAGAATGGACTCTATGACACTTAACAACAAAGACATATATGCAAGTAAAATTTTGCTAAAGATAATTCAAAATGGCTGCAACAGTACATTGATAGGGAACTCCCAGAGGTTCAAGACAGATTCAGAAGACAATGTGGAAGTAGGGACAACATTGCTAACATCAAATAGATCTTGGCTGAAACAAAAAAGATGTTTACCTGTGCTTTATTGTCTATGCTAAGACTTCAACTGTGTGAATCATGACAAGTTATGGACAACATTGTGGAGAATGACTATTCCAGAACACTTAAGTGTGCTCATGAGGCACCTATACAAAGACCAAAAGTCCGTCATTTGAAAAAAAAAAAAAAAAAAAACACAAGGGGATTCTGAATGGTTTAATATCAGGAAACTGTCCACTGGGGTTGTATTCATTCATCATACCTATTTAATCTGTATGCTCAGCACACACTCCAAGAAGATGGATTATATAAAGAAGAATGTGGTTTCAGGATTAGAGGATGACTCATTAACAATCAGAGATATGTTGATGATACTATCTTGCTCGCTGAAATCAAAGAGGATTTAAATACATACTGATTAATATCAAAGACCACAGCTTGCTGTGTGAATTGCACCTCAATATAAAGAAAATAAAAATCCTCACCACTGGACCAAAAAATTAATATCATGATAAATTGAGAAAAGATTGACATCAAAGACTTAATTTTGCTCAGATTTACCATCAGTCAAGAAATCAAAGAGCATATTACATTAGGCAAATCTGTTGCCCAAGACCTCATTAAAATGTTGTAGATCCAAGATGTCATTATAGGACATAGGTGTGCCTGACCCAAACCCTGGTATTTTTAAGATCCTTATATTTATGGGAAGGTTGGACAGTGACTAAGGAAGACCATAGAAAAATTGATGCATTTGAATTATGGTGCTGGAGAATAACATTAAAAGCATCATAAATTGCCAAGAGATTAAACAAATCTGTGTTGGAGGAAGCACAATCAGAAAGCTCCTTAGAAGCCAACATGGCCAGACTTCGTCTCTCATACTTCACAGGAGAGACCAGTACCTGGAGAAGGGCATCATGCTTGGATGAGCAAAGGGACAGAAAAAAAGAGAAAGACCCTCGACAAGATGGATATGCATAGTAGCAGCAACAATTGGCTCAGGCGTAGCATCAATTGTGGGTATGGCACAGGGCCAGGAGGTTTTTTCGTTCTGTCATACATAAGGTTGCTATGGGTTGTAACCAACTCAATGGCACTTAACAACAATAAAGCCATGTGTAGCTATTTTAATTTACCAAACCTAAAACTGAGCCTATTGCTATAGAGTTCATTTTGACCTGTGTTAACACCATGAATACTTTGGACACATCATCAGGAAAGACCAGTAGCTAGAAAAGGATAACATGTTTGGTAATGTAGGGGGTCAGCAAAAATGAGGAAACCTTCAACAATATGGACTAACACAAGAGCCTCAACAATGGGTCCAACTATATCAGAGCTTGTGAAGATGTGGAGCCAATTTAATGACAGCTAACAGCAGCAAAACACTTAAACTATATCTCAAAAAGAAATTTTCTAGTGAAAATAATTAGTTATTAGAATTTTAAAGTCCTTCATAACTTGGGTGTTCAAACATCCTGTTTTGCCTGTATCTGAAAGGGTTGTTGTCACATGGAAATTTCAGTTTTAAATCAGAAAACTCCCAGGCAAATCTAGATGAGTTTGCTACTCTATTAAATGGAAGAAATACATTAGCCACAAGAAGCACTCAGAACTGAAAAATATTTATTCACTGTATTCAGACCTGGTGTGGCGCCACAGGATAAGCACTGGACTTCAAGGTCAGTTTCAAGCACTGTAAGATCAGCGGTTCAAACTCACCAGCTGCTCCTCAGAAATCTTATAAGGGTCACTATGAGTCACAGATGACTCAATGACAGTTAACAATAACAACAACAATTCAGTAATTACCAATATTAATAACAGCATCTGGCTAAATATTATGAATTCTTCAAACTAAACATACAGGTGTGTGGATGAAGGAAATGAATACAGTTCTTGGCATTACGGTGGAAATCTGTATGAAAACCAAAGTTGTCCAGCTACAGCAGAAAATAGTATAGTCAGGATGGCTGGCAACTTTGAAATAATACCATAGGATCCATATGTATACGCGGAAACTGTTCTTTTTGCTTGGGTTTTCTTCTCTTTTCTTTTCTTTTAGACTAGAGTAAAACTTAGAATGTATTCCTTGGAAACCTCAAATCCAAAGAAAATGCTGACCAGGGATGTTTAATTATTACCTGGCATCTTATTTTGTTGTTCTATTTATTTTAAAGCTTTTATTGTTAGTTGAGTGACAGTTTACATGGGAGAACTTCAGTTTTGCACTCATCGTATTTCGTGTCATTGCGATGATTACAATCCCCTCCATGCATCACCATTCAACGGCATTTGCTTCTATTCCCTCTGTTTTGTTTTGATGTACACAAAAACACTAAGGAATATATAATTATGTAACCCAAAGGCACATTCTGCAAGCCTGCTTCCTGGCCACCAGCACACAGCCTTTCTCTTTCTATGAGTATATAGAGTCCTCCACTACTCTATCTCTCGATGTCATCATCTTTGCCTTGTCCTATTTTTTTTTAATCATAAAAAAGGAATTGTGTTATATTACAATGTATTTATTGTATGACCCTTGTTCATGTAAGTTATACCTTAGTGCTTGAAGAAATGAGGCAAGAAATGATTTAGGTAATGGTATTAATTAAATCAAGTATTGTTATTTCCTTTAAAGTTCTCTCTTTGCACAGCCTAGAGCAAGAACACAGCTGGGTAGCAGCAATCAAATCAGAAGAGCAGATAGAATTAGCATGGCTATCTTAAAACTCAAGTTGCCATCTTATTCTTCAAGCCTGCCTTCAAGTGAGAACTGTGTTTTTGTGAGTCCTGTGCATTACAGCATTATAGCTCTTCCATATTTACTTGAAATTCTGAGTGGTAACAGGATGGTAGTCAACTCATTACAAATTAAGATCTTACTGAGTAGAAGTTGAATGTGTCTCTTTTCAATAAGCAAGTGTTCTTAGTTGGTAACTGCTTCTTAAATAGTATTCAGGTTGCTTCCGCATCAGAAGAATGGTCAATATGAGCTGCTGGGCATTAAAAGAAAAGGTAATATCATTTTTCCTTACTTGTCTCTAAAGCAGCATCTTTGATTTTATACCAGTGTGAAAAGATTTAAAACAGCTCATTCCCTTATCAGTTCAATGAGGTAATGTTATTGAATTATTACATTTCATTTAGAGCACACAAGGTGAAAAGGCAACATGAATACAGAAAATTTAAAAGTCAAACCAGTTTGAAGTGATTGGCAATAATGGAGGGCAGCAGGGATAGAAACAATTGTCTAAAACACAAATGGGTTTTATTTGTATTTCAGTTTAGAATAATTGGAATAATTTAAGGAGGCTGTAGGGAGGTGTGACAATTTTATCTTTTGGATGATATTTTATCATGATCCACATTAACATAAGTTTTTGCTTTTGAATACTCAAAATTTGATTAGCATGCCAGGGTGAATTAGGAGAACGTTAAGGGAGAAGAGAAGTTATGAAAATCAGATGGAGAATTCATGAAACACAGAGAGTCTGCATGTTGGCAGTAGAGACATTAAAGCCACTGTCATCTAGACCATACTAATTATAGCCATGGCAACTCTATAGACAGAGTAGAACTGTCCCTAGGGATTCATAGGCTATAATTTTCATGGTAGCATAGTAGGTTTTTTCCCCTGTGGAGAGGTTGATAGATTCAAATTAATGAACTTTTAATTGTAGTTATTATTGTTAAGTGCCATGGAGTCATACTGATTCATATCGTCCCTAATAGGGTTTCTGAAGAGTGGCTGGTGGGTTTGAACCACCAACTTAGTGGTTAGCAGCCCAGTGCTTATCCTACAGCTCTACATCAGGACCTTTCAGTTAGCAACAATTCACCTATAGAGAAATTACTGTGCAAAATTTCTTAGCTTTTAAAGCTACCAGATGGACCTATCTATATATTAATAGTTTTACCATTAAGTTTAGAACAAGAAGTTATATAATTTTAAACAATAGTTCAAAGTTTGAGTTTTCCTCATAAGTTCCACATTATTAACAAAGTTTAGGATATTCATCTCAAACAAACATCCTCACTAATCTCAAGGCAAAATACCAATCAGACCAAGCATTCCTTCTTCTCTCCCTTGTGTAAGGACTGCCTTTGAAGTACATGAAGTTTCATGTGTCAAATTCCTGAAGAGACTCACAGCTTGGGTTGCAAATTACTGAAAAAAGAAGTTATCAAGACATACATTTTACAACTTGATAGGGAGTTAAGTTGTTGCCATCGAAATTAGTGCCTTCTGCTTACTTTCATTACTATGTCTCTCAATTTTCTGACTGCCAAATAAGAAACAATAATCCTACATTTATGTATGGTAGCTCAAGGTCATCTCATCATGTTTTGCAGATTGTCCAGGATATTTGGGCTTAAGGTTTTAAAGAAATTGGGTCATGTATAAAAAAATTTCAAAGGTCAGCTTGAGAAGACAAAGTCAAATATTAAAATGAAATGTGTAAATATCTGGAGTCAGAACACCAAAAGGGAAGAACACGCTCAGCATTCCTCAAGCTGAGAAAACTGAAGAAAAAATTTAAGCCTTGACTTGTGTTACTGCAGGATTCTCTGGGAAAATTATTGAATGATGCAGAAAGCATCAAAAGAATATTGAAGAAATACACAGAGTCACTGACTCAAAAGGAAATAGTCAATGTTCAACCATCTCAAGAGGCAACATATGATCAAGAGCCAATGATACTGAAGGAAGAAGTCCAAGGTGCACTGAAGGAATTGGCAAAGAACAAACACTGGGAATTGATGAAATACAAATTGAAATTTTTCAACAAAGTGAGGTGACATTGGAGGCACTCACTCATCTCTGCCAAGAAATTTGGAAGACAACTATCTGGCCAACTGATTGGAGGAGATCCTTAATTGTGCCCATTCCAAAGAGAGGTGATCCAATAGAATGTGGAAATCATCAACAATCTCTTTGATATCCCATGCAAGTAAAGCTTTATTAAAGGTAATACAGAAAAAGCTACAAGCATATATTGACAGAGAATTTCCAGAGGTTCAAGCCAGATTCAGAAAAGGAGGTGGAACAAGGGATATCATTGCTGACGTCACATGGATCTTGGTTGAAAGCAGAGAATACCATAAAGATGCTTACCTGTGCTTTAAAATTTTCTATACAAAGGCTTTCAATTGTGTGGATCATGACAAGCTATGGACAACATTGCTAAGTATGAGTATTCTGGAACACTTAATTGTTCTCATGAGGAACTTGTACGTAGACCAAGAGGCAGTTGTTAGATTAGAACATAGAAACACTGAATGGTTTAAAATTAGGAAAGGGTTGTATTCTTTCACCATCTTATTCAACCTGTATGCTTAGCAAATAATCTGAGAAGCTGGTTCTATGAAGAAAAACGTGGCATCAGGATCAATTGGAGGAAAACTCATTAACAACCTTGCTTGCTGAAAATGAAGAGGTCTTAAAATATTTACTGATGAAGATCAAAGACCACAGCCTTTGGTATGGAGTGCATCTCAATGTAAAGAAAACAGAAATCCTCACTGGACCAATAAACAACATTCTTATCAATGGAGAAGAGATTGAAGTTGTCAAAGACATCATTTTTCCTGAATCAACCATCAACACTCATGGAAGCAGCAGTCAAGAAATCAAACAACATATTACATTAAGCAAATCTGCTACACAAGACCTTTTTAAAATATTGAAGAACAAAGATGTCAACTTGAAGACTAAAGTGTATTTGACCCTAGGTATGGTATTTTCAACAACTGCATATGCATGCAAAAGTTGGACAATGAATAATGAAGATCATAGAAGAATTGATGCATTTGAGTTATGGTGTTGAAAGAGAATATTGAAAGTGCCATGGGTTGCCAAAAGAACAAATAGATCTGTGTTGGAAGAAGTGCAGAAAGAGTGTTCCTTAGAGGCCAGGATGGCCAAACTTCATGTCTCATACTTCAGATATATTGTCAGGAGGGACCAGTTGCTGGAGAAGGATATCATGTTTGGTAAGGTGGAGGGTCAGAGAAAAAGAGGAAGACCCGCAGCAAGATGTATTGGCAAAGTGACAGTATCAATGAACTTAAGCGTGGCAACAATTGTGAGGTTAGCCCAGGACTGGGTAGTGTTGTATTTCATTATGTTGTGCATAGGGTCGCTATGAGTTGGTTCTGACTCGATGGCACCTAACAACAACATAAAATAAATCGTGTTCTAGAAAGCTAACTTATTTTATAAAGTTTAAAACTTGCTCCTGGTGACGATGATAGACTTCTCAATGCCTCTAATACTCATTGGGTTTATACTCTTATATTATTAAGAGAAAGAAAGACTGGAGACAATTTTGTAAATTAATAAGGTTTTTTAACAAAGGAGCTCTGGTAGCGTAGTGGTTACGAATCGGGCTGCGAACCGGAAGGTCAGCAGTTCGAAACTACCAGCTGCTCCGCGGGAGAAAGATGAGGCGATCTGCTCCCGTAAAGATTTACAGCCTCGGAAACCCTATTCAGGGTCGCTATGGGTCGAAACCGACTCGACGGCACTTAACAACAACAACAACAACAATCTATCTATAAAATTATATCAAGAGATAGCCTTAGGATTCAAGACAGGAAAGTCAAATCAATCACAACAAGTAGAGAAACACACTTTTTCTAAAGATTTTCTGTAAAATAAATATAATGTTATCCTTTAGCAACAGATACAAGTCTATGTATCTCAAGAAGTTGTAAAAATAAATCACTGAAATGACCAAAGTTGAAGCAATATGTTGGTTAAAATTTGCTGTGAATACAAACTACTGTTGTCCTAACATTTAAGGTATGGGTTAACCAGTGGCTTCAATTGGGAATTCTAATGAAAGTAGGGCATTTCTCTCTCTGAAGGATGTTTCCAGAAAAGTGTAAAAATTGCAAATCCTTTTTTTTATAACTTCTCTAATTTGCAAAGCAAAACTAAAACCATTTAAGAAAAGAAAAAGAGTAAATAGCAGATAGATCAACAACTAAAGTAATAAAAATTTAGCATTTAATCTCCACTCCTATTTTATTCTAGGGTTTCAAAACATTATCCAGCACATCTTATAAGGTAAATTAATGCCAAAAAGAAAGATTTCTGATGACATAGTGGTTAAAGTGTCCAGCTGCCAGCTGAAAGGTCAACTTTAACCACTGTTCAAACCCACCCGGCACTCTGCTGGAGAAAAAGGTGACAGTCTGCTTCCATGAAGATGGAAACCTGCTTCCATAAACACGGAAACTTGCAAATGGATAAATTTTTAGGAAAACATGACCTTCCTACACTAACACAAAGTGAAATAGAAAACTTAAACAGACCTATAACAAAAGAAATTCATCAGGTTATTTAAAAAGTACCAACAAAAAAAAGTACAGACCCAGATGGCTTTACTAGGGAATTTTACCAAACATTTAGAGAAAACCTGACACCAATTTTACTTCAACTATTCCAGAATATAGAAAATGATGGAAAACTTCCAAATACATTTCTTGGAGTAAGTATAACTGTCATACCAAAACCAGACAAGGGTATCACTGAAAAAGAAAAGTATTCACCGATGTCCCGCGTGACTACAGTTGCAAAAATTCTCAAAAAGAGATCCTAGCCAATAGAATTCAACAACACATTAAAAATCAATAATAATACATTATGACCAAGCAGGATTCATCCCAATGATGCAAGGATGGTTCCATATTGGACAAACAATCAATACAATCCACCATATAAATAAGAAATAGAAAAGAACCACATGATTATATTAATTGATGCAGAAAAGACATTTGACAAAACCCAGCATCTATTCTTGATAAAACCACTCAACAAAGTAGGAATTGAAGGGAAATCCCTCAATGTAATTAAGAGCATATATGCAAATTCAACAGCCCAAATTACTCTCAATGGAGAGAAACTGAAAGCATTCCATTTACAAACAGGAAATAGGCAAAGGTGTCCTTTATCACCACTTCCATTCAATATTGTATTGGAAGTCTTAGCTAGAGCTGTAAAGCTAGATGAAGGAATTAAGGTATCAAAATATGCAAAGAAGGACTCCTGGTGTGGCACTGTAGGATTAGCACTGGACTTCAAACCATGAGGTCAACATTTCAAATATACTAGCTGCTCCTCAGAAAATCTATACAGGGTCACTATGAGTTGGAACTCACTCAATGATTCTTAACAACAACAACAAATTGGCAAAGAAGAAGTAAAACTGTTTTCAGGTGATATTATCCTATACATAGAAAATTCCAAGCACTCTATTAGAAAACTGTTGGAACTCATAGAAACATTAAGCAAATTGGCAGAGTATAAGAGCAATATACAAAAACCAGTTGAATTCCTCTATTTACTAATAAATACTGCTCTGAAAAGGACATAAGGAAAAAAATATCATTTACAATAGCAACCCAAAAGATGAAACACTTAGGAATAAATCTAACTCAAGAAACAAAAGACCTATACAAAGAAAACAACAAAAAACTACTATAAGAAACAAAAGAGATATGCAAAAACAGAAGACTATGCCATGCTCATGGAAGGAAGATTTAACGTTGTGAAAATGTGAATACAACCCAAAGCAATCTATAGACATAATGCAATAACAATCCAGATTTCATCATAATTCCTTAAAGAGATGTAAGGAAATGATTGTGAAATTTATATGGAAAGGAAAGAGAGCTTGGATAAGCAAAGGACTGCTTTATAAGAACAACAAAATTGGATGCCTCTCAAGCCCTGATCTTAAAATTTACTACACAGTTATTGTTGTTGTTAGGTGCCATCGAGTCAGTACTGACTTATAGCGACCCTATGCACAACAGAACAAAACACTGCTACTACACAGTGTCAGTGGTCAAAACAATCTGGTTCAACAAAAGATACATAGATGAATGGAACAGAATTGAGAACCAAGAACTAAATCCATCCACAAATGAGCTTAAACAAAGGACCAAAACACATTAAATGGGGAAGAGATCCACTCTTAAACAAAGGATGTTGCCAAAACTTGAAATTCATTTGCAGAAGAATAAAACAAAATCCATACCTCATACCATATCTGAAACAAACTCAGCCTGGATTAAAGACCTAAATGTAAAACCTAGAACTAAAAAACTCACTGAAAACTGTATAAATAGAAGTAGAACATTTGGCACAGGGCAGAAGTGATAAGCTTAGGCATAACAACGATTGTGATGTTGGCCCATGATTGAGCAGAGTTTTGTTCTGTTGTACATAGGGTCGCTGTAATCATTACAGACTTGATGGCATCTAACAGCAACAACATAAAGATCTTCAATGGAAAACTAGGGACAAACTTAGAGGCTCTAATACATGGCAACACCATCAAACTTTACAAAAAAATGCACAAGCAGTAGAAGACTGGAACCTTCTAAAAATTAGAAACCTATGTACACCAAAAGATTTCACCAAAACAGTAAAGTGGCAGTCCACACACTGGGAAATTTTTTTACAATGACCTATCAGATAAGGTTCAAATATAAAAAAATTATAGAAAACTACAACACTGCTACAAGAAATAGTCTAACAACCCAATTAGAAAATGGGCACAGGACATAAATAGAAACTTCACCAAGGAAGACATCCAGGCCACAACAAATATATGAAGAAATGTTCTGAATCATTAGCCACTAGAGAGACAGAAATCAAACAATGATATAACATCTCACACCAAAATTAACAGCAAAGCTGAAAAAAAAAAGAGAGAGAAAATAACAGAAAACAGCAAATGCTGACAAGGATGTGGAGCAACTGGGACCCTCCTACATTACAGGTGGGACTGTATAATTGTTCACCCACTCTGGAGAACAATATGGCAATTTCTCATAAAGTTGAAAATAGAAATACCTTATGACCTAGAAATCCCTCTGCTATGAACCAGGACACTAGTAGATAGTGGCCAACAATGGAAGAATAGATAAACACACAGTGGGATAGTGTGCACTGTGGCAGGGTATAAGAACAACCTTGAATCTGTGAAACACCTCATAATACGGATGAACCTGGAGGACATTATACTGAGTGAAATTAGTCAATCATGAAAGGACAAATAATGTATGAGTCCATTATTGTAAAATCTTAAGAAAATGTTTCTAGGCTAAAAGGAACATTCTTTGATGGGAGGGAAGGGAGAGTAATTCAATGCTTAAATGGTTAGTTAGTTGGTTCCAGTGACGGGGAGGGCGCTATACAACAAGAGAGAGGTTGACAGAAGAATAATGAAGCCAAGTGAAGACACAGGGAGTTATACATTGGCTATAGGGGATAGAGGTAAATAGTGTCATATATATATAACCTTGGAACAACAATGTTCTGTGGGTAGATACATGAACAGAGACACATCTGAGTGGGTATAGAAGGAAGAATGGAATATATTTGTTATGTATGTGGAGTCCTCCAACACTTGTCTGTCAGTTTGTCATACTGTGGTATCATTAGTGAGCTGAAATGGACTGGTATTGACCATTTTAAATCTGACAATCACATGGTTTACTACACTGGGAATAACAAATTGAAGAGGAAAGGCATAGCATTCATCATCAAAAAGAACATATCAAGAGCAGTCATGAGGTATAATGCTGACTGTGATAAAATAATATACACCCGCCTATAAGGAAGACCAGTTCATATCACTATTATTCAAACTTATGCACCAATCACCTGGTGTGGCACTGTGGGTTAATGTGCTAGACTGCAAGGTCCGTTTGAGCTGCAAGATTGGTGGTTCAAGCTCACCAATTACTCCTTAGAAATGCTCTAGAGGGTTGCTATGAGTTGGAACCAACTTGATGGCACTTAACAATAACAATACTAAAGCCAGTGATGACAAAATTGAAGAATTCTACCAAGTTCTTCAGTCTGAAATTGATCAAACATGCATTCAAGATGTAGTGATCATTGCTGGCATAGTAATGATTGTGAGGTTAGCCCAGGACCAGGACGACACAGTGTATCATTCTGCTGTGCATAGGGTCGCTATGAATCAGTACTGACTCAATGGCACCTAAGAACAATGGAGTGTTGGTGTGGTGCTGTGAGCTTATGAGTTGAACTGCAAAGTCAGTTTGAACCACAAGGTCAGCAGTTCAAGCTCACTGGCTTTTCCTCAGAAACCCTATATAGAGTCAGTATGGGTCGGAACTGACTCAACAGCACTTAACAACAACAATATATGTATGTATACCTATCCCATAGATATACAAGAGTTTGAAAGAGGATAGTGGTACATGAGCATTTGCCTTTTCTGTAAACACAATTATGAATGTGGTGTAGAGTACACAGCAAGCAAAATGATAGAAACTTCTTAGCAATCATCAAATATCTTAAGGTAATGAGTAGCTGAGCCTAGAGACTCAGGACTATAGTCTCAGGGGACACCATGGTCAATCAACATAACATAGTCCACAAAAACAATGTTCTACATCCTACTTTGGTAAGTAGCGTCTGGAAAATTAAAAGCTCATGAGTGGCCCTCTAAGGGATAGCTATTGGTCTCTCCATGTGCAGAAGAAAGAGAAGTGATAAGAATTGAAGATGTTATAAATTCATCAGTCCAGTGGACTAATGGAACATGAGAACATCAGTCTCCATGACCCTGAGATCAAAAGAACTAGATGATGCCCAGCTCCCACTCCCAACCATTCTGAAAGGCATCACATTAGATGATCCCAGATAGAGCAGCAGAATATGTGGGAAAATTTTCAAAATTATTTTTTAAAAGACCAGGCTTACTGGTCAAAAACAAAAAACAAAACAAAACTCGGCAAACCTGAGACTATAGCCCTTGACCACCCTTCTTGTCTGCAAAGGAACTCACTCTTGTGGCCCAACTTTCAGCCAAGCAGTAGATAGGTACATAGGAAGAATAATATTAGTAAGATATGCTTACTTTGAGTCATTCAAAATCAAAGGGGCAACATGTACCTAAACACAAAGATAAGAAGGTATTGAAAGATGGGGGAATGGAGATGGGAGCCACAGGAGGAAGCAGGATAACTGTTGTTTCATTGAGGTCACTGCCATCACTGAGATGAAATAAAGTGTATTATTTGTTGAATGTAAAACTGATGATCTTGTCTGTAAACCTTCACTCAATTCACAAAGTTGTTGTTGTTAAGTACCATGGATTCATTTCTGACTCATAGTGACCCTGTACAGGGTTTCTAAGGCTGTAAATATTTAAGGGAGCAGAAAGCCTTATCTTTCTCCCGCTGAATAGCTGGTAGTTTCGAACTCCCGACCCTGAGGTTAGCAGCCCGATTGGTAACCACTATGCTACGAGAGCTTCTTTAATTTACAATAGAAAAGTTAAAAAAAAAAAATGAGATGGAAACTTCCTATGTGGCAATTCTATTCTGTGCTCTAGAGTGGCTGTGAGTCGGAATTGACTCAAGGGCAGAGGGTTTCTTTTGAGTTTTTTTTTGGAATGCCAAATAAAATTTTGTTTGGAGGATTCTTAGTTCAATGTACTTTAAACGGGCATAATCTAATATAAAATACATTTTTATCAGAAACATCTGTATTCATTCCACTAATACTTGAGCGTCTGTTATATACAAAGTACTATATACTATATATGGTACCGTCCTGGTGTGGCACTGTGGGCTAAGGCGTCAGACTGCAAAGTTGTTTGAACTATAAGGTTGGTGGTTCAAGCTCATGAGTTTCTCCTTGGAAACCCTATACACGGTCACTATGGGTCAGAATCGACTCTATGGCACTTAACAACAACAAATATATATATATATATATATTTGTTGTTGTTATGTGCCGTGGAGTCAGTTCCG
>NW_006408853.1:1296144-1300523 GCF_000296735.1 Chrysochloris asiatica
AGCGATTCGGAAGTAGTTTGTCACTCTTTCTTCCTAGTCTGTCTTTGTTTTGTAGCTCATCTGAAACCTTTCCACCATGGGTGACCCTGCTGGTTATTCAAAACACCGGTGGCATAGCCCTCAGAATCACAGAAACTCAAAACCACCATAGCACGACGACAGCTGTTGTCGTGCTGTTCTTTTTAATAGCTTAAGTTAATCTTCCTGAATGTTTTTTTTTTTTTTTAATGTGGACATCATCGTCAATCCTGAATGTATTTTTATTATCAACTGGAAAATCCATTGATTTTGTAATTGTCAGAATTTGAAATCTCCAATTTTCAGAATCTTTTCATGACTAAGGTAGCTGTGAGTTTATTCAGTTGTCTGTCCTAACTAGTCCCAAAAGACAATTTACTAGTGCCCCTTTGAACAGCAGGCAGGACTAAAAACATGGTTGTTTTGATCTCTAATATGAAAAGATCAACTGAAATTTGCTTAAAGAGCTAGTCTAATTAAACTGGGAATTACATGTGATGAAATACAGCTACTTTCTGCTGGATGAATAAATTCTGGTGCTGGACTCCAACAAAGCATCAAATCACATGAGAGCTCCATTCTGCAGGGTAGCTAGGCTTCCTTATTAACACTAAAAGCACATTCCCAGGCATATAGGAAAGTATTTCTCATCTTTTGTTTTCTGTGTAAAGTTGTAGATTAATTTTACAGGGCACAGATAGTGGGTTATTATCTTTCATGATATAAAGCAAACACAGATTCAAAACTTATTTTCTTTCACAAAATGATCAGTTAATCACTTGATATTTCCACTGTTTAAAAAATATATATTGGTAAATTTTATTCTTGTGAGATAAACACAGCCAAAAGTATGAACATCTTCTAATATGTTGTGGTATTTCCAGTTTGCATTGGGACAGAAAAATTTAATCACAAATAAATAATAGAGATGTTAATCACAAATGGCTATCTTAAGAGACTAGTACATGAAGTGGTCAGGGAGTGACTGTGTTAGAGGTTGAGGTATACTGAGGCAGGGAAAGGAGAAGGTTTGCAGAGGTGAGCCCAGATGAAGATAGAAATTCTGTTCAACACCCCCTGAGAAGTGAAATTCCAACTAGGAATTCTTCCACTAAGAATTCAGTAAGAATTCTATTGATTTGAAGCCACAGCTACCATGTGTTCACTTGTGATTGGAAAAATAAGCAAAGAACATAGTTTCTATATGAGGATTGTTAGTGTTGATAGATTCAGATTCTCATGAGGCTCTAGAGGTATTGCATTACTGCACTGTAATGAGAGTGAGAAGGAGAATTTCTCAAATCCGGGAGACTCACTGAAAGGGTGCTTGGTGTTTCTGTACCCACTGATAATGCTAACTGAGAAACTGCAATACTATGTTTCAATGACGGTAAGGCAAATAAGGACTCAGGTATCCTGTGGATGAAGTGTTGTGTTGTCAGACCTTCCTAGAGTAGTTAAAGTACTGATTGTGAGGGACAGAAATTTGTAATGAAAACAAAAGTACTATGAGTATTATTTAAAGGTCTCAAGACTATAACAGAGATTGTTCCACTAAACTTCCTTTAACATATCTTTTATAAAAATATGACTGATCACACATTGAAGATTCTATAACTAACTAGACTTAATAAAGAACTTGCCACTTGCTAGGACAGTTGTGGTTGTTAAGTGCCTTTAAGTCAATTCCAACACATGGCAACCCTGTATAGAATTTCCAAGGAGCAGTTAATGGGTTTGAACCACTGACCTTCCAGTTAACAATCATTCTATAGCGCTATACCAAGACTGAAAAGGAAATGAAATAACTTGGGAAATTATTGTTAAAAGAAGAAAATTGGAAGATGTTTCTTTTTGCTAAAAACCAAACTCACTGCCATCCAGTAGATTCAAACTCATATCCATCCTATACAGGGTTTCCCAGACTGTGAATCTTTATAGGAACAGATTTGCTGTTGTGTTGTTTAGTGCCACAAACATGGTTCCAACCCATAGCGACCCTGTATAGTTTGAACCACTGACCTTGTAGTTCAAACCAACTTTGCAATTCATTGCATTCTTAATTCCTTCAGAGTGGCTTATGTTAGAACCATCAACCTTGCTTCAACTCATAGCAACACTATGTATAACAAAATGAAACATTGTCTAGTCCTAAGCCATCTTCATGAGGTACAAAGCTGTCTGTGATAGGATAATATCCATGCACCTACAGGGAAGACCAGTTAATACCACTACTAGTCAGATTTATGCACCAACCACTAAAGCCAATGAGGGTGAAATAGAAGAATTCTACCAACTTCTTCAATGTGAAATTGATCAAACATGCAATCAAGATGTATTGATCATTACTGGTAATTGGAATGCAAAGGTTGGGAGCAAAGAGGAAGGACCAGTAGTTGGAAAATATGGTGATTGAAATGATGCTGGAGAATGCATGATAGAATTCTGCAAAAGCAATGATTTGTTCATTTCATATACCTTCTTTAGACAGCATAACAGAGGACTATACCCATGGACCTTGTCAGATGGAACACATAGAAATCAAATTGATTATATCTGTGGAAAGAGAAGATGGAAAAGCTCCATATCATCAGTGAAAACAAGGCCAGGGGCAGACTGTAGAACAGACCATCAATTACTCTTATGCAAATTCAAACTGAAGCTGAAGAAAATGAAAACAAGTCCATGACAGCCAAAATATGACTTTGAATATATCCCACCTGAATGTAGAGATCTTCTGAAGAACAGATTTGGTACATTAAACACTAAAGACCGAAGACCAGAAGAATTGTGCGATGAAATCAAGAACATCATATGAAAAGAAAGAAAAAGTGATTAAGAAGACAAGAAAGAAGGAAAAGGTCAAAATGGATGTCAGAAGAGGCTCTGAAACTTACTCTCCAGTGTAAAGATGCTAAAGCAAATGAAAAGAATGAGGAGATACAAGAGCTGAACAGAAAATTTCAAAGATCAGCTCGAGAAAATAAAGCCAAATATTACCAAAAAATGTGCAAAGATCTGGAACCAGAAAACCAAAAAGGAAGAACACGCTCAGCATTTCTCAAGCTGGGGGAACTGAAGAAAAAAATCAAGCCTCAATTTTCATTATTGAAAGATTCACTGGGCAAATTATTGAATGATGCAGAAAGCATCAAGAGAAGATGGAAGAAATACACAGAGTCATTGTACCAAAAGGAAATGGTTAATGTTCAACCATTTCAAGAGGTACCATATGATCAAGAGCCAATGATACTTAGGGAGTAAGTCCAAGGTGCATTGAAGGAATTGGCAAAGAAAAAGACACCAGGAATTGATGGAATACAAATAGAAATCTTTCAAGAACGTGAGGCGAGAGAAGAGGCACTCACTCATCTCTGCCAAGAAATTTGGAAAAGACCCATATTTGTGCCCATTCCAAAGAGAAGTGACCCAATGGAATGCGGAAATCATCAGACAATCTCTTTGATATCTCAAGTGAGTAAAGTTTTGCTAAAAGTAATACAGAAACGGCTACAATCATATATTGACAGAGAACTTCTAGAGATTCAAGCCAGATTCAGAAGAGGCCGTGGAACGAGAGATATCATTGTTGATATCTGATGGATCTTGACTGAAAGCAGAGAATATCAGAAAAATGTTTACCTATGCTTTATTGACTATGCAAAGGCTTTTGATTGTGTGGATCATGACAAGCTATGGACAACATCGTGAAGCATGAGTATTCCAGAACACTTAATTGTGCTCATGAGGTATCTGTACCTGGACCAAGAAGCAGTTGTTCGAACAGAATGTGGGAACACTGAATGTTTTAAAATTAAGAAAGTCATGCGACAAGGTTGTATTCTTTCACTATAGTTATTAAGCCTGTATGCTAAACAAATAATCCGAGAAGCTGGGTTCTAAGAAGAAAAATGTGGCATCAGGATTGGAGGAAGACTCATTAACAACCTGCAATATGCAGATAGTACAACCTTTCTTGCTGAAAATGAAGAGGACTTAAAATATTTACTGATGAAGATCAAAGACCACAGCCTTTGGTATGGATTACATCTCAATGTCAAGAAAACAAAAATTCTCACCACTGGACCAATAAACAACATTTTCATTAATGGAGAAAAGATTGAAGTTGTCTAGGACTTCATTCTTCTTGGATCAACTATCAACACTCACAGAAGCAGCAGTCAAGAGATCAGACAACATATTGCATTAGGCAAATCTGCTGCACAAGAACTTTTTAAAATGTTGAAGAGCAAAGATGTCAGCTTAAGGACTAAGGTGTGCCTGACCCAAGCCATGGTATTTTCAATAACCTCATATGCATGTGAAAGCTGGACAGTGAATAAGGAAGACCATAGAAGAAT
>NW_006408853.1:1301780-1303346 GCF_000296735.1 Chrysochloris asiatica
AGAAGGTATAGCTAGGAATGGTGTTATAAATGTCAAGAAGAAATAAATTTAAGATGTTGGATTGGAACTGGAGTTAGGACTGTGAGCTCAGAGTAGATGGTAGAGAAAGAGAGATATGTGTGTATGCATATATGGGAAGGTAAGTCAACAAGTATTGTTACTAGAATTCTAGTTCATACATGTACAGATTTGTTCTATACAAAAAGTGTTTAAACGTGTCTCTGTGAGCAGTTATGGTTGCTGCTGCTAAGTGCCTTCTAGTCAGTTCCAACTCATAGTGACTTTGGATAGGATTTCTAAGGAGTGTCTGGTAGGTTTGATGGACAATTTTGCAATTAGTCCAGTGCTTATCCACAGCGCTGCACTAGGACTCCAGTCCCTTTCTAGAAAACATATTTTGATCATGTTAGAATTTGATTCTTACAACCACTTCTTCATAAAATGATTAATTCAATTTCTATCTCATGGTAGTCCAGATATGAGATGGTTACTCATCACATCAGACAGTCTCCAAGGGCACTTAACAACATTAACAAAGAGAGATTACCCCATTAGACCACTAAATTTTAAATAGTTTTATTTTGAATAGCAAAGCAAGCATTTCAACCAATATTCTTGAGTATTAAGATCCACCCAAATAAACTAGCCATAGAGAACTCTATGAAAGAAATACTTTCCTAAGTATTTGTAGTCCAAGGTGCCCAGCTTTGCTTGGCAGAATAAAGTTAAGGTGGTTTCAAAAAAGTGCATTATTACCTCCAGTGGAAGGTTCCACCAACCTGGAACACCTTAACCCAACCAGGTTCTTTTATTTTATTTACATGGGAAGTTTCATTGTGAATATAATTACTCGAATTCCCCAATACCTTTTATCTGACTCCAAGAAATCAAAGAGGCTAAAGTTGAAAACAACCTATGAGCTGCAAATAGTATAGACAGATAAGAGATGCAGCTACTTCCTGTGACAACCAGGGCTAAAGCCTATGTTACCGTGATTAGTTACCTAAATTTACTAAGAAAATCCAGGCATAGCATACTCAATTGAAATCAACATGCCGATGAGCACTGAAAATAAGAGAAAATCCATGCTGAAAAGACTATCATTTGCACCATTAGTAATTTGACCTTTTAATTTGGAAAACAAATTAAATAATTGTAGGCAAACTACATCTTGGCTAAATCAATATGAAGGATATCTTTCGCACATCACCACTAAGAGTCAATACCTTGAATCAAATAATCTTACTGAGAGTTTTCTTAATGGTACATATTACTGAATAAGAAAAGGAAATAGACCTCGTAGATTATGAATGCTTAATAAATAGTAATTATTAAAGATAACATTTGAATTATAACATCTACCTCCCTATTCTATAAATATAAAAACAGAAGAACACAATGCTTTTGTGAAGGTGCTCAAAATAAAATTTGTGTGGAGTATAATCATTCTCCCTTCTCAAACACCTCTCCACTCCCCCAAAATAATAATACTCTGAAAAACTTCTAAATATTCTTTTTAATGTTGTTGTTGTTGTCAGGTGCCATCGAGTCGGAACCGACTCATAG
>NW_006408853.1:1310141-1348902 GCF_000296735.1 Chrysochloris asiatica
TGGACAGTGAATAAGGAAGACCATAGAAGAATTGATGCCTTTGAGTTATGGTGTTGGAGGAGAATACTGAAAGTGCCATGGGCTGCCAAAAGAAAAAATAAATCTGGTTTGGAAGAAGTGCAGCCAGAGTGCTCCTTAGAGGCCAAGATGGCCAAACTTCGTCTCTCATACTTTGGCCATATTGTCAGGAGTCCTGGTGTGGTGCTGTGGGCTAATGTGTCAGACTGCAAAGTTGTTTGAACTGCAAGGTCGGCGGTTCAAGCTTACCAGTCGCTCCTTGGAAACCCCTGTACAGGGTCGCTATGGGTCGGAATCGACTCGACGGCACTTAACAACAACAACAAACAGTGGCTGGAGAAGGATAGCGAGTTTGGTAAGATGGAGGGTCAGAGAAAAAGAGGAAGACCCCCAAGAGATGGATTGGCCAAGTGGCAGCATCAATGGACTCAAGTGTGGCAACTGTAGTGAGGTTGGCCCAGGATCGGACATTGTTTTCATTCTGCTGTGCATAAGGTCGCTATGAGTCGGTGCCAACTCAATGGACCTAACAACAACAACAACAAACGATCTTCATTATTATGTTTAGTCTATTGTTATAGCTTTTGTGTCAATTCATCTCACTGAGGGTTTCCCTCGTTTCACTGATCTGCTCCTTTGCCAACAATATATCATTTCTAATGATTGGTCTTTGCTGATGACAGGGCCACAGTAAGTAAGCTTCATTTCTAAGGAGTTTGGGGCTGTGTTTCTTATAAAATTGACATGTTCATTTTTCTGGCTGTTGTTAGGTGCCATTGAGTCAGTTACGACTCATAGCAAAGCCCGGTCCTGCCCATCCTCACAGTTGCTGCTATGTTTGAGTCCATTGTTGCTGCTACTGTGTCAATCCATCTCATTAGGGATCTTCCTCTTTACCATTGACCCTTCATTTTTCATTTGTCAAGCATAATGTCCTTTTACAGAGACTGATCCTTCCTGACAACATTTTTTGTTGCCAGGTGAATTCCAACCTGTAGCGACCCTATATAGGGTTTCCGAGGAGCAGCTGGTGAGTTTGAATGGCAAACTTGCATACTTATGCTATAAACTAAACTACAACTCCTGTGTGGTGGTGGTGGTGGGTGTGCTGTGGAGTGCATTCCAACTCATAGCAACACTTCATAGGGTTTCCCAGGCTGTAAATCTTTACAGGAGTAGAGAAAGCCTCATCTTTCTCCCATGGAACTGCTGATCAGTAGTTTAGAACTGCTGATCATGAGGTAAGCAGCCCAACTCATAACCGCTATGCTACAAGAGCTCCTTAGGACTCCTATAGTATATTCAATGTTCTTCACTAACACGAGAGTTCACTATTATCTAGGAAGTGAAAACTGGCACTGTTTGGCAAGTGAGCAGTTCCACCTTACATTTCTCAGCTATGTTTTATTCGAACAATTACTGATATGGTGCTGTAGAAAAAGCACTGGACTGCTAATAGCAATGTTGGCAGTTCAAACCCACCAGCCACAGCTTGGACCTGACTCGACAGCACTTAATAACAACCACCACATTGCATCAATAGAAAGAGTTATTTATGTGTACTCTGAAAGCGTTTCACATTGGCCATACCACACATTTCTCATTTTCTTTTCAGGGCTTCTCTACCTTCATGACATAGAATATAGGGTGTAGAACAACTACTAGCAATTATTGTTGTTAAATGCTGCCAAGTCGGTTCCAATTCATTGTTGTTGTTAGGGCCATTATAGCGACCCTATACACAACAGAATGGAGCACTGCCGGTCCTGAGCCAACCTCACAATCATTGCTACACCTGACCCCATTGCTGCTGCCACTGTATTAATACATCTCGTTGGGGGGCTTCCTCTTCTTCTCCGACTACCAAACATGATGTCCTTCTCCAGGGGCTGGTGCCTCCTGATAACATGTCCAAAGTTTGAGAGGTGAAGTCTGGCTATCCTGACTTCCAAGGAGCACTCTGGCTGTACTTCTTACAACACAGATTGGTTTGTTCTTTTGACAGTCCATGGTACTTTCAATAACGGTGGTGTGCGTGATGGTGTGCCATGGAGTCGGTTCCAACTCATAGTGAGCCTGTCTGTATAGGGTTTCTGAGACTGTAAATCTTTATGGGAGCAGAAAGCCTCATCTTTCTCCTGCAGAAATGCTGGTAGTTTTGAATTGCCGACCTTGAGGTTCTCAGCCTGTTACGTAGCCACTATGCTACCAGAGTTCTTTTGTATAGGGTTTATGAGGCTTTAAATCTTCCAGGTGACAAAAAAACCTCATCATTCTCCTCGATGGACTCAAACCACTGAATTTGTGGTTTGCAGTCCAGTGCTTATTTTATGGAACCATCATGTACCCCCAACAATTTTACATGTGTGCTATGTATGCAAGTTATTTACACCCATAGTACAAAACATTTCCAGTGAAAGAAAAAAACTTGTGAATAGTTGCCATGTTCTATCCCTGGTGGGGGAGAAACAAAGGGAAATTCTGTAATGTAGTCCATGTAACTCCTTGAAATATCCCCCAGAGAATCAAGTCCTAGTTGACCACAGCATTGACCAACAACAGAGTCGCCGTTTTGAATTGACTTTCTCTCTTTCCCTGTTTTCATCCTCCCCTGTCCTACAATCCCATTCCCTGGGATCACCTCCCCAAGTAGTCCTGGTGTGGTGCTATGTGATAAGCACTGCACTGCTACCCTAAATGTTGGTGGTTCAACCTGACAAGCCGCTCCTTGGAAACCCTATATAGGGCCACTATGAGTGTGAACCAACTTGTAGGCACTTACAACAACCACCACCACCACCTCCCCAAACAGATTACTTAACATGCAAGCGGCTGTCTCCAATTCTGTTTTTCCGAGGACTCAAGGTAAGGTCCTTTGTTTCTTTTATACCCCTCCTAACCCTGTTTTCAAAGGAGCTCTGGTAGCGTAGTGGTTACGAATCGGGCTGCGAACCTTAAGGTCAGCGGTTCGAAATGACCAGCCGCTCCGCGGGAGAAAGATGAGGCTTTCTACTCCCGTAAGGATTTACATCCTCGGAAACCCTGTACAGGGTCGCTATGGGTCGGAACCGACTCAACGGCACTTAACAACAACAACAACAACAACCCTGTTTTCATGGGAGAAAATGAAGCTTTCTGCTCCTGTAAAGATTTACAGTCTCGGAAACCCTGTACAGGGTCGCTATAAATCGGAACGGACTCCACGGCACATACCAACAACAACATCCCTATTTTGAGTCCTGGTGTGGTGCTGTGGATTACTGCGCTGCACTGTGAGGTCTGTTTGAACCGGACAACGGTGTTTCAAGTTCACTAGTCTCTCCTCAGAAATCCTATACAGGGCCACTATGTGTCGGAACCAACTTAACAACACTTAAACAACAACAACATCCGTATTTTATATGGAGTCCTGGTGTGGTGCTGTAGGATACTTTTTGGACCATAAGGTCAGTTTGAACTGTAAAGTCTGTGATTCAAATCCATCATCCACCCCTCCGAAACTCTACAGGGTAACTATGCGTCAGAACCGATTTGACGGAACTGAACAACAACATCCCTATTTTATGGATTATTTTTGCCAGTTCTGTGCATTTGTATCTAAAATATTGCTTGACAGATACTTGAAATGTAACAATACAGCTTGTGATTGGTAATGATTGCATAATGAACTTGACTCTCCTATCATCCAGTAACTCATAAATAGAACACAAACAGTTCTTTATTTTGGCAGACTGATCTTGTGAAATTGAATAGGAAGTGTTCTTTGTTCAACCTGAGTCACTTAGGCAGATCTTTTCCTCAAAGGATGTTTTTGGATTACAGACATATAAATTGCTGTGAAGTTTGATTGAACATTGGTCTCTGATCGTTCAGCTAAAAATTAGGATTTAAGGATGAATGTGGACATCCACACTAATTTACACGCTACAGAGAGGCTTCCTTTAAAGTCTTTGAAGTATAGCAGGTATTATCTCCAGATTATTAATGTACAAGGGAACTCAATGTTTGCCAGTCTGTGGGCTTAGCCTTAACCAAATATTATTTTAATATCTGTTAATCCTGTAAGTTGAATGATTTTTTTTTCTTTCTTTTCAGCAGCAAAAATAAATTTACTCTTGTTCCTGTGATAACGGATAACTGTTTCCCTAGACGAGGATTTTGAAAAATGCTGATATGGTGGTGCCATGGTACTTGCATTGTTAATGCAAAAACTTGAGTAGTACACAATATACTGGCTTTTTATAAAGATAGAGGCTTAGGAACTGGAAGGTGTGAAATGTCTTTCCTCTGTGTTGTTTGCTCACATCCTGGAGAGACTCACAAGGCTGATAAAGCTGAAGGATTGTTCACTATAGGTTTTGTATAGGTTGTTGTGTGGGAAAGCTGTAAACTGGCCACAGAAATGGGAGGATGTTAAAAGATTGCCTGAGAGAAGGCTCAGAGCAATTTCTGGGAGCTTGCTAAAGAAGAACTCCCAAAGGAAAAGACTGTGAATTGAACACATGTATCAAAAAGACGAATATGTTTTCCTCTCTCCTGTGTTGTAGCCCACAGAGGGAATCAATTATTTGAGCCTCAGGTTAGATTTCCCACTTTCCTAAACAGGAGGTCTTTAGAGAATTTATCAAAGATTTTAGATTTTTCCTTTCACTTCCAAGATTTGAACTCTCCTTAAATTGTGCTCTCTACATTTCTATTATTTTTTAAATGAGAAAATAAAAGGGTAAACTGCAATAAGGCTCACCAAGTTGACAAATTAATTCAAAATAACCTTACAATTACAGCTTCTTCAAATAAAGAGGCTCTATAACTGGAATTTAAGGAGGCTTTACTCTTTGCCAGCACATCTATTCAGACAAATCTGTGCAATCCCTTCTAGATTACATGAAAAACTGGTGATTGAAAAGACACTGCAGAGAGGCCAGAACAATAAAGTCAGTAACAACCAAATCTGACTGTCATTAGTGATTTAAAAAAAAGTATCAATTAAAATCCTTTACTAATAGTGTTGCTAGCTATTAATCAATTCTTAAATTAGGCATTAATTTGAAGGTAGAATAATTACCATGGTAAACTGTAAGAGGATTCTCAATATGCTTAATGGAAAGTTTGCCCATGTAAGATGATTTAGAACAATGGTGGTGGTGGTGGTGGTATGCCAGGGAGTCGGTTGCAACTCATAGTGACACTGCATAGGTTTTCCGAGGAGGTTTTACAGGAGCAGAAAGCCTCATCTTTCTCCCGTGGAACATCTGGTAGTTTCAAACTGCTGACCTAGAGGTTGCAGGCCAAATTGTAACAATTGTGCTATCAGAGATCCTTATTTAGTACAATATTTTTGTTTTGTTGTTAGGTGCCATTGAGTTGGTACTGACACATAGTGACCCTAGGAGCAACAGAATGAAACACTGTACGATCCTGGGAAAATGTCACAATTGTTGTCACACTTGAGCATATTGATGCTGCCACTTTGCCAATCCATCTCGCTGGGGGTCTTCCTCTTTTTCTCTGACCATCCACCTTACCAAACATGATATCCTTCTCCAGTGACTGTTCTCTCCTGACAATATGTACAAAATATGAGAGACAAAGTTTAGCTATCCTGGCCTCCAAGGAGCACTCAGGCTGTACTTCTTCTGACACAGATCTGTTGGTTCTTTTGGCAGCCCATGGTACTTTCAATATTCTCCTCCAATACCGTAACTAAAAAGCATCAATTCTTCTGTGGTCTTCCTTATTCACTGTCCAACTTTCACATGCATATGAGGTTATTGAAAATACCATGGCTTAGGTCAGGCACACCTTAGTCCTCAAACTGACATCTTTGCTCTTCAACACTTGTAGAGCAAGTTTGCCTAATGCAATATGCCGTTTAATTTCTTGGCTGCTGCTTCCATAAGTGTTGATAGTTGGCCCAAGAAGAATGAAGTCGTTGACAATTTCAATCTTTTCTCCGTTGAAAAGAATGTTGTTTATTGGTCCTGTGGTAAGGATTTTTGTTTTGTTTTGTTTTTCACATTGAGATGCAATCCATACCAAAGGTTGTGGTCTTTGATCTTCATCAGTAAGTATTTTAAATCTTCCTCACTTTCAGCAAGCAAGGTTATATCATCTGCATATCGCAGGTTGTTAATGAGTCTTCCTCCAATCATCATGCCACGTTTTTCTTCATATAACCCAGCTTCTCGGATTAATTGCTCATCATACAGGTTGAGTAAGTATGGTGAAAGAATACAACCCTGTTGCACACCTTTCTTGATTCTCAACCATTCAGTGTTCCCATGTTCTGTTCAAACAACTGCCTCTTGGTCCATGTACAGATTCCTCATGAACTCAAATAAGTGTTCAGAAATATTCATACTTTACAATATTGTCCATAGCTTGTCATGAGCCACACTATTGAAAGCCTTTGCATAGTCAATAAAACACAGGTAAACATCTTTCTAGTATTCTCTATTTTCAGCCAAGATCCATCAGACATCAGCAATAATATCCCTCATTCCACATCCTCTTCTGAATCCAGCTTGAACCTCTGGAAGTTCTCTGTCAGTGTATACTTGCAGCCATTTCTCTATTACCTTTAGTAAAACTTTATTCACAAAGAGATTGTCCAATGATTTCCACATTCCATTGGGTCACCTCTTTTTGGAATGGATACAAATACGGATCTCTTTCAATCAGTTGGCCAGATAGTAGTCTTTCAAATTTTTTGAAGATGAGTGCCTCCAGTGCTGCCTCTTTCTGGAAAGATTTCAATTTTTATTCTATCAATTTCTGGTGCCTTGTTCTTTGCCAATTCCTTCAATTCACCTTGGACTTCTTCCTTCAGTATCATTGGCTTTTAATCATATGCTACCTCTAGAAATAGTTGAACATCAACCATTTCCTTTTGGTATAGTGACTCTGTGTATTCCTTCCATCTTCTTTTGATGCTTTCTATATTATTCAATAATTTGCCCTGAGAATCCTTCTGTAATGAAAGTTGAGGTTTGAATTTTTTTCGTCTAGTTCCCCCAACTTGAGAAATGCTGAGCGTGTTCTTCCTTTTGTTCTAATATTTGACTTTGTCTTCTCAAGCTGACCTTTGAAATTTTCTGTTCAGCTCTTGGACCTCCTCATTTCTTCAATTTGCTTTAGCATCTCTAAGCTAGAGAGCAAGTTTCAGTGTCTCTTTTGATATTCATATTGGTCTTTTCCTTCTTTCTTGTCTCCTCAATGACTTTTTGCTTTCTTCCTTTATGATGTGCTTGATGTCATCCCACAACCCTTCTGGTCTTCTATCTTTAATGTTTAATGGATCAAATCTGTTCTTCAGATGATCTCTAAATTCAGGTGGGATATATTCAAGGTCATATTTTGATTCTCATGGACTTGTTTTCATTTTCTTCAGCTTCAGTCTGAATTTGCATATGAGCAACTGATGGTCTGTTCCACAATCTGCCTCTGGCCTTATTTTAGCTGATGATATGCAGCTTTTCCACTGTTTCTTTGTGCAGATGGGGTCAATTTGATTTCTGTGTATTCCATCTGGTGAGGTCCATTTGTATAATCGTCTCTTAATGCTGTCTAAAAAAGGTATTTGAAATGAACAAATCATTGGTTTTGCAGAATTCTATCATGTGATCTCCAGCATCATTTCTATCATCAAGGCCTATTTTCCAAGTACTGATCCTTTTCCTTTGCTCCCAACCTATGCATTCCAATCATCAGTAATGATCACAATATCTTGATTGCATGTTGATCAATTTTAGATTGAAGAAGTTAGTAGAATTCTTCTATTTCATCCTCACTGGCTTTAGTGGTTGGTGCATAAGTCTGAATAACAGTGGTATTAACTTATCTTCTCTGTAGGCATATGGATATTATCTTATCACAGACAACATTGTACCTCATGACTGATTAGTAGTATTTGTTGTTGCTGTTGTTAATTTCCATGGAGTCAGTTCTGACTCATAGCGACCCTGTACAGGGTTTTTGAGGCTGTAAATCTTTACGGGAGCAGAAAGCCTCATCTTTCTCCCACGGAACAGCTGGTAATTTCGAAATGCTGACCTTAAGGTTCGCAGCCCAATTCATAACCACTACACTACCAGAGCTATAATAATTTCCATATATCATCTTTTACCCATACTGCTTTCTGAGGTATAATTTCCACAGAACAGACAGATTAGATAAATAATTATAATTTCCTTTTTATAGGTAATTATATTGTGTGTCTCCTCTGTTTGAAATCCACATGTTTAAAACTAGTATTAGTTATTTAACACATCTTACAAAGTCATACATAATCAGATCTTTCTCTCTCTAGCCTAATTTTTACATATTCTTTGATCTCCTAATTATATCAAGTTATCTTCTTGATTCCTCAGAAAGTTCAACTTACTTCTTTCCACTATGTTTGTTACTTAGGATTCTCTTGCTTTGACTGTTTTACATAGTATATGACTTCTTAATATAAGATCACATCTCAACTCAAACACCTTAGGAAAACCTTCCTATCACCCCATGTAAAATGCCCTTATCATCTATAGTAGTTTAGATTTTATGTCAACTTTGCTGAAACTAGATTCTCAGTGATTTCTCAGTTAAGATGTAGTTATCACCTCCATGATGAGATCTAATATGATGCAATCACTCCAATAATGTGATCTGATGTGATTAACTTTGATTTGATGTAACATAAAAAGAATACTTGTACTTCAAATGTTCAGTCTATGGTAATTTTAAGCTCATCAACATATTTTTGCAAAACAATTTTTATTTTTATATTTTCAAAAGAATAATGAGAATATACAAAGATGGTTAAAACCCTCTTTCTCTGAGGACAATGCTTTTAAACATAATTTTCTTGTTGTTAGTTGCCTTTGAATTGATTCTAGCTCATAATGACCCAATGTATGCAGAATAGAATTCGCTTCATAGAGTTTTCAAGGCTGTGACCTTTAAGCATCAGACTGCCAGTCTTATCTTACAAGATGACTCTTAGAGGGTTCAAACTACCAAACTTGTGGCTAGTAGTCCAATGCTTAACTGTTTGTGCCACCCAAGGACTCCTCTAAACATAATGATGCTATTCTAATAGTTTCATTGACATCATATTGTGGAAAGACTCAAATTGCCCTGTTGATGAAAACACTGTATAACCATTATAAGTGTTGCACTTCATGCAAAGTTCTTCATTATTTTCTGTTTAATGCTTTTATTTCATCATTTCTTCCTGCACATTAGCTTCTTTACATTCAATAGCAAGTTTCAGACTTTCTTCTGTCATCCACTTTGGTCTTTTCTTTCTTTCCTGTCTCAGTAATTACTTTCTGCTTTCTTTATGCATGATGTCTTAATGTCATCCACAATTCTTTTCGTCTTTAGTCATTAGTGCTCTAAGGCATCAAATATGTTCTTGAGATGACTTCTAAAGGTGAGATTTACTCAAGTTCATAGTTTTACTGGTAGACTTGTTTTTATTTTCTTCAGCTTCAGTCTGAATTTACACTTGAGCAATTGATGGTCTGGCATTGTTTTGACTGATAATATTTAATTTCTCCATCATCTCTTCCCACAAATGTAGTTAATTTGATTCTCATGTATTCTTTCTGATAAGGTTCACATGTATAGTTGTCATTTATGTTGTTGAAAAAAGATATTTTCAATGAAGAAGTTATTGGTCTTGTACATTTTTATCATGTGATATTCAGCATAGCTTTCCAACTACCAATTGCCTAGGATATTGATCATTATGCATTCCATTTCATTTTTCACAATATCAAATTTTTCCAAATTTATATTTTCACAATGTTAATTTTACAAAATTTGTCATTATGTTGATTATTAATGAATATTTGTTATTTCTTTTCATTTTGAGTTGTGCCCCATAAGCAAATGAAGGCCCCAATGTAATTTTCTTTTTTCCCATCTACATTCTTAAGGTCAACTCTACTTTGAAAAGGTAGGGCTTCCTCAGTTTTATTTTGAGTGTGCTCCATCTTTAGGGGCTCATCTTCTGGCCATTACATCACAATGTTCTGCTATTCACAAGGTTCTCAGTGACTAACCATTCAGAAGTGGTCTGCCTCTCCTTTTTACTGTCTTAGTCTGGAAACTCAAATGAAATCGGTCCACATGGATGATACTGTTGATATTTAAAATACTAGTGGCATATCTTGCAGCAGCAAGACAAAGCCACAACACTATGAAGGTGATGGTACAGACAGAAGGTGGTGGTACAACTCATTCAGCCATATTTAAGATAAAATTGCTAATCTACTCATTGTTTATGGCAGGATACCTAAAATTATACTAACCAACTTCCAGTAAACTGGGAGAGAGGAATATAATCATCCTTGATGATTACATTTCAAAGAGATGCTTCCCAAGTATTTGAAAAAGAATACTTGATAAAAGTACCCTGATAAAAATAATTTATATTTTATTGTGTTTTAGAAAGACTCCTAGAGACACAGTGGTTAAAGCACTCAATTATTAATCAAAATGTCCAAGATTTAAAAAAAAAAAAAAAGAGTCCAAGATTCTAACTCACCAGCCTTTCCAAGAGAGAAAGATGCCGCAATTTTCTTACTTAAAGATACACAGCCTTGGAAACTCTATGAAGCAGTTCTGCTGTCCCATAGAGTCACAATGAGTCTGAATCAACTCAAAGGCAGTGCTTTTGGATTTTTTTCTTTATTGTGTTTAAAGGGAAAGTTTATATAGCATATTAGATTCCCTTTCAATAATTTATACACAAATTACTCAGCAATGTTGGTTACAATCCACATAATGTGTCCCACTTCACTTGCCCTATTTACCTGCTTTGACTATCTTTGATTTTGAATAAATGTTGACCTTTTTTTATATATATAGTTTATAGTTTGTATCTTTCATAGTTCATTTTTAAAGAAGCACATACCTCAGGGGTGTTACTGTTTCTTTTATAAGCTAATTTACTACTTGGCTAAAAGATGACTTCCAGGAGTGGCTTCAGTTGCAAGTAAAAAGGGCATTTTAGGATAACAGTCAAAGGGGTTTCCTCTAGTTTATATCAATCTGGTAAGTTTGGTCTTTTTTATTAATTTGAGGTTTGTTTAACACTGTTCTCACATTTTAATCAGGACCTTCAAATGAGGTCAGATTGGTCAGTAGCGATAGCCAGGCACCATGTCATTCTTCTGGAATTAGGCTATAACAGGCTGTGATTCAACATCCTTTTAACTGTTGTTATTGTTGTTAAGTGCCATTGAGTTGGTTCCAACTTACAGCAACCACATATAGGGTTTCCCAAGAGCAGCTGTGGGTTTGAACCACTAACTTTGGCAGTTCAGTGCTTACCCTACTTGCCACACCAGGACTTTTTACATAAGCAGAAGGACTTTACAACTACAAATTATGAAAAGTGAATTCTGAAAGAACAGGAGTAAGAGGGGATCCTATTCCCTTATTTTCAACAAAGAGAACTAAAACTTCTAATATTTAATTTATAATTGTCCTTAGATAATGAAAGTACTTGCCAATTTGAAATATAACTTCTAAGAATAGTTCACTATCTTAAAGTAATTCCAAATCTATGAAATACAGTGATATGATGTATTCAAGTTGAGGATTATTCAAACTCTTATTCTTGGTTTGCCAACATATGTATGAGTTTACATTTTAAAAGTTATTTTGAGCATTTAATAATAAAAAGACCATATTTGGTCAATGGTAGCATCAACGGGTTGCACAATGGGTTATTGGACTGCTAACTAAAATGTTGGAAAGTTCAAATCCACCAGCTGTTCTGAGGGAGAAAGATGAGGCAGTCTGCTTCCATAAAGATTTTTAATCTTGAAAACCCTATAGAACAGTTCTGCTCTGTGCTCCAAAGATGTTATGAGTCAGCATCTACTTGATGACTGTGTGTTTGGGTTTTTTGTTTTTTCTATAGAGTTAAATGACACCCAAACCAGCCATTCTATTTGTCTCCAGAACTCCAACCTGCCTAATGCTTAAAGATAAACAGATGAGTTTTGGGTGGTAGGAATAGACTTGAATAGGTCACCTGTCCTCATATGTTGTTGTTGTTGTTGTTGTGAAGTGCCATTGAGTCGATTCCGACCGTGTATAGGGTTTCTGAGGAGCAGCTGGTGAGCTTGAACTGCTGACCTTGGAGTTCAATGGCTTTGCAGTCTGGCGCATTAACCCACAGTGCCACACCAGGAATCCCTCTGTCCTCATAAACCTGAGTAACAATCTCTACTTTCCCATCCCCAAAAGATGTATCTTATTTTTATTACTGTTGAGAAATGGAGTTTAATTCTCCTGGCATTTAGATTTCAGGCTTCTGTGGAAGTTGGGGTAATCTACTCAAGCCATTGCCCTGAAATGATCTTTTTAAATTTGACCTTGAGGAAACTAATTTCATAAAGTCACCTTTAAGTCAAACAATTGTCTAGCTACTTAGAGATGGTCTTTTTGCCTTTGTGCTCTTTTGAAGAGTTATCTATGTAAGAAACAGGATCACCACGATCAAACTAGAAGCCTTGTTTCAGGGTAAATTGTTGTCATTATGATTACACTTTTCCTTCATGATACCAGTAATAAAAATCTTTGGAGATGCTTTCCTCTCTGGAACATTCTTTACTCCCTAATCAAAATGTTGGAGTCCTGATGTGTTGCTATAGGATAAGCACACTAGATTGAGAATCAAAAGATTGGTGGTTCAAATCCACTACCAGCTTCTTGAAAACCCTATACAGGGTCACTATGAGTCAAAAATGATTTAACAGCAACAACAGTCAAAACGTAACCCCAATGTGCAATTTACTAAATAATTTCAATCCATTTCTGTTATTGGTTTAATATGATTTGTTTCAATACAGTTATGCAGTTATAATCATAATTCATAAAAATACAGGGAGATTGTTTACAAAATATCTTTTTAAAATATCAGTTTTTTCAAAGCAAGAAAATGCTAATTGTTTTATTGCTTTATTAGAGTAATGGTCTTCTGATTTCCTAGTTTCTTTCTTCGTAATTTTATTCTTAGAAACCCTCAGCCCCTGGATTTTCTTTCTTCCTTGCTTTGAGTTTTCTTTCCTTTCAGCTTTTGAATTTATTTTTTTCATTCTTATATATTGACACTACTTCATCAAAGGCTTTTCTCCCTTCTTTTAAGATCATTTAAAGTTTGACAGTGTCTTTATGATCAAGTGCTGTTGCATTAAATATTCCTTGTTTGCAAATGTGGAGAGAATTTTTTACCAGTGTATTTGATCAGAAGAGTTGGTCTTCAAATCTTTCATAGGATTTTCAAAATCAAGACTCAAAGTTTCAGTTAATCTTGACAGGTAGAAATCTCATTCCTATCTTAATACTCAGTGTGAAAGTATTCTATTTCTAGTAATTTTGCACCCAAGCGCACTGTATTAGTATTGAATCGCACAACTGAAGTATGAAATCCTATTAAAGCTTGTTTTCTCTTCATTACACAAAAGGCAGCATTGACAGAATATTTTGTCAACATTGAATACTGTGGATAAAGAGTTCTAAATTACATTTTTAATCCATGACACCACTTTGAATAACATGGAATGTGGGATTTATGCACTTATTATGAGGAACTAGTAGAAGCTACCAACAACAAATACTGGGGAGCAACTGTAATAGCTGTAGTTTCTGGTGACCTCTGTAGCCAGAAAGCTTCTCATGTTGTTCATAACATAGAGGTGGAAACCCTTTCTTTCAATTGTAGACCTCCCACCCTCACTTTAACAGTCAGTGAAATTTCCCTTGCATCATTGAAATGCACTCTAAATGGGTTCCCTTTAAAAGACCACCCAGGAGTTACAGCTGGTATAAATTGCAGCTGATTGGCCCAATTTGCATTCATATGTGACACAGAAAGGAACTAGGCCAATATGGCTTTGAATGGTTTACGTAAAATTGCTTCATTTAACCTGGGTCACAGTGACAAATAAAAAAGAGCTACAGTCCTTCCACTTTCTCTTTCTTTGGTTGTTATTGTTGTTAGTTGCCCTCAAGGTAGTTTCTACTCATACCAATAGCTTGTGCAACAAAATGAAACACTGCCTGGGCCTGCACCATCCTCACAATCATTGTTACACTTGAGCCCACTGTTGCTGTCATTGTGCCAATCCATCACTTTGGCGATCTCCCTCTTTTTCACTGACCCACCAATTACCAAGCATGATGTACTTCTCCAGGGACTGATCCCTTCCGGTAATATGTCCAAAATATAAGAGGCAAAATCTCACCATCCAGGCTTGCAAGGAGCATTCTCACTGTACTTCCTCCAACACAGATTTATTTATTCTTCTGTAATTCCATGGTATTTTCAATATTCTTCTCCAAAACCATAACTCAAATGCATCAATTCTACTATGTTCCTTATTCAATGTTCAACTTTCACATGCACATAAAGCTATTGTAAATACCATGACTTGGCTCAGTTGCACCTTAGTCCTCAAACTGATATTTTCGTCTTCAACACTTTAAAGAGGTCTTGTGCAACAGATTTATCTAATGAAATATGCCATTTAATTTCTTAACTGCTGCTTCCATGAGTGTTGATTGTGGATCCACCCAAATGTAGTCTTTGACAACTGCAACCTTTCCTCCATTTATCATGATGTTAAGTTTATATTTTAACAACTTAATTGGTCCAGTAGTAAGGATTTTTGTTATTTTTACAATGAGTTGCAACCCATACTGAAGGCTGTGGTCTTTGATCTGCATCAGTAGGTATTTTAAGTCCTCTTCACCTTCAGCAAACAAGGTTGTATTATCTGCATTTTGCAGGTTGTTAATAATTCTTTCTCCAATTCTGATGCCACATTATTCTTCAGATAGTCCAGCTTCTCAAATTATCTACTCAGCAGACTGATTGAGTAAATATGGTGAGAGAATATAAGAGGTGCACATCTTTCCTAATTTTAAACCATTCAGTGTCCCTCTGTTCTGTTCGAATGACTGCATCTTAGTCTCTTTACAGGTTCATTATGAACACAATTAAGTGTTCTGGAATACCCATTCTTCATAACGTTATCCATACTTAATCGTGATGCACACAGTTGAAAGCCTTTGCATAGTCAATAAAGCTCAAGTGAGCATCTTTCTGATATTCTCTGCTTTCAGCCAAGATCCATGTGACGTCAGCAATGATATCCTTTGTTCCATTTTCTCCTCTAAATTCAGCTTGAAACTCTGGAAGTTCCCTGTCAATGTACTGCTACTGCCATTTTTAAATTATTTTTAATTTTACTTGCATTAAAATTTTGTTAACGTTTATTTTGTTAAAGAAAAAATAAAAATTTGTCAAAGGTGATATTAATAATGTTGTTCAATGATTTCCACATTCCACTGGGTCACCTCTCTTTGTAATGGGCACAAATATGGATCTCTTCCAATCAGTTGCCCAGGTCGTCCAAATTTCTTCACATAGAAGAGTGACTCCACTGCTGTACCAGTTTTTAAAAAGATTTCAATTTGTATTCCATCAATCTCAGAGCTTTGTTGCTTGTCAATGCCTTCAGTTCACCTTGGACTTCTTCCTTCAGTATCATTGGCTCTTGATCATATGCTACTTCTTGAAATGGTTACACATCATCATTTCTTTTTGGTACGGTGACTCTGTGTATTCCTTCCATCTTCTTTGATGCTTTCAGTATCATTCAGTATTCTGCCCATGTTGCTTCTGATGTTGTTAAATGCTGTCAAGTGGTTACCACTTATAGCAGCCCTGCATAGTTTTTCCCAGAAGCAGTTGGTGAGTTTGAACAGCTGACCTTGCAGTCCAAACCAACCTTGCAGTCCAGCACATTAATTCACAGTGCCCCACCAGAATATAGAATCCTTCAATATTTTAAGTCACAGCTTGAATTTTTTCTTCAGTTCTTTCACTTGAGAAATGCTGAGCATGTTCTTTCCTTTTAGTTTTATAATTTCAGGCCTTGATACATTTCGTTATGATACTTGACTGTGTCTTCTCCAGCTGACCTTTGGAATTTTCTGTTCAGCTATTTTACTTCTTCATTCCTTCCATTTGCTTTAACATCTCTACTCTGGAAAGCAAGTTTCAGAGTCTCTTCTGACATCCATTTTGCTCTTTTCCTTCTTTCTTGTCTTCTAAATGAACTTTTGCTTTCTTTCTGTATGGTGTCCATGATGTCATACAACAACTCTTTTGGTCTTTGGTCATTATTGTTTAATGTGTCAAATCTGATCTGAGTTATGTTCAAGATACTATTTTGACTCTCATGGATTTGTTTTAATTTTCTTTACCGTCAACCTGAAGGTGCATGTAAGAAATTGATGATTTATTCCACAATCTCCCCCTGGACTTATTTTGGCTAGTGAGATGAAGCTTTTCCACCAGCTCTTCCCACAGATGAAGTTTGATTTGTGTGTAGTCCATCTGGTCATGTCCATGTGTATAGTCGTCTTTTATGTAGTTTAAGAGTTCATCAACTCTACAAGAAAAGGCAAACATCCAATAAAAAATGGGCAAAGGGCATGAGCAGACACTCATTTCACCAAAGAAGACTGCCAGAAAATAAATGAGATCATTAGGCCATTGTTGTTTTTAGGTGCCATCGAGTCGGTACCGACTCATAGTGACCCTATGCACAACAGAAAGAAACACTGCCCAGTCCTGGGCCAACCTCATAATTGTTGCCACGCTTGAACCCGTTGATGCTGCCACTTGGCCAATCCATCTTGCTGGGATCTTCCTCTTTTTCTCTGACCATCCACCTTACCAAACATGATATCCTTTTCCAGCGACTGGTCCCTCCTGACAATATGTACAAAGTATGAGAGGTGACATTTGGCCATACTGGCTTCCAAGGAGCACTCTGACTGTGCTTCTTCCAACACAGATCTATTTGTTCTTTTGGCAGCACATGGTACTTACAATATTCTCCTCTGACACCATAACTCAAATGCATCATTTCTTCTATAGTCTTCCTTATTCACTGTCCAGCTTCCACATGTATATGAGGTTATTGAAAATACCATGGCTTTGGTCAGGCACACCTTAGTCCTAAAGCTGACATCTTTGCTCTTCAATACTTGAAAAAGGTCTTGTGCAGCAGATTTGCCTAATGCAATATGTCGTTTGATTTCTTGACTGCTGCTTCCATGAATGTTGACTGATAGTTAATCCAAGAAGAATGAAGTCCTTGACAACTTCAATCTTTTCTCCATTGATAAGACTGTTATCTATTGGTCTTGTGGTGAGGATTTTTGTTTTCTTTACATTGAGATGCAATCCATACTGAAGGCTGTGATCTTTGATCTTCATCAGTAAGTATTCACTTTCAGCAAGCAAGGTTGTATCATCTGCATATCGCAGTTGTTAATGAGTGTGTTCTTCCCTTTTGGTTTTCTGACTCCAGACCTTTACACATTTTGTTCTAATATTTGACTTTGTCTTCTCGAGCTGACCTTTGAAATTTTCTGCTCAGCTCTTAGACCTCCTCATTTCTTCCATTTGCTTTAGCATCTCTACTCTAGAGAGCAAGTTTCAATGTCTCTTCTGACATACATTTTGGTCTTTTCCTTCTTTCTTGTCTCATAAATGACTTTTTGCTTTCTTCCTATATGATGTTCTTGATGTCATCCCACACTCTTCTGATCTTCTATCTTTTGTGTTTAATGTATCAAATCTGTTCTTCAGATGATATCTAAATTCAGGTAGGATATATTCAAGGCTGTGTTTTGGCTCTCCTGGATTTGTTTTCATTTTCTTCAGCTTCAGTCTGAATTTGCATATGAGCAATTGATGGTCGGTTCCACAATCTGCCCCTGGGCTTATGATATGGAGCTTTTCCACCATCTCTTTCCACAGATGGAGTCAATTTGATTTTCATATAGTGAGGTCCATGTTTATAATCATCTCTTGTGCTGTCTAAAGAAGGAATTTGAAATGAACAAAACATTGGTTTTGCAAAATTCTATCATGCGATCTCCAGCATCATTTCTATCACCAAGGCCACATTTTCCAAGTACTGATCCTTTGTCTTTGTTTCCAACATTTGCATTCCAATCACTAGCAATGATCACAACATCTTGATTGTATGTTTGATCAATTTCAGGTTGAAGAAGTTGGTAGAATTCTTCTATTTCATCTTCACTGACTTTAATGGTTGATGCATAAATTTGAATAATAGTGGTATTAACTGGGCTTCCCAGAAGGCACATGGATACTATCCTATCACAGACAGAGTTGTACTTCATGACTGATCTGGATATGTTCTTTTTGACACCATTCCTGTGGCTGGTGGGTTTGAACTACTGACTTTACAGTTCAAACCAACCTTGTCCAGTGCTTATCCTACAGTGCCATACCAGGACTCCATTATGAAGCACACAGGGGAAAAAATGAAGAAAACTTCTTAGATACTATCAAACACATTAAGCCTGGGGGCTCAGAACTGTCATCTCAGGAGACACCATAGTCAATTGGCAAAACAGTCCACAAAGACATTGCTTTACATCCTACTTTGATAAGCAAAGTCTAGTATCTTAAAAGTTTATGAGGAGCCATCTAAGATACAACTATTGGTCTCTCCATGTGTGGAAGAAAGAAGAGTGATAAAAACTGAAAATGCTTGGAATCAACTAGTCCAATGAACCAGTGTAGCATGTGAGCATCAGTCTTAGACCATATGACTCTTAGACCAGCAAAACTAAATGTCCCCAGCTACCACTACTGACTGCTTTGAAAGGGATCACACTAGGAGGTCCCAGATAGAGTAGCAGGAAATGCGGACCAAAACACAAATTAAAAAAAAAAGACTGCTCAGAAAGAGATTGGAGGAGCCCGAGACTATGGCCCTTGACCACCCTTCAGCTCTACAATATAATTCACCCTCATGGCAAAATTTTCAGCCAAACAGTAGATAGGTATATGTTGTTGTTGTTTAGTGCTGTCAAGTTAGTTTCAATTCATAGCAACCCTGTATAGTGGCTGGTGTATTTGAACTGCCAACCATTGCAGTTCAAACCGACCTTGCAGTCCAGTGCTTATCCTAACAGCACCACAGCAGAACTCCAGATGGGTATACTACTGCTAAGTGTTGTTGCATCAATGCTGACTCGTAGTGACCCTGTCTAGGGTTTCTGAGGAGCAGCTGGTGAGTTTGAACTGCCAACTTTGCAGTTCAAACAAACTTGAGGTTGAGTGTTTATCCTACAGCACCACTAGTGTGGTATGTGCATCATGGAATTGTCAATCATTCAAGATCAAAAGATCAACATTTACCTAAAAACAAAACTGAGAACAGGTGAGGTGAATAGTAGAACAGAAATAGGAACCACAGGAGCAAGTGGAATAACTTGTGTTGCATGGAGAGAAGTGTAATCATTGAGATTAAATAAAGTGTATGGTTTGTTAAATATAAAACTGATGACCTCATCTGCAAACTTTCACTCAATTCACACAAAAAAATTCAAAAAAAACAAACTTGACAACTCCAAAATGGGTTTAAAATGAGTCATCTCAGAAGGAATCACAGTACCATCAAGGAAGAACAGCCAGAAGTAGAATGAGTCCTTGGACCCCAAGTTCCCTGCACATTGAACCTCAACCCAGGGACAGAAAGTTGTGACACTGGAGGAGTGGTAGTGGAGTAGCAGCAGCAGAACCAAGAGTAAGTGCACAAGACAAAGCAGTGGACTTCCCCATGCATGGAGCAAGTACAGGTGAGTGACTCTCCGCAGGAGGCTTGCTTGCAGAATGTGGTGCCTCTAGGCATTGGCTTGGTTTGAAGGCCCACCAACCTAGAACTGAGTGCCTTCAGGCTGAAGCTAATGGTGAGTGGTGTGTCCTGTGAATATTTATCAGCAGCCCCAAAAAAGCTTTGTAACATAGCTGAAGCAGGACTGTGGGCGCTGCAGAGAAAAGCTGTCCTGACTATAAGTACTGTGCCCAGAACATTTCTGAGCCTGAATAGTAACTTGTTAACTTTGCTACTTAAGCCCCATAAGTGTGTATACAGTGTCTGTATTTTCATTGTTAAGTGCTATCGATTTGGTTCTGACTCATAGGAACCCTATATAGAGTTTCCAAGGAGCACCTGGTGTGTTTGAACTTCCGAGCTTGCAGTTATCAGCCCAGTGCTTATCCTACAGCACTCCACCAGCACTCCATCTGTGTGGCCATTGAATTGAATCATGTAAATCAGTTGAGTGGAGAGTGCCATGAGAAAATAGTTGGTATATTTTTTTACAAATATACAGAAGAAAATATCATGTGACACTTTAGCCATGTCTTTCTAGAATCCTTTATTATTTGAGGGCTAGTATATACATTTTAAGGGGCTCTAGTAGTTTTCTTCTGCTCCCGTAAAGATTTACAGCCTCGGAAACCCTGTTCAGGTCTCGCTATGGTTCAGAACCGACTCGACGGCACTTAACAACAACAACAACAGTAGCTTTCTGCTCCTGTAAAGATTTACAGCCTTGGAAACCCTGTACAGGGTCGCTATGAGTCAGAACCGACTCCACGGCACATAACAACAACAACAACAAGTAGCATAGTGGTTACGAATCGGGCTGCGAACCGCAAGGTCAGAAGTTCAAAACTACCAGCTGTTCCATGGGAGAAAGATGAGACTTTCTGCTCCCATAAAGATTTACAGCATCAGAAACCCTGTACAGGGTCGCTATGAGTCAGAACCAACTCCACGGCACATAACAACAACCATATACATTTTACCCATGGTAAAATGTAATTGGTAATTTTACTTATTATGTTGTTGCATGATAAAGTGAAAACTTTCGTTAATATTTGCAATCAAAATTCAAATACCTCTTCCAATATCACCTAGTCCTTCTCTGAATCATTCTCGCTCCTCCATTTACATGTGCAGAACTCAGCTTGACTCCAATTATCTTTGTCAATGACAATTCTGTACACTAAGAAAGCAAAATTGTGCTTTTGATCACAGGTACTCACTGTAATGAAAGGGAGAAACTACTGGAAGAGGAGAATGGTCACACAGCTGTCAGAGAAAAGATTTTTTAAAGCTTGAGAATATGTGGGAAAAAGTGGGGGGAAAAGAAACAAACTCCCTTGTGCTGTTTTTAAGGTTTATAATTATCATTCTAAGATCATTGCTGAAAAATTACAGAACCCAAAATAGTTTTTAATACATTTTTATTGTTAATTCATGCTGAACCACCCTGAAGCAAACCTTCAGAATGATTCCATTTCCTGTTTGCACAGAAAATACCTGTTCTGGAGAAAAATCAACTCCATCAATGAGCATATGTATTCAAGTGCCAATATAAAGATGGCAAGCTATCTGATTCTCTCAAATATCTGTACAAAAACAGCAACACACTGTATTTGCTAGCATCTGAATTTCCCATACTGGGATTCTTTTACTGACAAGAAACTAAGATTTGTGTTACCAAAAATGTCAGCTCCTAATTTGGGTGAAGCTGAGATGAATTATACATAGATCATTAGAAGCAGTGTGGTCTATAGTGAATTAAGGATCTGAACAAAATTCAACCGCTGACGTGCTGAGTGCTTTGAATAAGTCAATCATCATCCATCTGCTGCAAACTAAGCATTCAAAAATGGGGGTGTGCATGGAACTAATTATTAATTTATGCCCATAAATTATTTTGAACTTCTCATAGTAAAAACATTATTATTGTTTTAAGTGCCATTGAGTCAGTTCCGACTCATAATAACCATATTTCTGAGGCTGCAACTCTTTGCAAGAGCAGAAAGCTTCATCTTTCTCTGAGAGGTTGTTGGGCTCAAACTGCCAATCTTGTAGATTGAAGTCCAGTGTTTATCCTACAGAGTCACCATGCTCTTGTGTTTATCTATGATGGTGCTGTGGAGTCAGTTCCGACTTATAGTGACCCTGCACAGGGTTTCTGAGGCTGCAAATCTTTACAGGAGCAGAACACCTCATCTTTCTCCTGTGGAACAGCTGGTAGTTTCAAACTGCCAGCCTTGAGGTTAGCTGCCCGATTTGTAACCACTACGCTACCAGAGAGAATAATACTAGGAATGCTAAATTCACATGGGCCATCTGTGTCACAAATACATTCTACTAATAGCAAAGAAGAAGAAGAAAATGAATACGATCTGTTCTATGAAAACACATCATCAGCCATGGGGAAGGAACGCAAAACAAAAATATAGTTCATCTTTATGTTGTTTTGTTGTTATGTTGTTTAGAAATATGGTAATCAAAAGTTTCATCATAAAAGAATAATCAAACAAAATAAGCAGTTTTTTTTTCATGATAAAAACATCATATGAAGAAACATAGCTAAAAATGGCCATAATATGATCTCACTATACATAAAAAGGAGTCCTGGTGTGGTGCTGTGGGTTAATGTGCTGTATGTACTACAAAGTCAGTTTGAACCACAAGGTCAGTGGGTCAAGCTCAATAGTCGCACCTCAGAAATCCTATTCAGGGTCACTATGGGTTGAAACCGACTCAACAGCACTTAACAACAACATACATAAAAAGGCTGGACTCCTGGTGTGGTGCTGTAGGATAATGCAATACCTTGAATTTACCTGATATGACTTTTCTGTCCAACATCTTCTTAATTCCCACCAAGTGATTGGGTAGGACCACGAAAATAAGGTATACAGGACTCTAAGGCAGAATTGGCTGGTTTTGTCTTCCAATTAGGTTTCAAAAGAGTCATCTCAGAAGCAGAGATGGAAGATCCATGACCATCAAGAAAGAAGAGCATGAATGGAGTGTGAGATCCCTACCTAGAAAAGCCACCAAAGCAAAGACTACTGCAGAAGCAGTGACAAAGAGTGATAAAGCAGCTTCAAGCTCTAGGTCCATGGACTGGGATACAGGCCAAGGGGCCAAATGTCTGAGAACCTGAAGACAAGAGTAAGGCATGTCTGCAGTATGACTGAGAAGAGGCATTCCTGACTGGAGAATTGCTGCATCCTGAGTTGTTTTTTGATTCTGAATTGCACTTTGTTCACTTCTCTAATAAACCCCATAATCATGAGTATTGTTATGAGGTTTGTGTGACTATTTCAATGAATTTATAGAACCCAAGTGTGTCAGAATAGGGTCAAGAAGGTTGTAGGGTGGAAGTATGTCTGACATCCATTCCATAGAAATTGACCTTCGGTTGATTTTGAGTTTGATTCTCTTTCCCCCTTGTGAAGTCAGGGGAAGTCAGACATGGCTCCCATATGTGTTTTTCAGATAGGCACAAGACAGTGAACCACAAGGTCAGCAAGTCAAACCCATCAGCTGATCCTTAAAAATGCTATACAGGGCAGCTCTGAGTCAAAACTGACTGTACAACACTTAACAACAACAACAATACATAAAAAGGAGTCATGGTACAGTAGATAATTGCCTCCATGAATAACTGCATCCTTTACCAGGAGAACAGAATTAATGCTGCCCCATTACCATTACTGAATATTTTGATCAAAGAGTCTATAGAAACACTCCTGATCAAAAGGGGGGGATTGTTGTATAGTGCCATTGGATGGGTTCAAACTCACAGCCACCCTATGCACCACAAAACACTGTCTAGTCTTGCACCATCCTCACAATTGTCATATCTTAGCCCATTGTTGCTGCTGCTGTATCAGTCCACCTTATTGGAGGTTTTCCTATTTTCACTGGCCTTCCACTTAACCATGCATAACGTCCATCTTCAGGAACCAGTTCCTCCTAACAATATGTCTAAGGAATGAAAGATGAAGCATCACCATCCTCACTTCTAAAGAGCATTCTGGTTGTACTTCTTCCAAGATAGGTTTGTTTGTTTTTCAGGAAGCCCATGGTATTTCCAATATTCTTCACCAACACTATAATTCAAATTCATTGATTCTTCTACTGTCTTCCTTATTCATTGTCTAACTTTCACATGCATATGAGGTGATTGAAAATAGCACAGCTTGGGTCTGGCACACCTTAATCCTCAAATTGACATCATAGATATACCTAATGCAATATTTTCATTTGATTTCTAGACTTCCATGAGTGTTGACTGTGGAAAAAAACAAAATGAAGTCTTTGACAACTTCAAACTGTTCTCCATTTATCTTGTTATTTATTGGTCCAATTGTGAGGATTTTTCTTTTCATATGTGAGTGAGCACCTCTAGTGCTACATCAGTTTGTTGAAACATTTCAATTTGTATTCCATAAATTCCTGGAACCTCATTTTTTTGCCAGTGCTTACAGTTCAACTTGGACTTCTTCCTTCAGTACCTTAGGTTCTTCATCATATGTTACCTCTTGAAATGGTTGAGCACTGACCAATTCTTTTTGGTATAAAGACTACATAGTCCTCCCATCTTCTTTTGGTGCTTTCAACATCATTCAATATTTTGGCCATAGTATCAATACTGCAAGTCGAGGCTTGAATTTTGTCTTTATGTCTTTCAGCTTGAGAAGTGTTGACTGTGTTCTTCTCTTTTGATTATTTAACTCCACGTCTTTGCACATTTCATTATAGTGCTTTTTCTTCTCGAGCTGCCCTCTGAAATTTTCTGTCCCGCTTTACTTCATCTTGACTTGCAGTTGTTTTAGCTTTTCCATGCTCAAGAGCAAGGTTCAGAGTCTCTTCTGACAACCATTTTGGTTTTTTCTCACTTTCCTATCTTTTTAATGACCTTTTACATGATGTTCTTGATGTCATCCCACTCTTCTGATTTTCAGTCATTAGTGTTTTGTACCTCAAATCTGTTCTTGATTTAGTCTCTAAATTCAGGTAGGGATATATTTAAGGTATAGTGTCTAATGTGTCAAATCTGATTGGAGGAAGACTCATTAACAACCTGTGATATGCAGCCGATACAACCTTGCTTGCTGAAAGTACAGAAGATTTAAAATATTTATTGATGAAGATCAAAGACCATAGACTTTGGTATGGATTGCATCTCAATATAAAGAAAACAAAAATCCTTACCACTGGACCAATAAACAAAGTTCTTATCAATGGAAAAAAAGATTGAAGTTGTCAAAGACTTCATTCTTTTTGGATCAACCATCAACACTCATGGTAGCAGCAGCCAAGAAATCAAACAACATATTGCATTAGGGAAATCTGCTGCACAAAATCTTGTTAAAGTGTTGAAGAGCAAAGATGTCAGTTTGAGAACTAAGGTGTGCCTGACCCAAGCCATATTTTCAATAACCTCATATGCATGTGAAAGTTGGACAGTGAATAAGGAAGACCGTAGAAGAATTGATGCATTTTAGTTATGGTATTTAAGGAGAATATTGAAAGCACCATGGGCTGCCAAAAGAACAAACGGATCTGTGTTGGTAGAAGTGTAGCCAGAGTGCTCCTTGGAAGCGAGTATGGCCAGATTTTGTCTCTCATACTTCGGACATATTGTCAGAATAGATCAGTCACTGGAGAAGAATATCATGTTTGGTAAGGTGAAGGGTCAGAGATAAAGAGGAAGACCCCCAGTGAGATGGATTGGCAAAGTGGCAGCATCAGTGGGCTCAAGTGTGGCAACAAATTTGAGGTTGGCCCAAGACCGGGCAGTGTTTTGTTCTGTTGTGCATAGGGTCACTCTGAGTCGGTACCAACTTGATGGCACCTAACAACAACAACAAATAGTCAAGGTCATATCTTGGCTCTCATGGGGCTATTTTTATTTTCTTCAGCTTCAACCTGAACATCCATACAAGCAATTGATGATCTACTCAACCGTCTGCCCCTGGCCTTGTTTTTGCTGATGATGTTGAGCTATTCCATCATTTCATCACAGAGATATAGTCAATTTGACTCCTGTGTGTTCCATCTGGTGAGGGTCATGTGTATAGTGATTGTTTATGTTGTTGGCTTGCAAAGTGCACCCTTTGTACATTTAAATGAATATGTATTTTCTGTTTTGTATTTCTACATATAACACACAAAAAAATTGATATAAATATTGTTGACTGATGGTACTTGAAGGGGATTGTAATCATTACAATGAAACAAAATGTAATTTATTGAATGTAAAACTAATAATCTGCCCTGTAAACTTTCACCAATTCACAATAAAAAAACTTTTAAAAAAAAACACCAAAAAAACAGTTTTTGTAATGACTAAGTCCTTGGTCATGCAAAATTCTGTCATGTGATCTCCAGCATCATTTTTATCACCAAGGCAATACAAATACAGAAATACTGAAGAAAAATTTGAATTATCATGGAAAAACATAGAAAGATAAATGTGCTCACAATTTCTGGAGTCATCGACGCATAAGAACCCATGAAACAAATGCCCAAGATAATCTTTAAACTTTAAACCAAAAATATACTATGACGTTTTCTCAGCTCAAAGAATAATTTAGCTTAACTAGTAAAGTATGTCTGCCTTGAGAATTGAGCTGTTAATAGAGCTATCTTCATGGGGTCAAACTGACAACAGCAACTCAATAAATTAGACAGAAACTTTAGAAGGCCGTCAGTTTATGTTAATGGGGAGGAAATTTAAAAACAAGGATGAGAATGAATGGTTACACAACTTGAAGAATGTAACTAATGTCCCTGAATTATACATGTCTCAATAGCTAATCTAAATTCTGCTGCGTATATTAACAATAATCAAAAATTTTTTTAATTGCAAGAAGAGAAACGGTCTGGACCACAGAAGAAAAATAAGACAAATACAATTTTCATAAAATGAAATCTGTTGATGTTGGAACTTTTGCAAATAGAAGCTTTATATTAAATTTTAAGTTGCTTAAGATCAATATTTTAAATTTGAGTTCACACCAACATCATTTCATAAAATCAAAGCAAGTCTGTTGTTTTAACTATTTCTTCCCTCATGCTTAGACCAACAGGAAAGCTGAATAGGAAAAACAATCTGGCCAAGTATAGGTAATTTAATGTATTCTTGTTTATGTTTCAGCATGAAATGTCAGGGTTGCACAGAAGGAAGGAGAAGTAGACAGAGCAAATCTAAAAATAATAGTGAGCAATATATATCTGATGAGAATTTGGTTAATAATGACCAGTGGCTGACCAATGAAACTGCTACCCATAATTGAAAATATTCAAGTTGTCCAATTATGAGTATTCTCAGACATAGCAAAAACCCATGGAATGTCAGCTGTCATTGTTTTGGCACAGATGGTAATGTTTCTTCTCCTGCCAGGCTCACACATCTCCTTGCCTTCCCGTTATTTTTACAAGCCAAACCAGCCTACCCTATAGCTCTCCCTGCTGTCTGTGGTACAGCCCTTTTGAGAAATTTCAGTGAGCATAAACTAAAAATATACTGGAAAGGAGAAAAGCTATTCTTTTTCTCCTAAAGATAGTATTAAAAAGATCCTAAGGTAAGGTCTCTGCATATAACATTGTGGTGTAGATTGTGCAATATACACCCACACACAATTCTAATGGTCAGCAATTCACATTGAGTATGATATAAATGGTGCCTCTAGAACTTGGGAAATGTAATGGCTACTTTATAAATTGTCATAGAAGTACAGAAAACTTTTAAATCTGATGAAACTTGTTCTGTTTTCTCAAATAACTTCCCAGATTTTTTCTTTTAAAAATAAGTAAATCACTTTTATTTTCAAGTTGTTCAGAGAATTTCTATAGAATACAATCTCCATAGTCTTTCATGATGTGATATTAAAAAGAACTGAAGAGGGGCAAAATAGTAAATAGTTCATTTTCCTTACTAAAATGAACATCTCAAAAAGAATGAAAGGTATTTATTTATATTGCTTTGTTTTTCAATTAATGTATTTACTAGAGCTCAACAAAAGTCATCTTTAATTATAATGTAAAAATTGCATTTTCTCAGAAAAATAGTTTGATTCTTTGAATAATTTTCATAATGTTATTATGTTGAGTAGCAATTTTAATTCAAGTTAAATCATTTTAGCATATAATTGTTATATTTGCATGTACACTAGACTGCAAAGTTGGTTTGAACTGCAAGGTCAGCAGTTCAAGCTCACCAACTGTTCCTTGGAAACCCTCACAACTGACTCGATGACACTTAACAACAACAATCTTAAAAGAACAAGAAAACAATTTTTTAGTTGTTTTAGTTCTCTTTTTCTAATCAAATTGAATATGGCTCAATTATTTATAGGAGCAGTTACTAGCAACATGGGTGAAACACTAGGCTGCTAACTGCATGGTTCAAATCCACCAGCTGTCCAAGAGAGAAAAATAAGGCTGTCTGTTCCCATAAAGTTTTACAATCTTAGCAACTTTATAGAACAATTCTACTCTGACTCATAGGGTAACTATGTGTCGAGATCTACTCCAAAGATAATGGGTTGGGTTGGGTGATTGTAAATCTAAAAGTATCTTTCTTGCTGACAATCAAGTTTTAAATTTAAGAAATAAAGGGCCCTGGAAATTACATTTTGTTTTTGTTTTTGCCTGCTCCTTCTAGCAGTACTGAGAAGAATGAAATCACAACTTTCTGAAAAATAGTCCCAATACCTTCTCAATCTGCAGGAAGGAAAACATAACCACCAGGAAAAAGATGTGGAATGTCTTTCTAAATTTAAAACCCCTTTCCGCAGAATAAAGAGACTGTAACACATCAACAGCCAGAACTTCTATCTCATCAACTTGTATTTCTCTATTTTAAAAAAAGTCAGAGAGACCCATGTAATGACTTACCTAAAATAATCATATCCTAAAAACTTGAGTCCTGGTATGGCACTGTAGGATAAGCAAAGGACCGCAAGATCTGTTTGAACCACAAGGTTGACAGTTCAAATTCACCAGATGCTCCTCAGAAAACCTGTAAAGGGTCACTCTGAGTGAGAACCAACTCCACTGCACTTAACAACAACAACAAAAATACTAGGCTTGCTGGTCAGAAAGAAGCTGGAGGAACCCAAGGCTGTGGCCCTCTGTCACCCTTCAGGTCTGAAAATGAACTCACCTTTCTGGCCTAATTTTCAGCCAAGCAGTAGATAGGTATATAGGGGGGACAACAACACTAGTAAGGAATACTCACCATGGAATAGGCAGTCATTCAAGATCAAAAGGGCAATATTACCTAATGTCAAAGTTCAGAAGAGCTAGGAAGGAGGATAGAATGGAAATAACCACTAGGAGACGGTGGGATAACTGTTGTTACATGGAGGGGATTGCAATCATTGAGATGAAACCAAGTGTATGTTTTTTTTGTTTTTTAATGTAGAACTAATGTTCTGCTCTGTAAACCTTCACTCAATCACAATAGAAAGTTCCACAAAAAAAAAGTAATCCCAATAGGTAGTCCTGGTGTGGCTCTGTGGACTAATGCATTAGACTGCAAAGTTGTTTGAAGTGCAATGTTGGTGATTCAAACGCCCCAGCTGCTCCTTGTTGTTGTTGTTGTTAAGTGCCATCGAATCGGTTCCGACCCATAGCGACCCTGTACAGGGTTTCCAAGGCTGTAAATCTTTACGGGAGCAGATAGCCTCATCTTTCTCCCGCGGAGCAGCTGGTAGTTTCGAACTGCTGACCTTGTGATTCGCAGCCCAATTCGCAACCACTACGTTACCAGAGCTCCTTAGAAACCCTATACAGTGACGCTATGGGTCAGACTTGATGGCACTAAACAACAATAACAACAATACAGTTAATGTTCATCAGAATTGAATGAGAAAAGAAAAGAGAAACAAACAAAAACATATAAAAAGGCTAATTAACCTAGTGAAAGAAAATTAGAAAATTCTGTATGAAAACCTCCTACAGTTTTTAAATGAAGTAATAGGATAACCTGTGAAACAGCATTTTAAGTCTAGAATTTTGATTTCTGAATCCATGCAGGTGGGATGACCACCCAGGTCATTTGCCCTTAGGTGCCTTTCTGAACCTTGAGAAACTGGTTTCTACAAGTCACCTTTGAGTCAGACAATAGTCTAGATAAACTAGGAAGACTGTTTTGCCTTGGGCACTGTGCTCTTTTAAAGAATTCAGCCTGTTTCAGGAAACTCACTCCAAATATAAGTCTGAGTGAGGGTAAATCAGTAATTATTTTAATTACTCTTCAAGACAATACTATATGAAAATTTTCTAACCACAAATTGTTTATCAGTTCAGTTCTTGCCATTTTTCTATGGCAATGCCAATAAAATTATATATCGTTGTTGTTGTTAAATGTCATAGAAGCAGTTCTGACTCATAGTGACCCTGTATAGGATTTCCAAGGAGCAACTGGTAGATTTGAACTGCTGACCTGGTGGTTAAGAGCCCACTGCTTATAGCACCACACAAGGACTCCAAGATTTAGTGTAGAAGAGTGTTTTAAACTTCTTTTATTTCAAGAATACTGTTGATTTTCTAATAGAAATGTTACCCCAATTTGCAAATCATATTGCATAAAGTTCAATCCATTCCTGTTATTGGCTTAATATGATTTTTGTTTCAATACCTCGAAGAATCTCTATCACAGATAGAAGCAAAAGACAAAAACAACTGGACAGAAAGATGTTGGTGAGTTGAGGACTGTGGAAATAGTCTCAGCAAAACCAAATTGGTGGGCTTCCCCTGAAATTGGGTTACAAACCGGAAACCAAAAGGCAGAAATAGGCTTTCCATGAGATGCAGGGAAAGACTTTTCAGATATATGCCAAAGCCCAGAGAACTCTCCTCATCCAGCTTTTTCTATTGGTTTTCCCTTGCTCCAACACTTAACTCGGTTGGGATGGGTCATTCTGAGAAAATTTAAGCCTTGCTAGAGTCCTGATTGCGTAGTGGTTACGAATCAGGCTGGGAACCTCAGGGTTAGCAGTTGGAAACTACCAACTGTTCCACGGGAGAAAGATGAGGCTTTCTGCTCCTGTAAAGAGTTACAGCCTCAGAAACCCTGTACAGGGTCACTATGAGTCGGAAACGACTCCATGGCACATAACAACAACAGAGTCCTGGTGTGGCGCTGTGGACTAATGCGTCAGACTGCAAAGTCATTTGAACTGCAAGATTGGTGGTTCAAGCTCACCAGCTGCTCCTTGAAAACCCTATACAGGGTTGCTATGGGTTGGAATATACTTGACAGCACTTAACAACAATAAGTTTCTGCATATGCCCACTTGGCCCACAAGAAGACTTCTGAATATTTGACCAGGATCCAATTATACTGTGCAACTTGAAAATGTGATGGCTCCTCATTCTTTGCCTCATCAATAGAGAAAACACCAGGCTGACATCTGCCTTCAAAGTTTTCCAGACAAGGGATAACACAGAACTCATTCTGCAAAACACTCTAATTTTCTTGATGGTTCTTTTGAGTGTTTTTTACTTAGTTTGTGGAAAAAGGAATGAACCATCTCCCCTAACCTTTTTTTCTCCTACATATGTGATAGGAGAAGAAATCCACTACCATTGAGTTGATTCTGATTCATAGCAATCCTGCAGGACAGGAAAACGCCCTATATGGTATTAGAGATTGTAAGTAATTAAGGAAGCATACTACTTCATCTTTCTCCTGCAGAGTGACTGGTGGGTTCCAACTATCTACCTTTCAGATAGCAGCCCAATGCTTAATTCAAAGCACCAACAAGGATCCCTAAAGGAGAAGAAATGACATCATATTTTCTATTCCTAAAAATTTCCTTCAAAACATGCACTTTGTAAAATCTCTGTTGTTGTTGTTAAGTTCCATCGAGTCCATTCTGATGCATGTTGTTGTTGTTAGGTGCCATCGAGTAGGTATCGACTCATAGCAACCCTATGCACAACAGAAACACTGCCCTGTCCTGGGCCAACCTCACAATTGTTGTCAAGCTTAAACCCATTAATGCTGCCACTTTGCTAATCCATTTCACTGGGGTCTTCCTCTTTTTCTCTGACCCTCCACCTTACCAAACACGATATCCTTCTCTAGTGAATGATCCATCCTGACAATATGTCTGAAGTATGAGTGACAAAGTTTGACCATACTGGCCTCCAAGGAGCACTCTGGCTGCACTTCTTCCAACACAGATCTGTTGGTCCTTTTGGAAGCCCATGGCACTTTCAGTATTCTCCTCCAACACCATAACTCAAAAGTATCAGTTCTTCTATGGTCTTCCTCATTCACTGTCCAACTTTCACATGTATATGAGGTTATTGAAAACATCATTGTTTGGGTCAAGTGTACCTTAGTCCTCAAACTGACGTCTTTGCTCTTCAACACTTTAAAAAGGTCTTGTGCAGCAGACTTGCCTAATGCAATACGTCGTTTGATTTCTTGACTGCTGCTTCCATGAGTGTCGATAGTTGATCCAAGAAAAACGAAGTCTTTGACAACTTCAATCTTTTCTCCATTGATAAGAATGTTGTTTATTGGTCAAGTGGTGAGGATTTTTGTTTTATTTACATTGAGATGCAATCTGTACTGAAGGCTATGATCTTTGATCTTCATCAGTAAATATTTCAAGTCCTCTCCACAATTAGCAAGCAAGATTGTATCATCTGCATATCACAGGTTGTTAATGAGTCTTCTTCCAATACTGATGCCACATTTTTCTTCATATAACCCAGCTTCTTGGATTATTTGCTCAGCATAAAGATTGAATAAGTATGTTGTTGTTGTTAAGTGCCATCAAGTCTATTCCTAATCATAGTGATCCTGTATAGAATTTCCAAATAGCAGCTGGTAAATAAGTATAGCGACCATGTTTATGGTTTTAGAGGAGTGGCTGCCAGGTTTGAATGGCTGACCTTACAGTTCAAACCGACCTTGTGCTTCAGTGCATTATTCAGTGCACCATACCAGAACTCCTTATAAATCTCTAGCCTCTTCTAATATAAACACAAGTTAAGAGATGATCATCAGAATAAGATGTTGTTAAAGTAGCTCTGGTAGTGTAGTTGTTACGAATCAGGCTGTGAATCGCAAGGTCAGCAGTTCGAAACTATCAGCTGCTCTGCGGGAGAAAGAAGAGGCTTTCTGCTCCCATAAGAATTTACACCTCTGAAACCCTGTTCAGGGTGGCTATGGGTCAGAACCTACTCAATGGCACTTAACAACAACAACAACAACAAGTGCTGTCAATACTGTCCAGACTCAAAGTGACTGTGTATATGGTACCCAAGGAATGGCTGATGGGTTTGAAATACTGATTTTGAAATACTATATTTTTATGGGTTTGAAGTACTAATCCATCTCCTTGGGTTCTTCCTCTTTTTCACTGACCCACCATTTTAGCAAACAAGATATCCTTCTCTAGGGACTGGTGCATCCTTAGAACATGCCTGAAGTAAGAGAGATAAAGTCTGGCCATCCTGGCTTCGAAGGAGCATTCTGACTGTACTTCTTGCAACACAGATTGGTTTGTTCTTTGGCAGTCCATGATACTTTCAATATTCTCCTCCAACACCATAACTCAAATGCATCAATTCATCTACAGTCTTTCTTATCCGCTGTCCAACATTCATATGTATATGAGGTTATTGAAAATGCCATGGCTTGTGTCGGGCATACCTTTGTCCTCAAACTGACATCTTTGCTCTTCAACACTTTAAAGAGGTCTTGTGTACCAGATTTGTTTAATGCAATACACCATTTTATTTGTTGACTGCTGCTTTCAAGAGTGTTGGTGGTTGATCCAAGCAAAATGAAGTCTTTGACAACTTACATCTTTTCTCCAATTATGTGGATGTCGTTTATTGGCCCAGTGGTGATGATTTTTGTTTTCTTTATGTTCAGGAGCAACACACACCAAAGGGTGTGGTGTTTGTTCTTCATTAGTAAGTATTTTAAGTCCTCTTCACTTTCAGAAAGCAAGACTTTGTCATCTGCATATTACAAGTCTGTTAATGCATCTTACTCCAACCCTGATACCAAGTTTTTCTTCATATAATCCAGCTTCTCAAATTATTTGCTTATTATACAGATTGAGTAAATATGGTGAAAGAATACAACCTTGGCGTAAATCTTTCCTAGCTTTAAACCATTCCATTTTCCCTTGTTTTCTTCAAACACCTGCTTTTTTATCTAAAAGCACAATTTCTCACTAGCGCAATTAAATATTCTGGAATATTCATTCTCCATGATGTTGTCCATAGCTTGTCACAAGGATATCTTGTTTGGTAAAATGGTGGGTCAGTGAAAAAGAGGAAGACCCCAAGGAGACGGATTAGCACAGTGGCAGCAGCAATGGGCTCAAACATAGTAATGATTGTGAGATTAGAACAGAACCTGGCAGTGTTTCGTTCATTTGTGTGTAGAGTAGTTATGAATCAGTCCCTAATAATAGCAATATTTTTCATCTAACAACAGCAATCTTGTTCCAGAAATACTAGGTGGCACTGTAAAACAAGCAACTGTTAACCTCAAAATCAGTGTTTCAAACCCATCAGCCACTCCTTGATGTGTTTATTTATTCAATAAAGCACAGGTAAACATCTTTCTGGTAGTCTGTACTTTCAGCCAAATTCCATCTGACATCAGCAATGATATCCCTCATTCAATGTCCTTGTCTGCATCTAGCTTGAACCTCTGGGAGTTCCCTGTCAATATACTGCTGCAGCTGCTATTTGAATTATCTCTAGCAAAATTTTACTTACATTCAATATTAATGATATTGTACAATATTTCCTGCATTCTGTTGGGTCACCACTCTTTGGAATGGGTACAGATATGGATTTCTTCCAATCAGTTGGCCAGGTAGCTGTCGTCCAACTTTCTTGGCATAGATGAGTGAGTGCCTCCAGTGCCATATCAGTTTGTTGAAAGATTTCAATTTGTATTCCATCAATTCCTGGTGCCTTGTTCTTTGGCAATGCTTTCAATGCACCTTGGACTTCTTCCTTCAGGATTATTGGCTCTTGATCAAATGCTACCTCTTGAAATGGTTGAACAACAACCATTTCCTTTTTGGTACAGTGACTCTGTTTACTCCTTCCATCTTCTTTTGATGCTTTTTGCATCATTCAGTATTTTGCCCATAGAATTCTTCAATGTGACAAGTCAAGACTTGAAATTTTTATTCAGTTCCCTCAGCTTGAGGAATGCTGAGTGTGTTCTTCACTTTTCGTTTTCTAATTCCAGGTCTTTGCACATTTTCTTATAATACGTGACTTTGTCTTCTTGAGCTGCCCTTTGAAGTTTTCTATTCAGCTCTTTTACCTCCTCATTTCTTCCATTTGCTTTAGCATCTCTACACTGGAAAAAAAAAAAAAAAAAAACTGTTTCAGAGTTTCTTCTGACATCCATTTGAGTCTTTCCCTTCTTTCTTGTCTTCTTAATGACCTTTTGTTTTCTTCCTGTATGATGTTCTTGATGTCATCCCACAACTCTTCTGGTCTTCCGTCTTTAGTGTCTAATGCATCAAACCTATTCTTGACATGATCTCTAAATTCAGTTAGCATATGTTTAAGATCATATTTTACTCTTGTTTCAGACTGCAGGTATTGGGGTGTTGAGGACCAGTGTCATGGACGAAAATCCAGCACGTGGCTGCACTCCAACTTGCTGGCCAGAGACCCTGTGGGCTCAAGGAAGTAACCTCCGGACATCCCAGGTTCATTGGCTTTTACGAACTCACTGTGGGGCTACCTCTGTATAATTCTCTTTAGTCCTATTAATTCCTGCTATGCTTCGAACCCCTGTAACTGTAGTCTCTGAGAAAATGGTTTCTTAATGTGCCTCTCTCAATGTCTCCACTGTATTGGCAGTGCTTAAGGTGTTCTGGGAACAAATCTCTCTGAGGAACAGACTCTGGCCACTGGGGCAAGCTCGTCCAAACTGTTCTTTATCAAATTATTTAGTTATGCTTAATATTAACTTAATACATGAGCCCTTGATACCCATGGAAAATATTAAACTGCTCTTAAAGCCGAGACTATAAAAAGCTCCAAAAACAAGTTTGCTGGGAAGTTCCAAAAGCCAAGTTCCCCCAAGGCGTAGTCCAGGGTTTTGTCCTAAGAATAATAGGTGTCTGCCTTCTCTGATATCCCCCAGGTGCAAAACCATTCAGCTAGGCGTCTTGCTTTCTATTGCAAATCTCAGCCAGGCAGCCGACACAGCAGGACTCCTCCCAATCCTTTTCACCTTCCCCCATCTGAGTTTAGGAGCTATAGGCATGTTAATTAGGCTTGAGAAACCGAGTTGCTGCCCTGGGATTCGAACCTGAAAAGTGTCATGTAATAATTTGCTTGAATTTCTGGAAAATTAAGGATGTTAGATCATCAAGACAATTTGTGATGTATGTTCTAGAATTTGATTCCTGTAAATCATTGTGTCCTGTGTTGAACGACTAATCACATTTCACTTCTGTACCCCATCATAACAAACCCCGCCTTCCTTTGTGTAACGCTCCTCCCCAAAATAAAACTGGGGCACAGACCTAAGCCCGCGTGCGCACGTGCGTTACGACTGGCATGCGAGGTGTTACAGCTGGCAAGGCATGCGTTAAGGTTTGCAGGAAGGTGCTTTACTGCCTGCAGGGGCCACGATGCCGGTAGTCCAGGGTCCGCCCACCAGTGTCGCATTCACTCTGTTTTCGGGGTGTTTTATGTTCCCTCTCTTTGCATCTTTGTGTGTATTCTTTCTCTGTCTCTGTCGCTGCCAGATCTCCCAACTTCGTAAACCGAACCCCCTTGTCGAGGCAGGTCCTCGACATACTCTTGTGAATTTATTTTGATTTTTTTCAACTTCAGACTGAACTGCATATGAGCAATTGATGGTCTATTCTACAGTCTGACCCAGGTCTTGTTTTGGCTGATGAAATGGAGCTTCTCCACTGTCTCTTTCCACAGTAAAGTCAATTTGATTTCTGTGTATTCCATCTGATGAGGTCCATATGTTTAATTGTCTTTTATGTTTTTAAAAAGGTATTTGCAGTGAACAGGTCATTGGTTTTGCAAAATTCTATCCTGTGATCTCCAGCATTATTTCTATTGCCAAGTCTATATTTTTCAACTACTGTTCCTTTCTCTTCCAAATCTTTGCATTTCAGTCACCAGTAATTATCAATACATCTTGATTGCATGTTTGATCTATTTCAGATTGAAGTAGTTAATAGAATTCTTCAATTTCATCATCACTGGCTTTAATGGTTGGTGCATAAATTTGAATAATAATGATATTAACTGGTTTTCCTTGTAGGCTTATGTATATTACCCTACCACAGGCAGTGTTGTACTTCATGACTTCTCTTGATATGTCCTTTTTGATGATGAATGTGATGCCATTCTTCTTTAATATGTCATTCCTAGCATAATAAACCATGTGATTTAGTCAGATTCAAAATAGCCAATACCAGTCCATTTCAGCTCACTAATACATAGGATATTGATGTTTATGTGCTACATTTCATTTTTGACAATATCCAGTTTTCCTAGATTCATACTTCTTATATTCCATGTTCCAATTATTAATGGATATTACAGCTGTTTCTCTTCATTTTGAGTTGTGCCCCATCAGTAAATGATGGTCCCAAGGGCTTTACTCCAGTTGGATCATCACAGTCAATGCTACTTTGAATTGGCAGCTCTTCCCCAGTCATATTTTGAGTGCCTTCCAACCTGAGGGGCTCAATTTCTGGCACTATATCTATCAATACTATGGTGCTCTTCATCATGTTTTAATATTCAATATTCTGGTACTATGTGACAGTATTTCATTGTTATTCATAAAGTTTTCTGTGACTAAATATTTGGAAGTAATCTGTCTCTCCTTCTACCTAGTCTGTCTTTGTCTAGAAGCTCAGATGAAATCTGTCCATCGGTTTGTAGAGAGATTTCAATTCCATCAGTTCCCCAACCCTTGTTCTTTACCAATGCCTTCTGTGCTCCTTGCACTTTTACCTTCAGTACCTTTGGCTCTTGATTACATGCTACCTCTTGAAATGGTTGCATATCAACCATTTATTTTTGTCACAGTGACTTGGTGTATTCTTTCAATCTTCTTTTGATGCCTTTTTCATCATTCAATATTTTACCCATAGAATCCTTCAGTATTACAAGTATAGGCTTGAATTTGTTCTCAGTTCTTTCTGCTTGAGAAATACCTATCATGTTTTTACCTTTTGGTTTTCTAACTACAGATCTTTACGCATGTCTCTTCACACAGCTGTAGTCAATTTGATCCTTATATATTCTAACACCTGAGGTCCACGTATACAATCACTTTGTAGGTTTTTTAAAGCAGTATTTGCAATGAATAAATCACTGATCTTTCAAAATTCTATGATGCAATACCCAGCATCATTTTTATCACCAAGGCCGTATTTCTCAACTATTGATCCTTCCATTTTGTTTCCAACTTTGCATTCTAATCACCAGTAATTATGACTAGAACTTGATTGTATGTCTGATCAATTTCAGACTGAAGAAGTTGGTAGAATTCTTCAATTTCATCATTATCAGCCTTTGTGGTTGGTGTATAAATTTGAATAATAGTTTTATTAACTGGTCTTCCTTGTTAGGTGTATGCATATTATCCTATCACAGACAGAACTATACGTTATGATAGATCTTGAAGTGTTCTTTTCCATGATGAATGTGACATCACAACTCTTCAATTTGATATTCCTAGTATAGTAAACCGTATGATTTTCTGATTCATAATGACCAATACCAGTACAAAAAAACAACAGCAAACAAAGCACATCAAATCACCTATCCATCGTAATTCTGATATGATTTCTTTATCTAATCACTAATTAGTTTAATAGTTCTGAACTTCTTAATGTTTCATTCAGATTAAAAGTGTTTGTGATTAATCACCATAGAAAGCTTGTAAGTCCATCTTCTGCCTATAACTGATTGGAATACCTAAAATGGGGCTACAATGTGCCCAGTGAAGGAGGCTTCCTGCA
>NW_006408853.1:1356722-1358037 GCF_000296735.1 Chrysochloris asiatica
ATATGTTCAAGGTCATATTTTACTCTCGTAGATTTCTTCTAATTTTCTTCAGCTTCAGCTTGAACAATATGAGCAATTCATGGTCTGTTTCACAGTCTGCCCGTGGTCTTGTTTTGACTGATAATGTAGAGCATTTCTACTGTCTCTTTCCATATATATTGTCAATTAAAATTCTTTGTATTCCATCTGGTGAGGTCCATGTGCTTAGTCATCTTTCATGTTGTTTAAAAAAGATATTGGCAATGAAGAAGTCATTGATCTTCCAAATTTTTATTATACAATTTCTATTACCAAGCCCATAATTATCAACAACTGATCCTTTCTCTTTGCTTGCTACCTTTGCATTCTGATTGCCAGTAATTAAAAACACATCTTGATTGCATGTTTGATCAATTTCAGACTGAAGAAGTTGGTAGATTTCTTCAATTTTATCATTACTGGTTTTAGTGGTTGGTGTGTAAATTTGAATAATAGTTGTATTAACTGGTCTTCCTTGTTTTTTGTTGTTGTTGTTGTTGTTAGGTGCCATTGAGTCGGTACGGACTCAAAGTAAACTAACGCACAACAGAATGAAACACTGCCTGGTCCTAGGTCTACCTCATAATCATTGCTACATTTGAGCCCATAACTACTGCCACTGTGCCAATCCATCTCATTGGGGGGGTCTTCCTCTTTTTCCCTGACCCTCCATTTTAACAAACATGATATCATTCATCAGGGAATCGCCCATCCTGATAACATGTCTCAAGTATGAGAGACAAAGTCTGGCCATCTGGGCTTCCAGGCAGCATTCTGGCTGTACTTCTTCCAACACAGATCTGTTTGCTCTTTTGACAGTCTATGATACTTCTAATATTCTCCTCCAACACCATAATTCAAATGTATCAATTCTTCTACGGTCTTCCTTATTCACTGTACAACTTTCACATGCATATGAAGTTACTGAAAACATCATGGATTGGGTCAGGTACACCTTAGTCTTTAAACTGATGTCTTTGCTCTTCAACACTTTAAAGAGGTCTTGTACAGCAGATTTGCCTAATGCAATAAGTCATTTGATTTCTTGACTACTAGCAAAATGAAATATTTGACAACTTCAATATTCTCTCCATTGATATGGATGTTGTTTACTGATCCATTGGTGAGGATTTTTGTTTTCTTTATGTTGAGGAGTAACCCATACCAAAAGCTTTGGTCTTTGATCTTCATCAGTCCTCCTCACTATCACCAAGCAAAGTTGTACCATCTGCATATCACAGGTTTTTAATGAGTCATCCTTCTATCCTGATGACACATTTTTCTTAAAATAAGCCAG
>NW_006408853.1:1358137-1364794 GCF_000296735.1 Chrysochloris asiatica
TAGAGTAAAAAAAAAAAAAAGTGTTTGTGATTAACTATGACATTCTGACAAAGAACAGAGTGGCAAAACTTAGAAACTTCTTCCCTGGTTCTCCAAGAGAGTTGCTATCCAATTGCTTTGTGCTCAATAATTTTTATTATTAATTTGGCACATTATTAACAGAGGTCTTATAACATCTTTATTTGTAGGTTGCACTAACAAGTGCAACATATACTTTAAAAAAATACACAAAAATTTCTCCTGTTGCTCTAAATAATTTTTATATTAAATTAATTTTGGTTGCCCACCAACAGTAAAAGAAAGAAGAAACAGAGATACTTGCAAAGATGATGAATGGTTGCCTATTTCAAAAAGATGATGCTGTCTTTGAAGTCAGATACTTTATGCTATACTTTTTCAATGATATCATTTAAATTGTGTGGGTTTTTCATTTGAATGTTATATTTTTGACCTAGTAAATTTAGTCTTAGTTGCTTAGTTAGATTGTTGTTGTTGTTGTTATGTGCGTTACAGTCAGTTCCGACTCATAGCGACCCTGTACAGGATTTCCAAGGGTGTAAATCTTTACTGGAGTAGAAAGCCTCATCTTTCTTCTGTGGAACAGCTGGTAGTTTCGAACTGCTGACCTTGTGGTTCACAGCCCGATTGGTAACCACTACTCTACCACAGTTAGATTAGTACTTAATTTATTTCTAAATTAATGTATAGAAGAGGGTCTCAAAAGGGAACCTTTGGTCATTTCTAATTTTTATATAGCCTGTTTAGTGATTAATGTACCTGCAGTTGTAAAGGACTCCTGGTGTGGCACTATAGGATGAGCACTGCACTGAGAACCACAGATTGACAGTTCAAACTCACCAGCTGCTCCTCAGTAGCCCTATACATGGTTGCTATGAGTTGAACTGACTACAGCACTTAACAACAAAAGCAAAAGTTTTTTTTTTAAGTTTGTAAGTGCTTAAATTTGAAGAGGTATTGGATTTTTGGGAGTATTAAAGTAAAATAAATTTTAATGTACCAGACTTCTCCAAATTTTTGTGATTTTTGTTCAGTTAGGAAGAGTCTTAAGTTTTTTCATTTCTGAATTTTTAATATTTTAGGAACAATTTTTCTGGTAAACAGGCATACTTACAGCAATGAAAGCAAAAGTTTCAAAAGAAACACAGTTGCTAAACTATGCTTATTTTCTCTCCCCATGTCATAAATCATGATAAACAAATAAAAAATAAAGTCAAGAATTTCACTTTACTTGGATACACATTCAATAAACATGGAAACAGCAGTCAAAAAAAAAGAATGACAGGACCAATGTAAATTTTATAAGATAATAATAGAACACAATGAAGAATTGTACTCTAATAAATTTGAAAATCTAGAAGACATTGATAAATTTTTAGAAAAACACAAGCTAACACAGAGTGAAGTAGAAAACTTGAGCAGACCTGTAACAAAAGAAATTGATCAGATAATTTAACACCCCCCCCCCAAAAAAAATAAAAGTCTGGGCCAGATGGCTTTCCTGTTGAATTCTACCAAACATTAAGAGAATAACTGACACCGATTTTATTCAAAGTGTCCCAGAACACAGAGAAGGATGAAAAACTTGTAAATACATTTGTGAAGCAAGCAGAACCTGCATGTCAAAACCAGGCAAAGACATCACAAACAATGCAAATTTGAGACCAAAATCCTTCATGAACACAGATGCAAAAATTCTCAAGAAAATCCTAGACAAAAGAATTCAATAACATAAAAAAAAAAAAAAAAAATCATGACCAAGTGGGATTTCATACCAAGGATGCAAAGATGGTTCGCTATTAGAAAAGCAGTTAACATAATCCACCATATAAATAAAACAAAGGAAAAGAACCACATAATAATATCGCTTGATGCAGAAAAGGCACTTGACAAAATCCAACATCCATTTCTGATTTAAAAAAACAAAAAACAAAAAATTCTGCAAAGTAGGAATTGAAAGGAAATTCATCAACATAATTAAGTGTATATATACATATTCAACAACCAATATTACTCTCAATGGAAAGAAACTGAAAGCATTCCCTTTGTAAACAGGAACCAGACAAGGATGCTCTTTATTACCATTCCTATTTAATATTATGGAAATAAAGGGAAATTTAAAGGCATCAAAATTGAGAAAGAAGAAGTAAAACTCTGCATTTGCAGATGATATTATCCTATACATAGAAAATCCCAATGACTTAGCAAGAAAATTATTGGAACTCATTGAATGATTCAGCAATGTGACAGAATACAAGAGCAATACACAAAAATCAGTTGGATTCCTCTATACTAATAAAGACAGTTCTGTAAAGGAAATTAGGAGAAAATACAACTTAGAATAGTCACTCAAAAGATTCCAATATCCCACAAACATAAGAGTTTATAAAGAATATATACCTTTCTACCAAACACAACTATGAATGTGGTGGAGCATACAGCAGGAAAAATGATGAAAAATTCTCAGATATTATCAAACATCTTAAGACAATGAGTTGCTGGACCTGGAGACTCAGGATGCCACAGTCAGTTGGCTTGGCATAACATATTCCGCAAAGGCACTGTTCTACATGCTCCTTCAGTGAGTAGCATCTCAGATCTTAAAATCTTTTGAGTGGCCATCTAAGGGATAGTTATAGGCCTCTCTATGTGCAGAAGAAAGAAGAGTGATAAAAACTGAAGAGGCTTGGAATTGATTAGGACAATGGACTAATGAAACATGTGAACATCAATCTCCATGACTCTGAGACCGAAACAATATGGTGCTCAGCCACCACTATCAGCTGCTCTGAAAGGGATCACATTAGAAGGTACCAGATAGAGTGGGGAAAATGTGGAACAAAACTCAAAACTATAATATATACATACATACAAGACTATGATAACTGGTCAGAAATAGACTAGAGGAACCTGAGACTATGGCTCTCTGCCATCCTTCAGGTATGGAAAAGAAGTCACCCTCATTGCCCAATTTTCAGCCAAGCAATATATAGGTATATGGGGGGACAACAACACTAGTTAGGTATGCTCACCATGGGATGGCCAATCATTCAAAATCAAAAGAATATATACCAGGTCCAGCAACTCATTGTCTTAAGATGTTTGATAATATCTGAGCAACATTTTACTAAGGACAAAGTTGAGAAGGGATGTAAAGGAGAGTGGAATGCAAATGGGAACTACAGGAAGGAAGCACTGTTGTTGCACTGAGGGGGCTGCAATCATTGAGATGAAACGAAGTATGATTTGTTGAATGTAAAGCTGATGACCTTGCCTGTAAACCTTCATTAAGTTCACAGTAAAACTTTTGTTTTGTTTTTTAAAAAAAGGACATCAAATGACATATTGCAGTGGACAAATATGCTCCAAAACATCTCTTTAAATTCTTAAAAAATGAAGATGTCACCTTAACAACGAAGGTATGTCTGACCCCAGCCATTATATTTTCAATTGCCTCATATGCATGTGAAAATTGAAGAAGGAATAAGGAAGACCAAAGAAGAATAATATCATTGAATTATAACACTGGCAAAAATATTGAATACACCATGGCACTGCTAGATGAACAAATTCATCTTGGAAGAAGTACTGACAGAATCCTCCTTAAAAGTGAAGATGGCATTATTTTGTCTCTTATAGTTTGGACATGTCATCAGAAGGGACCAGTCTCTGTAAAAGGATATCATGCTTGGTAAATTAGAGGGTCAGCAAAAAAGAGGAAGTTCCTCAATGAAATGGATTGACAGACAGCTTTAACAGTGGACTCACACATAGGAAAGATTGTGAGAATGGTCTGAGCAATCAGTCTTTCCTTCTGCTTTACACAGGATTGGATGAGTTGAAACCCACTTGATGGCACCTAACAATAACAGTATGTATTAAATAGGAGTTTCTAATTATAGATTTCTAATATTTTTTTTTTCTTTAGAATATCAGCAAAAAGGGTTATTCTGCTGTTGCTGTCAAGTTGAAAGCTGTCAAAGCAAAAAATAAATATGTACTGGTCCTCAGAATTAGTATACAAATGACCAGATGATGAGTATACACTAAAGTTGCATTTTAATATGATCTGAAAATTGCCTTAAATTAACCTTTAATCTCCTCTATTAACTTAGGGTATTTCTCACTTTATCTTCTAGTCCTATCTCATTTTTGTAACTAGTTGTTGTTTTTGTTGTTGGGTGCCATATCATTTAGTTCATTCTATCTCATAGTGACTTTATGCACAATTTAAATGTTCCTTATACTCTGCTATCTTCACAATTGTCATGTTAGAGCCCATTGTTACTGTCACTGTGTTAATCCATCTTGTTGAGGGTCTTCCTCATTTTATCAAGCATGATGTTTTTTTTCAGGGACTGTGTCTTCCTAACAACATGGCCAGAGCACAAGAGATAAAGTCTTGCTGTCATCACTTCTAAATTCTGACTGAATGGAAAAAGTAGCACAGAAGAGAGGTGCGGAAAGTGCTGTTTTATTGTGGGGACCTGCAAAAGCAAAATATGTGTGAATTGTTGGATATAAAATTGGTTTGCTCTGTCAAATCACAATAAAAAATGTTATTTTAAAAAAACACAAGTTTTAAAGGAGTCCTGATAGTGCAGTGGTGAAAATGTTTGGCTGCTAATCTAAAGATCATCAGTGTAATCCCAATAGCCCTCTATGAGAGAATGATGTGACATTCTGTTTTTGTAAAAATTTATAACATTGGATACCTTATGGAGCAGTCCTACCATGCCCTAGAGTTGCTATTAGTTGGACTAGAAGGCAGTATGTCTGGATTTTCTTTGACCAAGTTTAGCACTCTTCTTTGAATCGGTTAATCATTTACATCTGTTGTTGTTGTTAAATGACATTGGGTCAGTTCTGAATCTGCCACCCTATATAAGGTTTCTGAGGCTTTAAAATCTTTGCAGGAGCAGAAAGCCTCATCTTTCTCCCATAGAATAGTTTACATAGTCAAAATAAAATGAAAAGTATTTTTTTTTCAGTCCCCAAAACCAATTATGGTACAATTCACCTCAAAATAGCATGGATTCTTACAGTCTGAAATTATACTATGAAGATGCAAAGTATCCACTTGTCAAACAATAGATGAGAAAGCAGATGATTGGAAAACTTGAAATGTTCTATCAATTACTTGGTATTCTCAGCATAAAGGGCAGTAATGAAAGGTACATTGTGACAGCATAACAGAGTTCTTTCTCCTATTCAATTTAAAATATCAAATTACTTTATTTTTTAATTTTCCTGATTAGAGACATCTTCTGAAGGATAACAAAAAAGGGAAGAAAAAGGTTCCATCAAGTTGAATTTTATTGAGCTATTTTTAAGAAAATAAAAGAGAAAAATTGATTCGAGGACTTACTTATAATAAATCTGTTCTGGAAGAAACCCAAACAGAAGTTTCACATCAGAAAATGGGATTTGATTGACAGTTTGTTTGGTGTCAGTCTGACAGTTTAAGAGAATCAGTGAGTGTATTGGGCTCTCAACAGGACTCCTCTAGTGCCTTAAAATGGAATGTCTTACAAAAAAGTATAGGAAAACTAAGGAATATCATCAGACTAAAATTCCATACATAATTTCACTTACTGAAATTATGTAGTATTGACCAACTCAATGAAAATAGACTAGAATTGCATTCCCAATATCACCAGACTGTGGGTAATATAGGTGCAAACTTGTGATTGTTATTCATTATCTTGTTTTGCATTTCTTTAATATCTGAGGGCAATGAGTTAATCTCTGAGGGCAATGCATGGACAATTATAATTTGATGAAAAGAAAGTAACCAAAAGAACCCATAGCGAACGTAGCTCTATCTAGGAATTATTTTCCAAGCCAATACCAAATTCATGTAATTTCTACTGCTCTACAATAGATGACTAATTCCTCAATTTAAGTCCAAGGATTTTACAGTTTACATAGACTGTAACTTGCCAATTATACTGATTTCTTATACTTGTTCCATAGTATTTTCCTTCCCTCCTATAACATTCAAATTTCCACTAAGTTAAATTCCACCACTCACTGTAAGTTTGTCATACTGTGGAGCTTTTCACATTGCTGTGATGCTGGAAACAATGCCACTGGTATTTTAAATACCAGAAGGATCACCCATGGTGAACAGGTTTCCACAGAGCTTCCAGACTAAGAGAATCAAGGAAGAAAGAGAGGCAGACCACCTCTGAATGATTAACCACAGAAAATGTCATGAATAACAGCAAAACATTCTCTGATACAGAGTTGAAAGAAGAGCCTATCAAATTGGAAGGCACTCAGAATAGGACAGCAGATGAGATTATGAGCTGTCTCCTGAAAGATATATGGATAGAGCAATGCTTCCAGTCTTTTCAAGTGCTGATGGGGGACAACTTAAATGAGAAGAAACAGCTGCAAACATAGATTCAAAAATTAGAACAGAGTATGAATCTAGGAAAATTGCAAGTTTTCAAAAACCAAGTGAAGCACATAAAGATGAACATTATTCTAGGCTCCACAGGAAGGCCCCTTCACTGGGCAAGTTCTAGCCCCATTTTAGGTATTCCAATCAGTTAAAGGCTGAAGACATTCTTACAAGCTTTCTATGGTGCTGTTTCCAGCTATTCCTTTCTCTCCCCCTGAAGATTCAAAAGA
>NW_006408853.1:1366889-1433149 GCF_000296735.1 Chrysochloris asiatica
TGTCCATAGTTTGTCATGATCTGCACAATTTAAGCCTTTTCATAGTCTATAAAGCAATGACATCCTTCATTCCACATCATATTCTGAATCCAGCTTGAAACTCTGGAAATTTATGGTTGCAGCAGTTTTTTAATTATCTTTAGTACAATTTTGATGCAAGGATATCAATGATATTGTCCAATGATTTCCACCTTCCATTGGGTCATCTCCCTTTGGAATGGGAATAAATATCAATCTCTTTCAGTCAGTTGGTCAGATAACTGTCTTCCAAATTTCTTGGAATAGATGAGTGAGCACCTCCAGTGCTGCATCACTTTGCTGAATGATTTCAGTTTTTATTCCATCAATTTCCAGAGCCTTGTTCTTTGCCAATGCCTTCACTGCACCTTGGACTTTTTCCTACAGGATCACTGGCTCTTGATCATATGCTACCTCTTGAAATGGTTGAACTTCAACCATCTCTTTCAGGTACAGTGGCTCTGTGTAGTCCTTCCATCTTCCTTTGATGCTTTCTGCATCATTCAATATGTTACCCATTTTAATGTTGCTGTTAAGACCCATAGAGTAGTCCCGACTCATAGTAATCCTGTATAGCATTTCTGAGGAGTGACTTTAAGTTTGAGTTGCCCACCTTGCTGTTCAAACTGACTTTGCAGTCCAGCATATTAACCCACAGTGCCACACCAAGACTACTTGGTGTGGAATATTTCAAGTCGAGTTTTGATTTTTTTTCTTCAGATCCCTCAGCTTGAGGAATGCTAAGCATGTTCTTCACTGTTTCTAATTCTAGGTCTTTGTACATTTTGCTATAACATTTGACTTTGTACATTTTGCTATAACATTTGAGTTGCCTTTTGACATTTTCTATTTAGCTATTTTACCTCCTCATTTCTACCATTTGTTTTAGCATCTGTCTTCTGACATCCATTTTGGTCTTTTCCTTTTTTCTTGTAAACATATAATAAATAACCAATGGTACTTCAGGAAGATGTCCAAGCTGCACTGAAAGCATTGTTTTTTTTGTTTGTTTGTTTGTTTGTTCAAAAAGGCAGGAATCGACAGAATAGAAACTGAAATCTTTCAACAAACTGATGAAGCACTGGCGGAACTTACTCATCTATATCAAGAAATGTGGAAGATGTCTACCTAACAAACCAAATGGAAGAGATCCATATTTGTCCCAATTCCAAAGAGAGGTGGCCCAACAGAATGTAGAAATCATCAAACATATGACTAATATTGTATGACAATAATAAAAGCTATCTTAAGATAATTCAAAAACAGTTGCAACAGTACACCAAGAGGAAACTGTCAGAAATTCAAGCAGGATTCAGAAGAAAATGGAAGCTGGGAATAATAGTGCTAACATCACATGGATCTTGGCTGATAGCAGAGAATACCACAAAGATGTTTACTTGTGCTTCATTGACTATGCAAAGGCTTTGACTGTGTGGATCATGGCAATCTTTGGATAACATTGTGAAGAATGTGTATTACAAAACACTTAATTGTGCTCCTAAGGAACTTATACATAGACTAAGAGGTAATTGTTAGAGCAGAATAAAGGGATACTGAATGGTTGAAGATCAGAAAAGGTGTGCACTAGGATTGTTATCCTTTCACTATACTTATTCAATCTGTATGCTTAGCAAATAATATGAGAAACTGCATTACGTGAAGAAGAATGTGGCAACAGAATCAGAGGAAGACTCTAACAATTTTTGCTATGCAGATGATACAGCCTTATTTACTGGAAGCTAAAAGAACTTTAAAAAGGTTATAGACCACAGCTTTCACTATGGATTGCACCTCAATATTAAGCAAACAAAATAACATTATGATATATGGAGCAAAGATTGAAGCTGTAAAAGACTTCATTTTGTTTAGATCCACAATCAATGTTCAAGAAACCACAAGTGATGCATTGCATTAGGAAAATCTGTTGCATTGCACAAGACCTCTTTAAACTGTTAAAGAGCAAAGATATCAGCTTGACGACTAAGGTGTTCCTGACCCAAGTCACAGGTATTTTCAATTACCTTACCTACATGTGAAATTTGGTCAATGAATAAAAATAAAGACCACCAGAGATGAAGTGATACGCTTGAATTATGATGTTGGAGAAGAATATTAAAAGTACCATGGACTGACAGAAGAGCAAATAAGAAGTGTAAGAAGTGTTGTTGTTGTTGATAAGTGCAGTCGAGTTGGTTCCAACCCATAGCAACACTGTATAGAGTTACCTAGGAGCAGCTGGTGAACTTAAATTGCCGACCTTGCAGTTCAAACGACTTTGCAGTCCAGCACATTAACCTGTAGCGCCACACCAGGAGTTAGAAGTGGTGGTGCTTATGTGCCGTGGAGTCGGTTCCGACTCATAGCGACTCTATAGGGTTTCAGAGGCTGTAAATCTTTATGTGAGCAGAAAGCCTCATCTTACTCCCATGGAACCACTGGTAGTTTTTAACTGCTGACCTTGAGATTAGCAGCCCAATTCGTAACCACTACGCTACCAGAGCTCCTTAGGAGTTAGAAGTAGTGCAGCCAAAATGCTCCTTAGAAGCCAGGATTACGGTACTTGATCTCTCATACTTCAGACATGATATCAGGAGGGACCAGTCCCTGGAGAAGCTTATGCTTAGCAAAGTGGAGGATCATCCAGAGCGGAAAACCCCCAGTGAAGTGTATTGACACAGTGGCAATGCAGTGGCAATGTAGTGGCAACAACAATGGGCTCAAACATAAATAACTATTGTGATGGTGTTGCAGGACGGGGCAACATTTCATTCTGTTGTACATACAGTCACTATGAATCATAACCCACTAGACCTATCAACAGCAGCAACACATAAGGGGATAACAGCACCACTGAGGTATACACACCTTAGAATCAGCAACCATCTAAAATCAAAAGTGCAGCATTTACTTAAGACTAAGTTTAGAAAGGTTCGAAGAGAAAGAAGAATGGAAACAAGAAACATAGGAAGGAAACGGGATAAATGTTGCTATACTGAAGGGACTGCATTCCATGACAGGAAACAAAATGAGTGTGAATTGTTGAATGTAAAACTGATGATTTGCTCTGTAAACCTTCACCCAATTTACAATAAAAAGTCAAAAAAATAAAGTAAAAATAAATACTTTTTTAAAAAGAGAGACTTTGGAATTCTGGAGACCAGGGTCTTACCTCTTTAACTTCTTACTGTCCACAGGAAATAAAAGTCTGACATGGAAAGTTACTTTAATTCTCTAAATTCCCTCATTTAGAAAATAATTATATCTACCTTGTAGGATATTGTAAAAAATTGAGTGGCATAATATATTAACACAGACCGTACATAGGTTTTTGAGTCATATTTCCTTTTTTAGACAATTCAACTAATATAAGGACTTAAAGCCAAAATTAGATAATGCTAGAATAATAGAGAGCTGCTGTGGAGTTCTTCCATTCATGGTAACGCTATGTACATTGGAGCCAAAAACTGCCTCGTCATCTTCATGGTCAGCAAAATGTTCGAGTCCATCTTTGTAGACACAGTACCAGTTCCTCTGCTTCAACCTAGTAGGTGCTCCACTTTACCACACGTGGTCCTCCCGGTAAAGTTTATATTTGGCAATATAAACATGGTTAACAGCAAAAACATTTATATTAAAAAAAGAATTCAGAGATTTCATTTTTATGAGATGTAAAATTTGTAATTCAAAAAGGATTTTTATATGTAATGTGAGAATTCAGGCCTGAACACAAAAGCACCTTGATGTCAGGCAAGGAAATATTGAAGTAATTTCCACTAGGAAGTCTAATAAAAATCTTAAGCCTAATAAGTCCAAAACTAAACATTTTCTTTTCTCTCTGACAATGTTTAATTTTATTGAAGCTTTTGCGTTCTGAAAAAGGACCCTGGTCTAACCACAAGGCATATATCTTCCCATATTCTCATAACACCATTTCCACCCTTCATCAGTAACTCCAAAAAGAATCCTCTCCGTCCTTCCTTATGACTTCCATAAGAATTATGAATGACCCCTTTGATTACCTGTTCTCCCTCAAGGCTCCCTTTCTTTTTCCTGAAGCTGTCCTCACAAATAAATGTTATGTTATTGTTGTTAAGTTGGTTCCAACCCATAGGGACCCTGTATAGGGTTTCTGAGGAGCAGCTGATGAGCTTGAACCACCAACCTTGCAGTTCAAACAGCTTTGCAATCTGGCACATTAACCTACAGCACCACACCAGGACTCCCCCTATTGAAATAGACTGAATAAAATCATTTTCTAAAATAGTTGGTACACTTTGTCTTTCACATTCTAAATTCCTGTTCCAATTCTGAGCCTAATTGTAGAAAACTGTTACCTTGATGGTGATTCAGGCAAAAAACCTTGCCTTGTCATCTTTGACCCTTCTATTACTCTCACACACTCCCAACTAATTTATGAAGAGATTCTTTTGTCTAACTTCAAAATATATCTAGAATTCAACCCCATCTAATCAATTTCACTGTTACCACCATTGTCTGAATCACTATCATGGCTTGCATAGATGATTGAAATAACCATACTACTAGGACTTTCGCTTCCACCATTGACCTGCTAGTCTGTTCTCAACAAAGCAACCTGATTTACCTTCTAAAACATAATCAAGATCATGTAACTGTTTAATTCAAAATCATCAATAAATTCCTCAATTCAGTCAGTCTTTATAGTGTCCTAGTGTTCCATAAACTCTCTGAAGTCATTGTTTTACACCAATCTGACAAAACTGGACTCATTTCCATTTCTTGACTATACCAAGCATGTTCCCAGCTCATAAAACTGGCTGTTGCCATTGTCTTGAACTTATTTTATTTAGATATTCACAGGCTCACTCCATCACCTGTTTCAAGAGTTTTCTCAAGTCTTACTTTCTTAATGGAGATCCTCCTAACCACCCTTTAAAAAAACTACACATACATACCAGCATTCCACATCTCACTATAATCCTCTCTTTTTCCCCAGAGCACTTCACACCTTTTAATACATAAAGTCTTCATGTTTTGTATTTATTGCTATCTCCCTCTTTAGAAGGATTTTATGTTTTATATTTAAGATTATATTCCAAACTCTTTTCTACTTCATTGATACATCCCTAGGGCCATCCCACCCAATGTCTAGCACATAGTAGGCTGTCAATAAACATTTTTTTGAAAAATTATATGACTAGACTATGGCGGTTGGAGGAACAGCAGTGATCACCTGTCAGCTGCAGGGAAGAGTTGAATTCTTGTTTCAGGTCACTGTCAGAAAAGCTAAGTTTGTTGTTGAGTGAGGATCAGAAGATTTGATTCTGATTACAGAAACGTCCTTCTTTTCAGAATCTTGGATACCCATCTCATCCTTCCAGACTATCCCTGAAAACCTTTAAAATTCTATCTGAGAAAGCTTCTTCAGGAGGAATTAAAATTAAAATTCCATCTCATAAGGGGAAGAAAGAAGATTGATTATTGGTTGGAATGAAAACAGGGTTGAATGAGTTCTGGAAAGTAAGAGTCTCAAACTTGTAGACAACAATCTGCAGAAGAAGACAACTTCCAAAAGTCAATTAGAAGCAACATGCAGAGAAGTAAGATGAGAGGGGCCTCCTCCAGAGAGAAGACAGCTGGTCTTCACACAGAAGAACCTGGTGCCAACTCTTCCAGGCAGATAGGGTCACTTTTCTGAGAACTCTCCTTCAGGATCCTTGAGAAAGACAAGATAGAACAGACAGAACACTCCTGGAAATGGAGATGGTGACAGTACCAGTGAAGCGCCTCAGCCATGTCAGAAGAAAAGGGCCCAGGCAGATCCTACCATTGTAAGTGAGAAGGCATTTAAGAATAGATTGGAGGCTAAGGAGAAATTCCTGAAGAATTAAAACCATGGCTCATCAAGACTGGGCTTAGTTATCAAGCAGAAGCAACTGCTTCAGCTCTTCTAGAAGCCATTCTAGAAGAGCACTAAAATTGTCAATGATTGCAAGGAAATGTCGACAATAAGGAATATACTGTTAATGAGACTGTGGCAGGGATAAAGGAATAATTCAGTGTGATGTTGGACACTCAGCTGCTTTACAAATTTGAGAGGCCACAAGTTGATGAGAAGAGCCTTGCATTATTGTTAGTTATTTGCACGATTTCCTGAAATTTCTGGCAAAGAATTCTGCAGCCCTGTTTACTGCCAGTGGTTTACAAAGTGACTTCAGCTGAGTACCATAGCAAAGTGTTACGGAGGTCTACTGACCACTCACTGTTATATCTGGATATCGGTAAGCAGTTTTCATTTTGTTCTTAGTTTTTTCTTGGATAATTGATGTCCTCTAAAATTGTTAAAGTTATCACAAGGCTTATATTTTAAGTTTGTTTTTTTTTCAAACAGCAAATATAAGGAGAGTGTAAGCTCCCTTTCGCATTTCAAAGTTGCTATCAGTGTGCACAGTAATTAGACAAAGAAGAAACAGTGGAACAATTTATTGCCTAGTTGACAACATTTCTTCAATGTTGGTGGTTCTATCCCTTTGACACTGCACATTCTAATATGTGTTAATACTATGTGACAAAATGCCCTGATTCCTAGTACCAGTGGTTCAAATTTTTTTTTTTTTTATGGTTCTTCAAGTAAAACAGGCCATCCTCTGCAAGTCATTTATGTTGTTCTTTAGGCCTTCTATCCTTGCTCAAATTGTTGAAGGACGGTGGTTTGTTTCATGGTTTTTGTATGTGAGACTAATACACATTCTAATATGATACAGGCAATGCATTGCATAGTCATGGATTTCTGAAACGCTGATATTTTAGGAATTGTATTTCAGATCTTAAATGAAATTTCAAAGCAAAAAAAGATTATATGAATAGATAGCAGACTGACTGAATGAATAAATACATGGATATAAAAATATTAGCTATCAGCTTAAAGCAGTTGTATTAAAACAAAAAACATATTAAGCCAATAATATGAATTAATGTTTATTTAATGAAAGATTTGAAAATTGATAGCATTTCAACTAGAGACAAAAATGTACCAAAGAGAAAATAACTTCCAAAGATACCCCATCTTATCAATATTTCTATGGAAATAGGGACAGAACAGTATTTTAATAATGTACCCTAAAGGAAGGACAGCTTCTAGTCTGATCTTGGTTCAGTTTCTCTAAACTTACTGCACAGAGATAACTTTCAAAATAGCACAATGCCTAAGGCAAAACAGTGTTTATTGACTGTTTGGTTTAAGTGTGACTTTAGAAAACAAGTTTTCTCAAGGCTCAAGGCTAAAAAATTATCTCAGGGGTCACCTCAACCTCCAGTAAACCCAGAAAACTAGATTCCACAAGTCTTGAAACTGCTGTGTATTGATGGCTGGGGCTATTTTCCATTATTATTCAACTGAACACTTTTCATGTCATGACCCAGTTCTCATTTCAGACTCAAAACATGGTAAAAAATCACTAATAATAGTGTATACCTGGCACCACCTGGAATAACAGGTGTGTATTACCATTGGGCCACAGCCCTAAGTAAGGAAATGACATAAGATAGGCAAAAGTATATACAAAAGATAATTCTGCATATGAATTCCCTAGCTGTTGAATTCATTAACACTCTAATTGAAGAAGTGTACATTACAGCTGTACTCTCAGGATCAGTCCATAGGCTAGTCTTCCTCTTTTTCTCACCCTCTGCTTTACAAACCATGATATTCTTCTTCAATGGTTTGTCTCTCCTGTTAACAGGTCCACAGTATGTGAGGCAGAGTCTCACCATGCTCATTTCTAACGTGCATTCTGACCGTACTTCTTCCAAGATATATTTATTCATTCTTCTGGCAGTCCATGATATATTCAATATATCTTTGTGAAAACTATAATTTAAATGAGTCAACTCTTTGACCTCCTTTATTAATTGTCCAGTTTTTGCTTGCATATAAGGAAACTGAAAAGGCATTGGTGAAAGCAAGTCTTCAGAACTGACTGAATATCTACTGAGATGTTTCAATAATCAGATGCAACACTGGAAGCACTCACAGAGGCATAGCAAGGAGAATGAGCAGAGGGACACATTTGGCCTCTAGGAGCAAGTCCAAGAGAGTGCCAGACTAGGTGTGGAATGATATACATTTGAGAGGTACATGACTGAGGTATCCAGAAAAAAATGAGGGGAAAGTGTTTATGCTGATACATCACCTCTATAAATGTCTTTCTATCTTGAAATTGGTGAGGGAAGGGGGAAGAAGGCACAATTTAGAGATTGTCCCTGGACACTCAAATTGTCCATGGAGGCACAATGTAAAAATTACCACTTAGAGCTCATTACCTTCAAAAAGTCTAAAAGCTCATTTGTCTGTGCTAAGAAATTTGGAAGAGCCCCCAGTTAATCAACTGGAAGAGATTCATATCTTTGCCATCCCAAAGAAAGATGATTCAACAGAATTCAGATTGTCTAACAATAGCATTAATATCACACACAAATAAAAGTTTACAGAAGATAACTTAAAAATAGTTGTAGCATACATCGACAGGAAACTGCCAAAAATTGAAGTTAGATTCAGAAGAGGACATAGATAAAGAGATATCAGATGTCAGATTCTTGACTGAAAGCAGAAGATACTAGAAAGATGCTTACCTGTTTTATTGAGTAAGCGAAGGCATTTGACTGTATGGAGCATAATAAATTATGGGTAATATTTTGACAAATTAGAATTCCAGAACACTTAATTGTGCTCATGAAGAATCTGTACTGTCAAAAGGGAATCATTTAAACAGAATAAAGAGAAATTGCTTAGTTTAAAATCAGAAAAGATATGTGTCAAAGTTGTATTCTTTCATCATAGTTATTCAATCTGTAGGCTAAGCAAATAATTCTAGAAACTGGGATATATGAAGAAGATAGGAATTAGGACTGGAAAAATATTCATTAATAACCTGCAATATGAAGATGACACCACACAGTTGAAAGTGAAGAGTGCTTGAAGCCTTACTGATGAAGATCTAACACTATCATATTCCTTCAGTACAGTGTACACTTCAAAGTAAAAACTAAAATCTTCACAACTGGACCAATAAGCAATATCATGATAAATGGAGAAAAGATTAAAGTTGTCAAGGATTTCATTTTACTTGAATCCACAATCAATGCCCATGGAAGCAGAAATCAAGAAATCAAGCAACATCCTGCACTGGGCAACTCTGTTGAAAAAAATCCTCTTTGAAGTGTTAAAAAGCAAGGCATAGGTTATTAGAAATTTACTCAAGCCTAAAATGTTCATTCATGTTTTGACAAGTGCTGTATAGAATAGCAGATTATAGATAGGTACAGAGAATTACAAGCTCTTCAGCTATTTGCACTTTTGAGGACAGATTCTTTATTATGGTCAGAAGAGACTACCATTCTAATTTTAATTTTCAAAATAATTCTTGGGGGTTTTTTGTTGTTGCTTTCTAACCAGATTATTTTTAAATGTCCCAAGTTAGTATACAAATTTTATTTGTCTTTGCCTAAAAGCCTTTAGGAGTCCTGGTGTGGCACTGTGGGTTAATGAGCTAGACTGCAAGATTGGTTTGAACCACAAGGTCGCTTGTTCAAGCTCACCAGATGCTCCTCAGAAACCCTACAGAGGGTCACTGTGAGTGAGAACCAACTTGCTGGCACTTAACAACAACAACAAACAAAAAACATTATGGTTATTCTCTGTGTATTCAAACGTAAAGACTGTCCAGTAAATACAGCAAAGAAGCCTAATGGAAGGAAATAGACTTTAGAATCAGAAAGATTGATTTCAAATACTATAAGCAAAAGACTTGTTGCTGTTGAGTCGATTCCAATACAAGTGACCCTATAGGACAGAATACACCTGTCCATTTGTTATTGTTAGTTGTCATCGAGTCAGTACAGACTCATAGTGACCCTATGCCTAGTCCTGCGCCAACCTCACAATCATTGCTACATTTGTGCCCATCACTGTTGCCACAGTGCCAATATATCTCCTTGGGGGTCTTCCTCTTTTTCTCCAACCCCTCATTTTAACAAACATGATATCCTTCACCAGGGACTGGTCTCTCCTAACAATATGTCCAAAGTATGAGAGATAAATCTAGCCATCCTGGCTTCCAAGGAGCACTCTGGAAGTATTCCTTCCAACACAGATCTGTTTATTCTTTTGGTAGTCCATGGTACTTTTAATATTCTCTGCCAACACCATAACTCAAATTCATCAATTCTTCTATGGTCTTCTTTATTCACTGTCCAACATTCACATGCATAGGAGGTTATTGAAAATACTGTAGCTTGGGTCAGGCACACCTTAGTCCTCAAACTGATATCTTTGCTCTTGAACACTTTAAAGAGATTTGCCAGATTTGCCTAATACATTGTTTGATGTTTTAACTGCTACTTCCATGAGTGTTGATGGTTGAACCAATCAAAATGAAGTCTTTGACAACTTCAATCTTCTCTCCATTTATGTTGATATTATTTATTGGTCATTGGTGAGGATTTTTGTTTTCTTTGTATTGACGTGCAACACATACTGAATACCATGGTCTTTGATCTTCATCAGCAACTATGTGAAGTCCTTTCCGCTTTCAGCAAGCAAGGTTGTACCATATACATATTGCAGGTTGTTCATGAGTCTTCCTTCAATGCTGATGCCAAGCTTTTCTTCATATAATTCAGCTTCTCAGATTATTTGCTCAGCATACAAATTGAATAAGTATGGTGAAAGAATAACACCCTGGTGCACAAATTTCCTAATTTTAAATCATTCATTGTTCCCTTGTTCTGTTCAAACAACTGCCTCTTGGTCTGTGTACAGGTTCTTCAAGAGCACAATTTAGTGTTCCGGAACACTCATTCTCTGCAATGCTGCCCATAGCTTGTCATGAGCTACACAGTCAAAAGCCTTTGCCTCGTCAATAAAGTACAGGTAGACAACTTTCTGGTATTCTGGGCTTTCAGCCAAGATCCAGCTGATATCTGCAAAGATACTCCTCATTCCACATCCTGTTCTGAATCTGGCTTGAACCTCTGGAAGTTCTCCATCAATGTATGGTTCTCTTTAGGAAATTTTTCTTGCATGAGATATTAATGATATTGTATAATGATTTCTGCATTCCATTGTGACAATTCTCTTTGGAATGGGCACGAATATTGATCTCTTCCAGACAGTTGACCAGGTAGTTGTCTTCCAAGTTTCTTGGCATAGATGAGTGAGTGCCTCCAGTGCTGCCATCAGTTTGAAATTGAAAAGATTTTAATTTGTATTCCATCAAATCCTGGTGCCTTGTTCGTTGCCAATGCCATCAATGCACCATGTACTTCTTCCTTCAGTATCATTGGTTCTAGATCAGATGCTACCTCTTCAACTATCTCTTTTTGGTACAGTGACTCTGTATATCCCTTCCATATTCTTTTGATACTTTGTGCATCATTCAATATTTTGCCCAGAGAATCCTTCAGTATTGCAAGTTGAATGTTGAATTTTTTTTTTTTTAGTTCCCTCAGCTGGAAGAATGCTGATCATTTTCTTCCCTTTTGGATTTCTAAATCCAGGTCTTTACACATTTCATTATAATGTTTGACTTTGTCTTCTTGAGATGTCTACTTAAATTTTCTATTCAGCTCTTTTATCTCCTCATTTCTACCATTTGCTATAGCATCTCTATGTTGGAAAGCAAGTTTAAGAGTCTCTTCTGACATCCATTTTGGTAATTTCCTTCTGTCTTGCCTTCTTAATCACCTTTTGCCTTCTTTCTGTATGTTCTGTGTGTGTGTGTGTGTGTGTGTGTGTGTGTGTTTTATTAGTTTCCAGTAGGCAAAATTTTCAAGCACTCTTCTTATCCTAAGGATGGTGACATTTTTCTGCAAAGAGTCAGCATATGAATCTTTTTTGGTTTTGTAGGCCATATGGCCTCTGTTGCAATATGTAAATGAATGGGCAAGTTTGTATTCTAATAAAACTCTAGTACACCCACACCCTAAAAGGATCACTCTTCAACTTTTAACACAGAATGAACATGTTGAAATGTTTCACAAATTTTCTCTACCAGCCAAATTTGAAAAATCTGTAAATGTTCCTTGAGCCACAAATACTTCCTGCATGGTTTGCTGCTGTTACTATCGTTAAGTGCCACCCAGCCGGTTCCAACTCAGTGACCATCTCAAGGAGTGACTGGTGGGTCTGAACCACCAAACATGCACCTGCAGCCTAGTGTTTATCCCACAGTGCTACATCAGAACTCCTCCCTTATGTTATTAGTCTTCCTGGAGTCCTGGTGTGGTGCTGTGAGTCAATGTGCCAGACTGCAAAGCTGTTTGAACTGCAAGGTCAGCGGTTCAAGCTCACCAGATGCTCCTTGGAAGCCCTACACAGGGTCGCCATGGGTCAGAACAGACTCGACAGCACTGAACATCAACAACAAAGATTCACTTGGGAGTTTGGGTGTGGCTCTGTAGGATAAGCAATGGACTGATGATGACAAGGCTGGCACTTCAAACTCCCCAGCCACTCCTTGGAAATTCTACACAGGGTCACCATGAATCAGAACCAACTCAATGACACTCAACAACAACAGCAAAGATTCATTTGATTTAAAATTGGTGTGAGAATTCAAAGTTGTAGCTTTCTGCAATCAGGCTTCACACTATTTAGACTTAAGGTCAAAAGTTTTAGAACCATGCTTCAGGTTAAGTCTTTTTTCTTGGAAGAGACCACAGAATAACTCCTCACGCATAACTCTGTAAACCTAATTTGATTGCAACTGAGTAGCATTTGAATGCATCAAACATGTTACCACTAAGGACCTTATTTGTCTACTTACGTAATCTCTTTATATAAATTCCAAACTTAATCTTAGAACCAGTTTAATTTTTGTTTCTTAAATATAAATAAAAACTCCATCATTTGGTTTTATACAACCAAACAGATGTGGTTTCTTGGTTTACAGGTTTAAGGCCATCCCTTAATGTTATAGGACATCCCACTCGATTGGCTTAATAACATGTTCTATGTCCTAGTTCCTAGGGTCTAAAAGCTTTCAAGTAGCTGTCCCAGGCATAGCAATTGGTCTCTATTTGCTTGGATCAGCAGAGCAAGTAAAATCAGAAATAGAATAAGGAAACTGAACTCATGGCTAATTGCCTCCATGAACAATTGTTTTTTTTACCATGAGACCAAGAGAACTAGAGGATGCCTGCCAACCATTACTGAAAATTTCTACTCAAGATTCCATAGAAGAATCCTAGTTAAAAGGGGTTGAGGGTAGATGCAGAACATAAATAATTTTGAATGGAATCTGGACTTTCGGAATTAATGGAAGTTACATGAACCACTGAAACCATTGTCCTGAGATAATTGTTAAGACTTAAACCCAAAATAGCCCCTGAATTCGAAAGGCTAAGCAATATTGCTGTTGTTAGGTGAGCTGTCTAGTCAGTTCTGACTCATCATGACTCCATGCACAATAGAACAAAATATTGCCCAGTTTTGTACTATCCTCACAATTGTTACTATGTTTGAACCCATTGTTGCAGCCACTGTGTCAATACATGGCACTGAGGGTCTTCCTTGTTTTACCAAGCATGATGTCCTTTTCTAGGGATTTGTCTTTCATGATAACATGTCCAATGTACGTGAGATAAAGCTTCGTTCTAAAAAGCATTCTGGTTGTACTTCATCCAAGACAGCTTTGTCTATTCTCCTAGAAGTACATGGTTCATATCAATATTCTTCACAAACACCACAAGTCAAATACACCAGTTCTTTTCAGTTTGTCATTATTCATTGCCCTACTTTCACACACATATTGTTGTTAAGTGCCATTGAGTTAATTCCGACCCATAATGATCCTGTATAGGAGCAGGTGGTGAGCTTGAACCACTGACCTTGCAGTTCAAACGACTTTACAGTCTGGCGTATTAACCCACAGCACCAAACCAGGACTCCTACACACATGTTTGCTATTATTGTTAAGTGCCGTTGAGTCAGTTCCAACCCATAGCGACCCTGAACATGGTTTCCAAGGCTATAAATCTTTATGGGAGCAGAAAGCCTCATCTTTCTCCTGCAGAGCAGCTGGTAGTTTTGAACTGCTGACCTTGCGGTTCTCAGCCCGATTTGTAACCACTATGCTACCAGAGCAACTGAAAAATACTATGGCTTCAGTCAGACAAACCTTAGTCCTCAAAGGGATTTTGCTCTTTTAACACTTTAAAGAGATGTTTTGCAGCAGACTTGTCCAATACAATAGGTCATTTGATTGCTTGGCTGCTGCTTCCTTGGGTGTTGATTATGGATCCAATTAAGTCCTTGACAAGTCAGTATTTTCTCTATCATGATGTTTGGAGTCCTTGTGCAGTACTGTGGGTTAATATGCTGGACTACAAAGTCAGTTTGAACTACAAGGTCGGTGGTTCAAGCCCACCAACTAGTCCTCAGAAACCCTATACAGGGTTGCTTTGGATCGGAACTGACTAGACAGCACTTAACAACAACAACAACAACAAACTATTAAGTTGGTTTATGTTTTGCCATATATATTTTCAATAACAATAAAAATTTTTCCTAGGTATTTAAAAAATTTACAATACACAAGGGCTTCTCTGAATTCAGGTGGGATATATTCAAGGTCATATTTTGTCTCTTGTGGACTTTTTAAATTTTTTCTTCAGTTTCAGCCTGAATTTGAGCATGAGCAATTCCACAGTTTGTCCCTGGCCTTGTTTTGGCTCTTTCCACAGAAGTAGTCAATTTGATTTATGTGTATTCTATCTGGTGAGCTCCATGTGTACAGTCATCTTCTATACTGTTAAAAAAATGTATTCACAATTAAAAATTCATTGGTCTTGCAAAATTCTATCATGTGGTATCCATCATCATTTCTATCACCATGGCCATATTTTCCAACTACTGATCCATTCTCTTTGTTTCCAACCTTTGCATTCCAATCACCAGTAATTATCAATATATCTTGATTGCATGTTTGATCAATTTCAGACTCAAGGAGTTGGTAGAATTCCTTAATTTCATCATCACTGGCATTAGTGGTTTGTGTGCAATTTGAATAATAGTGGAATTAACTGGTCTTCCTTGTAGACGTATGGATATTATAATCCCACAGACAACTTTGTACTGCATGACTGATCCCAATATGTTCTTTTTGATGATGAATGTGACGCAACTCCTCTTCAATATGTGATTCCCATTATAGTAAACCATGTGATTGTCAGATTCAAAATGACCAATACCAGTCCATTTCAGCCTATTAATGCCTAGGATATCGAAGTTTGTGCATTCCATTTCACTTTTGACAATTTCCAATTTTCCTAGATTCATACTTCACACCTTCCTAGTTCTATTAATGGATGTTTACAGATGTTTCTCTTCATTTTGAGTTGTGCCCAATCAGCAAATGAAGGTCCCAAGAGCTTTAATCCATTTCTGTCTTCACAGTCAACTCTATTTTGAGGAAGCAGCTCTTCCACGGTTGCATTTTAAGTGCCTTCCAACCCAAGGGGCTCCTCTTCTTGCACTATACCTGACAACATTCTTGTGCTCCTCATCATGTTTCAGTAGTCAATAATCTGGTGCTAACAGTGTTCCACTGTATTTATAAAGTTTTCAGTGACTAAATATTCAGAAGTAGTCCGTCTCTCCTTCCTAGTCTGTCTTAGTCTGGAAGTTTATCTGAAACTTGTCCACCATGGGTGACCCTGATAGTATTTAAAATACACATGGCATAGCTTCCAGAATCACAGCAATACACAAGCCACCGCAGTATGACAAACTGACAGACTAGTGGTGGTCCATGTGTATTGTCATTTGCATTGAAGAAGTCATTGAGCTTGCAAAAGTCTATCATGAAATCTCCAGCATCATTTCTATCACCAAGGCCATATTTTCCAGTTACTGATCCTTCCTCTTTTGCCATCCTTTGCATTCCAATTGCCAGTAATTATCAATACATCCTTGATTGTGTATTTGATCAATTTCAGACTGAAGAAGTTGGTAGATTTCTTCAAAACTCATCATTACTGGATTTAATGGTTGGTGCTTACGTTTGAATAACAGTTGTATTAATTGGTCTTCCTTGTAGTGGCGGTGGTAGTTTTGTGTCATGGAGTCAGTTCCAATGCATAGCAACCCTGCATAGGGTTTCTGAGGCTATAAGTCTTTATGGGAGCAGAAAGCCTCATCTTTCTCCCATGGAACAGCTGGTAGTTTCACAGAGCTGACCTTGAGATTAGCAGCATGACTTGTAACCACTATGCTACCAGAGTTACTTGGTCTTCCTTGTATGCATATGCATGCTATCCTATTACAGACAGCATTGTACTTCAAGAGAGATCTTGATATGTTCTTTTTGATGATGAATGCAAGGCCATTCCTCCTCAATTTGTCATTCCCGGCATAGCATACCTTGTCAATGTCAGATTCAAAATGGCTAATGCCAGACCATTTCAAGTCACTAATGCTTAGGATATCGATGTTTATGAATTCCATTTCATTTTTCATAACTTCCAATTTTCATAGGTAGGGTTTCCAAAACTGCAAATCTTTATGGAAGCAGACTAAAGCATCTTTTCTCCTGCAGAATGACTGAGGGGTTTGAACCAATGACTTTTTAGTCAGCCACCATGCCACCAAGATTTCTTCAAATCTTATATCAGTGACTTATTTTGAATCTTTGAGCATGTTTCTTAATGTACCAACCTTAATTTCCTCATATATAAAGTGAGAACAATATTCTGTGGTATATTTTTTTAAGTGCAATTAAATCACCAGAGGCTACGTACACAGTTCCTCAGTGATTAAATAAATGCTACTTACATTTCTTATCTCTGTGAGGTTTGGAAGTAATCAAGAGATCTCACCTTATTCAAAGGTCAATTGAGAATTAAAGAACTCTGCTTTAGAATGTTGAAAATACTACCAAGTAAGACATTTTTGACACAGTTTTTCTGTTCCTTGAACACTACAAGATTGATTTTACCTTGAGTTCATGACCTCTGTCAGAAACTCTTTCCCTCTCTTTATTATATAACTGTGTTACATTCAGCCCCCTTAGCACAATATCTCAGAAAGTCCTTTAAGCTAATAGTGGCTCCTTCTTGCTCCTTGTCACTTTCCTTCATGATACTGTTATTTAATCTCTACATAGCATTATCTGAAGTTACCTTGTTTCTGGATTTGCTTACCTGTTTATTCTGTCATTATCAGAGTGTAAATTCATGAAAGTCTTGTCTGAACCATTTACTGTATTATGGCATCATCCCTCTGATTTAAAAGATTGCCGTACTCATTGGTGGGTGTTCAAGAAACATTTATTTAATGAAATAAGTAAAAGAAAATCTTTTGTTTTAGCAGGAGTTGAGAATCAGATCCTCTCTTAGAGTGGGTTTTATAGGCAGTAAGTACGTTGGTCAAGGGGTCTGGTGATGTACATCTTTGCACATGTGGGTAGACAGGTGAAAGGGAAGCTTCATCTATTTCAAATGCTATTTCACAGCATTACCCTCATAGTCATGCATTCCTCACATTCTTTGTTGATAGATCATCCCAGCTGGGACAGCTGAAGAGCACATTAGCAACTCAACAGCAAAGCCCAGATCTCTCAGGAACTTTCCTCCTCTCAAGCTATCTTCTTTTGAAATAAATTGTTGTTCGGTGCTATGGAGTCCACTCCAACTCATAGCAAACCATGTGACTGAGCACAACTGCCCCATAGGATTTTCTTGGCTACAATCTTTACAGCAGCAGATCATCATGTCTTTCTCCCTTAGAGCAGCAGGGTGCATTCCAGCCATCCTTTTGGTAAGCAGCTGAGCTCTTAACTATTGCACAACTCAAATTTCTCAAAAGCCTGCACTGTTTTCACATTGGGCACATTCTCAGGCTTGAGTCCAACCTTGCTTTTAGCACAAACATTACCTGAGCCTCCTTATGTGATTCAGAGAATTTGAAATGATAGAATAGTGAAATAATAAGAAGAGAAAAGTAAAAGGAGAATATTTAGTTTTTTTACCCTTGTGATAATTTGAACACTAATTTATTTTATCCTATTATTGGTTCCATTTATTAAGTTGAGTTAAAATGTATCTCCTTTTAATTTTCTCTAGTACTGGTAAGGTATAAACATCTATATCTTATAGCACACTTAGCTTTTTTATTTAAAGTATTGTCAGTCTTAGCAATTGGTAATGCTGAGGTGCCCTGGAGTCAGTTCTGACTCATAGCGACCCTGAACAGGGTTTCTGAGGCTATAAATCTTTACGGGAGCAGAAAGCTTCATCTTTCTCCCATGGAGCAGCTGGTAGTTTCAAACTACTGACCTTAAGGATATCAGCCTGACTGGTAACCATTATGCTACCAGAACTCCTTCTATTGGAATCAGGAATATTCAATTTCCCCACATATCTTAGATTTCTTGGTACTTTAAGGATTTTGGTATTCTATTCTGGGAGTGGGGTGGCTCCATAGGATGAGCACTGGACTGTGAACCACAAGGTCAGCGTCTTGAGCCCCCCAGCTTCTCCAAAGGAGAAAGATGAGGTTTTTGGCTCCCACAAAAAGAGTTAAAACCTCAGAAATGTTATACAAGAGTTATGTGAGTCAAAACCAACTCCACAGCACTTAACAACAACAATATATTCTGTTATGTCATGTTCGTATAATGTTCTTGCCACTACTGATTCAGCTGAGTATGGGGATAAAGATTTGCCTCTAAAGTAAACTTTGAATTGTAATGATAGCTCTGAATTGCTTCACAGATGAGCACTGTAATATAATGAAATATTTAATATCTTTTCTAGTCTTTGTCTTTGTAACTCCCACCAAATGACACTTTTTCTGATGGATCAGGGTAAGAGAAGATGGGTGAAGATACTGATAGGATAATATGATTCAGTTGTGAATAATTATTAACAGCGTACCTTGTGATTGTAAAAACTCGGAAAACTATCATGGGTATAAAATGAGCCATCTCAGAAGCAAGAGGTAATCTCACTACCACTAGAGGACTAGAAAAGGGACAGCAACAGAACCAAGAACAGAGCACCAGATGGAGCAGTGGACTTCTTAGTCAGTGGAGCAAATAAAGCTGAGTGAGTATCTTTGGGAGGAGGCTTGTTTGTGGAGTAGGGTGTCCCTAGGCACTTATTTGTGGAGCTAGGTTTGCTGACCTATGAGTTAGAGCTGAGTGGTTTTGGGCTGAGGCGTCTAGTGAAATGGTATGTCCTTTGGCCATTTATCAGCAGTGTTGTAACTGCTGGAACAGGCCAGAGGCTGGGCCAAAGGGCATAAAGAAGCCTGTCTATTGACCTGGCTGAGAGACTTCTGATGAAAAGAACTGTGCCCTGATCTGTTAACTTCCCTAATACATCCCATAACTATGAGTATGGTGTCTGAGTTCTGTGTGGCCATTGTGATGAACTATTATCAAACCCAGATGAGAATTAGGGAATGCTAATTGGAAAGGATGGTGGCTCCATTTTTACAGTTTGTCATCAACAGTGAGATTTGTTGCAATGGCTCCAGACTCCTAGAAGCATGGAGTTTTGTAAGAGAAAGAACAAAGGAGAATGGGAAGTAAAAATTTGGTTCTTAGAAGATTACTTTGGTGGTTGTTAACTGTAATCGTTGAAAGGACTCCAAGATGTTATGCTGCAACTGAGGGATGTAAAGTGGCTGGACAGGAGGCTTGCTTGCAGACTGGAGTGCTTCCAGGAAGTTAACTGAGTGAGCTAGGCTTACTAACCCACAGACCTAAAGTCATTTGTCATCAAGCTGAGGCTTTTAGTGGAGTGGTATGCCCTGTGAGCATTTATGAGAAGCTCTAAAAGAGCTTTGTAAGATTGCCTCGGCAGAAAGAGACCTACCCTATGACACAGCTGGGGAGAAGCTGGAAGAACTGTGCTCTGAGCATTTTCTGATCCAGGCAATTTCCAACTCTCCTGTTAGTATATCCAATCAAGTACTTATTCAGTCTGTATGCTGAACAAATAATCTAAGAAACTGGGTTATATGAAGAAGAACATGCATCAAGATTGAAGGAAGAGTCATTAACAACCTGTGATGTGCATATGACACAACCTTGCTTGCTGAAAGTGAAGACTTGACATACTTACTGATGAACATCAAAGACTATTACCTTGTATGAATTACATCTCAAGGTAAAGAAAACAAAAATCTTCAAAACAGGACCAACAAATAATATCATGATAAATGGAGAAAAGATTTAAGGTGTCAAAGACCTTTCAATTTCATTGGGTCCACAATCCATATTCATAGAAGCAGCAGACAAAAAATCAAAGGACACATTGTAGTAGTCAAATTTCCTGTAAAAGACCTCTTTAAAGTGTTCAAAAAGCAAAAATACCAGTTTGCGAACTAAGATGCATCTGACCCAAGTCATGGTATTTTCAACTGCCTCAATACATATGTGAAAATTGGACAATAAATAAGGAAGACCATAGAATTATTGATGCATTTGAATTATGGTGTTGGTGAAGAATATTGAAAATACCATGGATTGCCAGAAGAACAAGCAAATCTGTATTGGAAAAAGTATAGCCAGTATGCTCCTTGGAAGTGAGGATGGCAAGACTTCGTCTCTTGTACTTCAGACATATAATCAGGAGGGACCAGTCCCTGGAGAAGGACATTATGCTTGGCCAAGTGGAGGGTCAGCAAAAAAGAGGAAGACACCAAACAAGATGGGTTGACCAGTGGCAGCAACAGTAGATCAAACATAATTGTGAAACTGTACAAGACGAGGCAGTGTTTCATTCTGTTGTGCATAGTGTCATTATGAATTGGAGTCAACTTGACAGCATCCAACAACAACAGCAACATTAAGTATGGGCTGAAGGCAGGCTTACAAGCTCTCTATAAGCAAGAAACCCAATAGCAATTCATATATTTGCATGTATATGCCCATGGACCTCTGGCTGCTAGGATGGATAGGCCCTGGTACCTATTAGCCATCTTATTTATCTGGCCTCACTATTGTCCCAGGTGAGTGCAGGAGCAATTTTTCTCCCCTCAATTGCTGGCCTCTAGTAAGTATTGTAAAGAGTTCTGGTAGCGTAGTGGTTACGAATTGGGCTGCAAACTGCAAGGTCAGCAGTTCGAAACTACCAGCTATTCCACAGGAGAAAGATGAGGCATTCTGCTCCCGTAAAGATTTACAGCCTTGGAAACCCTGTACAGAGTCGTTATGAGTCGGAACCGACTCCATGGCACACACACCAGTAAGTGTTGTGGTATATTATATTCTGTCATGTTTTTATAATGTTCTTGCCATTGCTGACTCAATTGAGTATGAGGATTGGGATTTGCCTCTAAAAGAAACTATGAATTATGATTATAGGTCTGCATTGGTTTGAAAATGGGAGCCTTAGCAACTACTTAACACTCTAAGAACTTTCTTTTCTAACGTCTATGATTGTTTAGTGCATGGTTTCCAAGGAGCAACTCATGAGTTTGCAGTTAGCTGTTCAGTGCTTATCCTACAGTGCCTACAGACTTGTATTTTTCATAGAGAAAACGTAATGAAAAGTGATTATCTTTGGCATAAATCTTAATTCTTAAGATTTATTTTACAAGAAAGTATGTGTATGTGTGTATGCATGAACCTATAATGACTACAATTGAAATAGTCAACAGAAACAATAGGGACAAGGCCATCTCTTCCTGTTTCTTGTTCTGTTATTTTATACTATGCTAAATTCATGAAAGATTCATGGAAAGAGCTTATCTATAGCAACCAGATAAACAATTGTGACTTTTCTTTAAGTTTCTCTTTGCTTCATATGTATCTTTATGAATGTTGACTTTAACTTCATGTTCACTTATTGTACATATGATGGAAATACTTTAAAATTACTATGGAAAAAGAAGCTTGTATTGCTGATAGAATGTATCACTACCACAGAGTTATACTTTTCATCTTTTGAAAGAGATTTTCTTTTAAAATTTTTCTTTGTTAGTTGAGGCAGAGGTTTTGTTTTTAAAACTTTCAATTTACCAGAATTCCTTACTTTATCGTATAAGCTAATGGTTCAGAACAGTGGTCTTAAATCCTTGTACAGAGGGGGGAAAAGCAATGCAAGTTCTAATACTTTAAAAAGTAGAAACAGGTTTCAGATACTTCGTTTTTTTTTTCTCTATATAAAAACTAATTCTTCATGCCAAAGGATTTAACAAATTTTAGTAACATTTAACATTTTATTAAATTGCAATTAGTAAGTGGAATTTTTTCCTAGTATTATTTTATAAAGTATGCTGTACAGTCTATTATTTATTATTAATGGTATCATTGGTGCTACTAATATTTTAAATATTTACTAACAATGTAATTCTCAAACATTATGAGTAATAAAAATGATTAAATTGGGCATTAACTTGACACAAGTATAGAGAAGAATTTCAATAAAACATACAGGAAAAGGAAAACAGGAAATAATGGAAAATAGATCCATATACTTCTTAATAATGGAGATAACTCTTTCAATTTACAAAGAAAAACACTCAGAAATATATAAGATAATTTTGACAATTTCAGTGCTTGGGTATATAGTAGTTGAACATTTTGAGTGAATTTTTATCATTTTCAAGTAGAAGTATTTTAAATGATGTGATGCATTGAGTCATCAGAAAGTTTCTTTACAATTAATGAAAAAGTGCTTTATAAATTTTACTGGAAAATGACATCATTTTGTGTTTGGTTTCTTTGGGTTCATACAAGAAAACAAAAGTCAAATGAGGTAAGATAGGAAGTTCTGGAGCATTGAACAAGATAAACAATTAATGGAACATCCAAAATTTGATTAGAAATATAAATATTTTGGTATCTATGAATGAGAAAGTTGAGTGTTGAGACTTATACAAAGGAAAGCAATAAAATTAGACCAATATTCTATTTTTTTTTCACTATTTTTTAAAGAAACTTTTTTTCTCAATGAAAAAAGGGTACTTCAGAATATGTTTTAAAAGTATGCGTATTCTGTGTGCCATCAAGTCTAGAGGTTTCCTGGAGTACTGGTGGGTTTGAACTACTGACCTGGAAGTTACCAATCCAGCGCTTATCCTATAGCGCCACATCTGGGCTTCTGAAATTCTGTTGTTGAAACTGAAGTAGCAAGAGGTTGGTAGTTTAAAAAAAATGATACTCCCTGTTTCATCTTGGAAAACAGACAAGTATCCAGGGGGAGAATTAAGATTCAAGGCCTCAAAGTGAGTAGTAAATTGAAAATCCTGAAAAATAACATGAAAGTAAGGAAAAAATAAATGTCTTGATTAATGAATGAATTAACATGATTAACAAGTTAGCATCCAGGTCCCACTGAGCTAGTTCTCTACCACCTATGAGAGGCGGCAGGGAAACACATTCATGGAAAGAGAAAGGGGACTAAGAAAGCATTCTGGCAATTTTGTGTGTTGTCCAAAGTCAGCCTAAGTGGGGAAAGGGACTGCATTAGAAAACATCCTCTGGGCTGGTTCTCTGGGCTTGCTTTGAACTCTTGCTCATCATTATTTTATGCAGCAGCTTGTCTTTGTGTTGGAGGAAGGGAAAAGAAAAACACAGGAGACTTGCCTTTAGGTTCTTAATCAAAGCTCCCTTATGCTGGTGGCTGGGGTGGCTTTCAAAGGCAAGGCAAGTGGGGGCATTAAAATTCCTTCGACCTGTGGACCTAAGCTTGAGGTAGTTATTGTTTTGTTTTTTAAATTCTCAGTAGTCCCCCTCCCCCCGAAAAAAATTTGTTTCAATGTATCCTATGTTTATCTTAACCTCTGAAGACATCTTGAGGTTTGTTTTTTTTTTTCAATTTGATTGGAGATAAAGCTCAAGATGGGGATATACTTTAAAAGGGATATTTGCAGGGGGTGTGCGGAGGCTTCCATTGTCACAGAATATCAAAATCCGAAGAAGAAGCCTCTTATGTGCTCTTTCTTCATAGTGACCCCAGCAACAAAAGGGGTTAAATCAATTGCCTAACACCCAGACCCAGAAAGTCGGAATTAGACCCACCTTGCTGGATTCTCACTCTTGTCCTGTTTACATTACCCTGTGCTGCCTCTCGCGTTAGACAGAAAAAATTACAAGATGAGGAAAGCGAAGAAAAGCTGGATGGGTGAGATACTACTAAGGAGATAAGAAGTAAAGTATTTAAAGCGAGATGCTTGGACATTTACCTAGACACAGAAGAGAAGTAAAGTAGCCTTCGTGTCCCAGGCGTTGCACGCTCAGAAGAGCTGCTGCTTAATTTCTACAATGCTTATTTTCAACTTTGGAAGATCAGGGAAGAAAGTTAATCGCTTCCTTCTCACCCTCCACGCCTGCTGCTCTGATGGAAGAGACTGTCGTCCCTCGAACACTAGTGGGTTTGTTTTTTATAACGCACTTAACCTGGATCTTAACGTATCTCAACCTCTCTCCTCTTGTTCTTCTCTAGTCTTCTTAAACTGTAAACTCAAGTCACATTGACACCATAGATGGGCAGAAAAGGTCTCTGGATCGCTTTTTTCAATGAATGTCCGTTCCTGCCCCCTCCCCCCGTATTTTATAATGTTTGTGAGTCGGAATCGGGTTTGTTTTTGCTTGAAAAGACCACCTCTCAGGGTCATATGTAGAAAGGAACGTGTGTATTTTGTGATGCTGGCATACAGACAGAGACTGGCGAGGGGGGTGCAGAAGGGGACACATCTGTGCCGCGGCGCCGAGTGAGAACAGCTCGCACGCGCCCGCTACCGCCCTACCGGGAAGACAGCTGGCACAATTCTCCGGCTGGGAATCGGCTGGTATTGCGGGTGGGCAAAGGTAGTGCTGCCGGCCGGGAGGGTGCTAACCGCGTGAAAGACGTCTTTGTGCAGGAATGGAGAGGGTGAGGAGTGCCGGGAGAAGTGAGAGCTGATCTGCGACCTAGAGGCGCTTATCTGGGGTACCACTACACTCCCATCCTGTAGCCACACTAGAACATCTCGGGTTCAACAGCAGCGGGTGGTATGGCACTGGCTGTGTCCTTGCCGGAGGCCTGGGGTGCCCGTGGTTTGGAAATCTTTGAGTCGGGAAGGGGGAAAAAGCAGCTTCAAGGAAGCAGGAAGGAATTCAGGGATTTGCCTTCCCGCGCCCTCGGGTAGAGCTTGCTCAGGTTGGAAGGGCGCAGCCAGTCGGCAGGCGCCCGCACCAGTCAGGGAGAAGGAGAACGGCGCCCCAGGCATCGCAGTCCCCACCTGGGGGAAGAGGGGCGGGCGCCGTGCTGCCCTCCCTCTGCGGCCCAGCCGCGTGGCTTGCGGCTTATTTTCCCAGCTGGCAAGCGTCGCGCTGCAGACAAGGGAATGCCTGTGGTGAGTTGTTTATTTTTGTTTAAGTTTGCGGTGGGCCAGGGGGACGTGGGGGGCGACCAGCAGGCAGCGACCAGGACTGTTTTGTTTAGGTCTCCATCCACCTGTGTGGTATAAATCTGCCAGCCTCAGGACGGCGGAGGGCCAGAGTAAGAAAGCTCCGTCACTCCAAAAAGCTCCTTTTTGCCACTTGCAGGTTTAGGAACTTAGTCGTGATTTTCCACGACTGGCACCGGCTAGATCCTAGTTTATGCTACCCTTGTGTCTCCCATCAAAGCTTCCCACACCCACTGCGGACGGGGCTGGTGACCCCCATGGGACCTGGGGAACACTTGACCATTGAAGTTTCTCTAGAGTGCCCTTTCCTGTTTCTTGAGGGCAGGAAAGTTGAGATTTTGATGTGAAGAGTGCTTGTGAAATTTGTGGGAACTTGTTCTAGGGGCTTCTCGTTTTGCCCAATACTGCAAACTGAGATTCCGAGTTGGGCAGAACGTCCTGAACTTCAAGGGTAAGGGTGGCCAGTTGGCTCTGGAGGAGGTCAGAGGGACCCCTCCTCATCCCCCACACTGCACACTCACACACACCCCTCTTCACCCCCCCCCCACCCCCCACCCCCAGCCCTCACAAGGGCTGATGGCAGTCAGGGGCTTTGGTTGCGTTTGCCTAAAAGAAAAACCTAAATACATTAGCGAGCTGGTAAAGCTTTTAAGGCCTTCTTGGGAGTGAGTGGCTGGCTAATGAGAGGTTAATTTTGTTTCGAAGGCTGCGCTGGTTTCCTGAGATAAATGGACAGGAAGCACATTACCTCTGCGCGCTGGCAAGCGAGTCCCAAATGCTTTTTGCACCTGCCACTTGGAGCGGTGTGAGCTGCAGCGGAGCACACAGGGATCACAGGGGCCGATTGTATAGGAGAGCTCCGGTGATGAGCCCTCCACCCACCTCAGGCAGTTTCTCTCTGGAGGCACAGGGCTCACGCCGATTTCTGTTCTCTCACACCCAGGTCTTGTGGCCTCTGAACTTGCAGAATTCCCTCCAGGAGCAGAAGGGTTAAGAATGATGTAAGTACAAACCATGAGCTGCTGCTTGCTTCTGGGCTGTTGGACTTATGCTATTTCAGCCTTTGCTTTGAGGACACCTTGGACAGGGGAGTTCTTATTCTAGTCCTTATTCTGGCACAAATTGAGACCTCATGTCTTGTTTCTGTCTCCTTGAACACAGATGTGTTCGAGACCTTCACATAATCTGGAAATGGATATATACTATTAAGGGAAACAATTAAGACATCACATATAGGTTCTAGAAAAGAAACCATATCTTGTTTATAATCCATTAATGATTCTGGCATGTGTTTTAATTTTATTCACGTGCACGTTCATACAGTGGCATTATTGGGTTCCTGCTCTGATCTCATCTTTGCTTCCTGAAAACAAAGAGGAAGGGAGCGAATATAAGTGGCAAGTGAAAGTGGATTTGTGAGTTGTAAAAGCCTTCACTCATATTTTTTTCATGGTTAGCATGTAAAGAGTACATGAATCATCTATTTTTGTTGTTGTTGCTTACGTTCCATCCCATCCCAAGATTTTTCTTTATCTGAAATCCTCCTTAATCTTAAACAAACCAGTTTAATGAGTGACCACTCGCCACTTTCTTCCTTTTCAAAATGATTGTGATCTGACAGTCTGAATTTACCTCGCAAGTGTCAACTGACCTAATAATGTCTTGACACTTGAAAATAGAAACCACCTTTCAGTTTAATTGTGAAAATTAACATTTTCCTCTAGCCGACTGAACACTTATGCAACAATAAAAAGTGAATTGTTAGGCTTATAAATCTTGGGCTTGTCAAATTTTACAACAGAGGAGCAATAAAGCACCTTGCAGGAGATGAAGTTTTTCCTCTTAAGACCAGTTGTTTTATGATGCCAGGATTTGGAGTGACTCGAGGGCGCCCTCTATTGATATATTCTAGAGCACCCGGTTAACTAAGGAACGGGATATGGGAGCAGGGAAGGATAAAGAAAACGGAAGGAGGGGGGTGGGAAATCATGAATAGAGAATAAATAAATTCTCTATTCAAAGAGAATATTTATTCTCTACCCTGACGATACATTTTGAAGTATAGCCAATAAGGTGGGATGCTTCTTTCATAGGGGTCAAATTATAACTAGGATTAACAAAAAAGAAATTGCATTTTACTAAATTAGTCTTTATTAGCAAAATGCTTTGAAACACACCATATTCATATTTGATTACTTCTGAAATAAATTCACTAGTGTTTTATTAACTTTATTCATTGATTATGTGTAGTAATTGCAAGAGAGTAAATTTTAATTCTAGTAGTATTTAGTTCATAGCAAGAAACAAAAACACCCACCCAAATCCGTGGAGTCAACTCCAACTCATAACGACCATATTTTAGTCCATAGTATTGTTTAAACATCATATCTGCTGCCACTCTAAAGTCATTTCTCCAGGCAACTCTGAAGCTATTACTAATTATATTCATATTATGAGATATATATAAAGCTTGGATTATAATCTTGGATGCTGAAAGGTATGTTTACTACTTGAGTCATCATTGCATGAAATAAGAAATGAACAGTTACAGTATAAAAAAAAAAAAAAAAAGAAGAAGAAGAAGAAAAAAGGTAGGCATCCTACATTGGGGACCTAGTGGTTTGAGCAATTCACAATATGTCTAATGAGTAAATTATTGTGCCCTTAGGATCGCCCCTCAATTATCCTGATGCATTGATTAGCTCATTGCAAAATGTGAAATATTAACATGTCCATGGTTGATATGAAATTCCTAATTGGAGATTCTGAATAATGTAATGTGGGTAGGGTTACAAACAATGATTTGTCTGTAAGTGGATTTAAAATGGCAGCCCTGAGCCATCTGGGGGGAACAGCAGAGTTGAGGATAGTATGAAGTGGCTCCTAGCTTTGAGACCCTCCTTGAGATTAAACACTTCACACCTACTTGTAACCAAATTGGAGCCTATCATCAATTTCAGAACTGCTTTACTTTTTCCCCCACTTGGCAAATGCTTTCCTGGAAGGCAGTTAGGTTTTTCCTCATTTTTTGGTCCCATCCAGCAGCAAATATAGAAACTGAACAGCCTTTGAATTAATTCGCTTACTATAACTAGAAATTTATAGAAAAGCCACTCAATAACAAGTCGTGGCATAATTATTCTACACTGCTTAGAAACTCATCACCTTCATTAATCTAATTGTACTGTAACCTAACACGTTAAAGTTTGCCCACTCTCAGATCCCTCCCTGCCGCTTTCCAAAAGATAAAAGTCAAAGAAACAAGAACACCGAAGCCTTATTCAGCTACTAGCAAATTCCACAGGGAGCATGCAGATACCGTCCCAGTTTTATCCCATCTGCCTCAACCTCGGATCACATTCTGATTTCCAAAGTGGTTTCTAGTGCTTGTTTTACAACAAGTTCAGAACATGGTCCTGCAGATGTGATTGGCTGTCAGGGACCTGCGCTCGGCACTCCCTCTAAACTCCACTTCCTTTAAGGAGGGGTTCGCGGAGCAAGAGTAATTTATAAAAAAATAAAAACTTGGAGGGAAGTTGAATCCGATTATATTAATTTGAGAGGTCAAAGACCGGTTCTTTTGTAAAGCCGGGCAAGGTACACTGCCATTGCCTGTTTCTATTGGGTGCAATGAAACAGTAAATCCTGGAGAGGGGGGAGGGTTGATGGCTGAAGAGAAAAGGAAGGAGGCAGGGCCCGGGATGGACGGACCGCTGTTGGAGGCCACAGAACTCAAATTACACTTGAGGGGGCGGGAGGAGGCGTGAGGGCGGGCACTTGCTCTGCAAGTGGCGGGCTAGGCTCAACGCACACTCACAGCCAATGGAAATGGAGGGAGGGGCACAGCCGAGGATGAGGGCGGCACAGATTGGTGGGTACGGACGGGGCGGGGCAACAATGCGGGTCTGAGATTGATTGACCTAGGAGGACTCCGCGCAGAGACACCCTGGCGGCTGGCTGCTGGCTGCTGGCTGCTTCTTCGTATAGCTGGGTGCACTTCTGTGAGTCCACGCCCGCGCTCACTCTGGTCGAAACCCACGCTGGCCAGGGCGCCCACGCTCTCTGGGCTGCAGTCCACGCTAGCTCACTGTCTTTGTGTCTTCTCTCCCACCCCTCTTCTCCCCACTGCGGCCTCCAATCTCCGTGATGCCTCTGCGCCCCATTGCCGCCGCCTTCTCGCTCCGCCCGCGGCGCGCTGCTCGCTGTGGTGGTGGCGGCGGCGGTCTGTCTCCAACTTGGGCCTGAAGGAGGAAGAAAAGGAAGCGAGGCGTGTCCCCCTGCCCATGCAGCAGCCACGGCCCCGGATCCACCACGGTGCCAGTGCTGCCGCCCTCGCCGGAGCTAACGAAACCTGCATGGATGGGCATGGGCTTGAGAGCAGCACCTTCCTTCGCTGCCGCCGCCGCCAGGGCTGAGCAGCACCGCCGCCTCCAGCCCTGCCCACCGCCTCTGACTCTACTGCTGCTGCTGCTACTCAGCCTCGGGCTGCTACACGCAGGTAAGAAGCGCGGGGGAGGGGGGTCCCCCTAGCTCCAATGGCTTTGTTTCCGAAGAGACTGGTTCTAAAGCCATTGCCGGGGTGGAAGGCAGCGTGGCGCAGGAGAAAGGCCTTCCAAACCAGGCATGCACCTCGAGCCCGTTCTCAGAGGCGCGTCCTGGGCTCCTGTGGGAGGCCCCTTCCTTCCCACTCTCAGTTGGCTTGGACCGTTGATCAATCTCTCCGCAACACAGCTGCTTATCAAAGATTTAACGGGCGGAGGCTGCAGAGCTGCGATCCTGAGACAAATGTTCCGGATGCTTTATTGCTCTCTGCATTGGTGTTTACTGAAAGTCAGGCTCAGATCGGGTTTCCACTGCCGCCACCGCCTCCTAGGAGAGACAAGGAGCCTTGTGCTGCCTTTCTGAAGTTGGGGGAGAAAATGGGGGTGTGGGGGTGGCTACGAGAGGGAATCGCACCCAGTGGAAAGATTTCAGCCAGAGTTTGAAAACCCGAGGGTCAGTCTCGAAATAACCAAAACTTCGTTTGAACAGGGATTTCCTTCATATTTTCAAAAGCTGTGTTTAATTCTCCTTTCAACCTCCCTGGGTTTGTGGATTGCCGCGTGTTTTCGTTTGACAGAACTCCTACTGCTTTCTGAAGATCGCACTTTCGCTTTGAAAGCAGCAGTGTGGAATCTTTTTAGCAAAGCAGGCATAAAGATGAGTCTTCTAGCACGTGTGATAACCTCCTATTTTTCTAGGACGCTCTTGACAAAGACAAGCATCACATCTCAGGAGTTTGTATAGACAGTTTTTTTTAATGCCTGAAGTGAAGGGGAAATCTTTCATTTTGAGAGTGACTAGAACATTAAATAAATTTCTTTCCCTTTGATATCTTTTTGCCCTATATTTATATAACATAAGTCACAATACTCTGATTTTCAGAGTCTTGGACGTTAATGCCACCCAATTGTATAGAGCAGTTTTTATTTTTTAAATCATACCAAGTATCCTAAAAATAATAAGTCTTTTAAGTAGTGGGAACATGTGTAACATTTGAGGCAGCGACTTCATTTACATTGCATTATGATATAACATATGCATTTTAACACTCACTTGGGGGGAACGTAGACTGAAATCTTATTATTATAAAGTACAATAGCAAGTTTAGGGTGATTAAAACTTAGAATTACTGGTTTTAGAATCTTAGAAAATAATGGGAGTTGTTTACATTACATAAAAAGTGTTTCTTGATGTATCAAGATGTATCTGGAATATTTTGTGTGGAAAATGGATCAGGAGAGTTTGGTGTGAAAAAATGTGGGCCCATAATAACCTAGTAGCCCATTAAAACCATAGCTGTCTAGTGGATTCTAACTCATACATTAAATGAAATGGAAATTGAAGTGTTACGCAGAACTGTGCCCCTCTTGGCTGCTTGGATATTGTTTCCTATAGTTGTCATAGATTCCTATGACAGGCCTGCAATGTGGTCTTGAAGATTTCTTTGCTGGCCCAAGAAAGCATAAGAAAATTAAGGTGCCTTAGATCAAGAGCTTGTCATTTGAAACTCCTCTATGTCCTCACTTAACTCACCATTAGATTCAACCTGAAGTTGCTGTGTTGAGTGATTTCTGTGGATAACTTGTTGGAATGGAGCAGGAGCAATTCTTCTGATTATAGAAGAGCGCTCCTGTTCAGAGATTTCTTTTAAAGAGAGGTGCTATTGAAATGCAGGGGTTATGTATTAGAGCAGGGAACCTAGCTGAGTGCCTTCTGCAGATGGACTACCATATGTTTTATCGATATTATTAGCTTCAGCACCCCATATGGCTCCACATTTCTTTTAGTACACGTTAGCATATCTTGTTTCTTTTATTATAAGCTGGTGATTGTACTGCAAATCACACGTGTAGCCCTGGCAGTGAGAAACAGCATTTTGAATGGTGATGTTTTTATGTCTGAATCATTGAAGAGAGCTCTAGACTATGAAATCTTTTAGCACTTTCATTAGCTCAGATGAAAATATCACATTGATCATAGATGACCTGACCCCCAAACAGATTTGTGAAGCTACAAATTTTGAATTATGACCTTGGGAAATGAAAAGAGTGTTTTTATTTATTCCCACCCACCTCTCCCCACCCCCCCACCCCCCCTTAAAGCAAACTTTTATAATTCCTGAATGGAGATCCAATATGGGAGTTACTTGCTTACTCATATCCAACATGGCCTTCTTGGCTACATCTTTAGAATTATTTCTGCTCTGCATTGTCTTAGCCTTTTGATAAAAGGTTTACTTTACTGCTTGTAACAGTCGGAGGTGTGTAATGTCATTATAAATTCATGAAGCTTGGGTACTTCTGGGTGTATCCTACAAATTAGTCATTATACAAGAGCCAGTGATGGGACTGAAACTGCTGACCCAAACAACACTCACTCTCTGGCTTGCCCAATTCCCTCCCGTCAACACTATGAAGGCTGTTGGAACCAGAAGGCTGTTGGAAACCGTACCCAAAGCAGAGCAACCTAAGGAATTCTGTTTTATGTGGAGGTTTCTCAAAGGAATTAAATCTACCTGCTATGAACAAAGAAGGAATGGTGGAGCTGGGACTCTAAATTCAGATTCACTTCCTTTCTAAACAGTTGCAACTACAACTCCATGCTGTTCTTACTTTTGGTATTTTATGACTATTTGAAATAATTATACATAAATGCATGCTCGGATGGATTTTATAGACCATAAAAAGAACAAATAGGCACGCAAGTTTAGCGGAAAGTTCTTGTGCTGTCATTTATTTATAGTCTTAAGAGCTGTTTGTTACTGAGTGATCTTGGCCTCCTGCTTTTATTTCCTTGCTTTCTGCTCACTGTGAATCTGATTTTAAAAGAAGGGGAAAAGATAACATTTACTGTCATCTTCTTCAGCTATTAAGTACTGTTGTTAGGATTAGGAATTTGGGGTAAACATGACCTGTGGAGGAAGGAAGATAGAATCAGAGGGAAAACACCACATTTTAGGATTAATATAGTGTGGCTCTGTGAGTTAATGCGCCAGACTGCAAAGCCATTTGAACTGCAATGTTGCCGGTTCAAGCTCACCAGCAGCTCCTCGGAAACCCTATACATGCTTGCTATGGGTCGGAATCGACTCGACGGCACTTAAAAACATCATCCAACCAGGATGAGGCTATTATACCCTTTGCCACGGTTTTCCCATCTGCAAAATGGCTTTAATGCCTTTTGGGTTTTATTTTAGGTAAAAGTAGATGAAGATGACTTGATAACTATAAATACTAGAGAGAGGAACTTTAAAAGTATTGGAGCTACTTTGGTCAATTTCAAAATGAGCAAACATAAAATTGTCCAAGCGCTTAAAGGTGTTATTGTTTTGTCTTGTTTTAAGTGGGGCTTAATGATGACTTTAATTCCATAGCTCCAAAATATTAAAATGTTTTAATCTTCTCTTTTATTCAGGCTAAAGTGAATACCAAATCTAGAAAATAATATTTTTCCCCATTTGGTCTTTGAAATGTAAAACGTGATTGTGCCTCCTTCAATCCTTTTCTGCCAATGGAAGCCAGAAACAGAGATCGCAGGTTATTTATTCAGATTTAAAGACAGTTTACTTTGGAAAAAATGAAAATATATTTTAGGCAGTATTAGGGGCAGTTTTAACTCTTGATGAGCTGAAGAAATCTTACTAGTATCTGAAGTTGCTGCACGTTTATCTTGAATACTTTTTTAATCATATCTTGTGTGTTTATTAATTCTCTGTTAACTCCTTTTTCCCTCTCTTATCTAAAATACAAATTATTAGATATGTTATGATTGGGGAAAAAAAAATTACCAGGTCCATCTTGGAACAACAACTTCATTTCTCAGATGAGAATCCTAAAAACTTGAGAATAAGAGAGACTCTCAATAGCAAAAGATCTATAAGGAAAAGTAACAGAAAATGTTTGGTTTATTTCTGTAGAATTTGAGGTTGATGATGAAGAAAAATATTTCTCTTCTTGTTAAATCCATTGTGATCACTTTGTGGAGCAGAACATTAAACTGAAGCACACAACTCATCTGCTATTGGCACTTACTGGGCGTGTTTTTGTGCTTTGAATGTTTTTTAAGGTTTTTGTTTGAGAGTCAGCTAGAAAAGTGGCAAAGCATCATTTGGAAACTGATTTTTTTAACAGTAGGTAATTAGTAGTACATTTTAGGTTTGTTTAAATCATTAAGCTTACATTTGGCTTTTCTCAGTTTAAGGGAAAAACTGAGGTTAAGGTTAATATCACAAGAAATCTGTGTCCTATAGTTCTCTGCTTCTGTTTCTGGAGAAAAAAAAAAAAATGGATCTAGTAGAGTCATCAGTCTGCAGCGTAATAATGAGTTTTGTGTATATCCTTTACTTGTGGTCTGCTGGGGAACATGGATCCTCAAGTGATGGGGATGGTTGTTAAGATGTGTATACATAGATTATTGAGATAAGTCACTTTATATTTTCAAACAACATTTGCCCTTTATAGATACCAAGAGTTTCCATACAATTTGTTGATTAAAAATACATAAGGGAATTCAGATTCACTTATTACCTGTATTTTTCTTGAAATTGTCTGTGTAGTTGTATTAGAGCTGTTCACTGTACTATAATTTAGGGTTTTCTCCTTCCTAAAGTGGTTGTTGTTAAGTGCCTTTGTGTTGGTTCGGACTCATATAAATGCCCTGTATAGGTATTCCAAGGAGAAACTTGTGAGCTTGAACCACCAACCTTGAGTTTTAAACTGACCTTGCAGTCCAACACATTAGCCCGCAGCACCACACCAGGACTCCTCCTGCCTAAGGTGTGGAGGCCTTAATCATGGTGTTGTTCACAGTGTTTTTTTGTGTGCGTTACAGTGCTTTCTGCAACAAATTGTTTTATGTAATGAATTTTTCAAAATCAAAACAAAGATAATCATAGCTTTACTTTTTCCTTAGAGCAAAATCTGAAAAATACGCAACTTAATAGAATATTTCATTTAGCCTTCCGTACCATTTTAACCTACGAACACAGGACTGGACTCGTGTTCATTTGCAATAGCCCACACGTTAACATTTAGGTAAACTAGCTGCATGCAGTTTTTCCCTCAGTGTCTTAATTTGAGAGAGACACAGGAGCACAATGCAACCCTATTTCTGAAGGCCTTCTTAGAATAGAATATGAAATAGAACAAACAGTTCCCAGAGGAGAATGTCACTTTCCCATGTAATTCAGGAAGCTATGAAGCATTTTTAAATGTTTGGTCTTTTCTTCTTTCCCATAGGTGATTGCCAACAGCTGGCCCAATGTCGAATCCAGAAATGCACCACAGACTTCGTTTCCCTGACTTCGCACCTGAACTCTGCCATTGAAGGCTTTGACTCAGAGTTTTGCAAAGCTCTGCGTGCCTATGCAGGCTGCACCCAGAGAACTTCAAAAGCCTGCCGTGGCAACCTGGTATACCATTCTGCTGTGTTGGGTATCAGTGACCTCATGAGCCAGAGGAACTGTTCCAAGGATGGACCCACATCCTCCACCAACCCCGAAGTGACCCATGACCCTTGTAACTATCAAAGTCATGCAGGAGCCAGAGAACATAGGCGAGGGAACCAAAACCCTCCCAATTACCTTTTTTGTGGCTTGTTTGGAGATCCTCACCTTAGAACTTTCAAGGATCACTTTCAAACATGCAAAGTGGAAGGGGCTTGGCCACTCATAGATAATAATTATCTTTCTGTTCAAGTGACGAATGTGCCCGTGGTCCCTGGATCCAGTGCTACTGCTACAAATAAGGCAAGATAATTTTTCTTCTTTTCCTCTTATAACTTTAAAATGCTTGATTTTTCAGATATGTTTACAGCAAATTATAAAAGTCATAGTTTAAAAGGAACCTTGTTTATCTTGTTGGAAAGCAATCAAAAGGTTTTAATGAAAGATTTAATAAAAATCATCAGATTTTCAATAGGATTCTAGGACTTACTATAAAATGAGTCTAAATTTAAATACACAATCAGATAAACAATGAAAAGCAAATGATGAAATTGAGTTCTCTAGGGGAAAAGCAGGCTCGTTTAATTGGGGGGGAAAAGTACTTTTCAATCAGTGATGTTTTGAGTACATGAGTATGTGATTCTTCTAGAACAAATCTATGTCCACATATATCAGACTGATTGAAGTGGGTGTTCTGAATAAAGGAAGCTATGAAGTCCAAGGCAATGAGCTATCAGGAAATATTTTTTATTGGAAATTTGGAAACTGTAGCAAAATGTCATGGCTATAAGCCAGATTTCCAATGGCAAACACACAATGGTATTTTAGTTACTAACGTTACTAACTAACCAAGGAAGTTAAGAACTGGATATTGCAGAACAGTGATGTATTATCCCAGGAAAATCTCAGGACCTCAGGTTAACATTTTAAGTCAGAAACTGAAGGAAAAGCTGACAAAATTCAACATAACCCACCTAGCTGCCAGTGTCTGTGGTCCATGTGTTTTGCAATGTTTCTTTGTTTTAAAAAAACTAATACTGTGCAGAGGTACTCTAAGCCTTCTTTAAGGTGCCAGTATCTTAGTGGATGTAGGTGGAAAGAGGTTGAATTGGGCTCCCAGTTGCCAGTCAGTTCTAATTCAGTCATTAGTAAATAAAGAAGTCATAAATGGTTTTCCACAAAAATCCATGACCCAGGTAACCAGCTCCTTGTTAACCCCTACTGAAAAATTACACAGACCATCTCATCTTGCTTAATTTCCTGTATTTATTGTGCCTATTTATAAGTTGGTTGAAGCTAAAATATTAATTGACTCGCATTAAGCTTTTTTAAAACTCTACAGCTTCTTTCTAATCCAAATGTGTGGTGTATTTCTTTAGTGGATTTAAATTATTTTACTTGGCATTTTGTGAAGGGAATTTTACAAGACCTGGAGTCACCATGGAATGTGACAAATCTAAGATAAGATGTCATTGCTCGGAACAAAGAAGAGCATTACACTGGTCCGGACAAAATGTTTACACTTCAACTCCCAGTCAAACCCCAAATTTGCCTTTTGTCTTACTAAATCCTACAACTCAAAACATAGTTTTTTTCCGTCAGTTTTTTATGTCTGCAGATAATTTCTATATGGTTATCAGAATATATGTTCGCTCTAAGTTACAATATGAAGCATAAACCAATTATGAAGTTACAGGATAAAACTGGGCCCAAATTCCACATTGTCAGGAAGTTTATAGGGTGCATGAAACCTGGGAGTAGTCTCTGGGAAATAGTTGTTGTGCCCTTGAGTCTGTTGTGACTTATAGTGAACCCGGCATAGGGTTTCAAGTGTGCCTGGTGGGTTTGAACTGCTGATCTTGCAGTTACCAGTTTAGTGCTTATCCTGCAGAGCCTCACTAGGGCTCATAACACTGGAAATTCTAAAAGAAAGTTAGTTGGGAATGCAGAAAGTCTTCACTCATTGTACAAATAATTGAGGACTTGGAGAGATGGGTAGCCTCTAGACAAAACTATTGAGATTAGTACTGTTTTATGGGAGAATATAGATTCTTTTCACAATCCTAAAGATTTATTTTCTATGTCTTCCATAACCTCCCATGTTAATTCTAATTTTAAAGTCAGCCTATCAAAAATTCTATACTTTTTACAGACTATGGTGAGAAATATTTGGGGAACTATCTTATAAATTTTACCATTTATATAAATGACGTAATGTATACTGAAGTAGCGTAGTGGTTACGAATGCGAGCCACAAGGTCAGCAGTTCGAAACTACCAGCTGTTCCGCAGGAGAAAGTTGATGCTTTCTGCTCCTGTAAAGATTTACAGCCTCAGAAACCCTGTACAGGGTCGCTATGGGTCGGAACCGACTCCACAGCACATAACAACAAAAACAACATACTGAAGTACTTAATATCATTCTATTTCAGTTGTGGTTGAATTTATTTTTAGAAAATAAAAAATACAACTTGGTGTTCTACATAGCTCTGGTAAGAATCAAAGATTTTACCCATTCCATAAAGGAGTTGGGGGAGGGTAGAACACAGAGTTGTCTTCTGACATAATTGAAGTAGACAATGAGAACACTTGATCTTTAGTTGCTTTACTGGAAAGTATTTCCCCACATCTGGTGACCATGCTGTTCAGCAACAAAGTACTCTGATTTCACGACAATCGTAGTCATCATCATCTTTCCTTTTTGTACCTCTCTCCAAAACTCTCCTGAAAACATCTGGAAGTTTCTCTTGACAACCTTTCTCAATGCTTCTAGGACTTGTGCTGCTAAAACAAAACCAAAGCCTAAAATCTTGCAGTACAGTTTCCTTTCCCTTCTTTAGAACCAAAATAAATCTTTAAAGATCCTCAGCAACACTGTAGGGTAAGCATTGACCCGCTAATCTCACGGTCAGCAGTTCGAAACTACCAGCTGTTCCGTGGGAGAAAGATGAGACTTCTGCTCCCGTAAAGACCACAAGGTATGCAGTTCAAACCCTTGGAAACCCTTGGGTCACTATGAGTTGGAATTGACTCAACAACAGTGGATAGTGTGAGAAAAATTAAAGCATTATTAGGCAAAAAGTTAAGTCTAATGAAGTAGGTTCCAAAGATCTGATCATTCCCTTGATGACTACTGCAATGCTTTTAAAATGAATTCTTTCATCTGATTGTATTTGTGTGTCCCAGCTTTATTGATGCCCATCCAGTAGCCATATAGTCAACTGCCCCATGTGTCAGAGCAGAACTGTACTCTATAGGATTTTCAATGGGTGATTTTTCAGAAGTAGATCACCATGCCTTTCTTTCAGGGAGCCATTGGTGCACTCAAACTACTAAACATATACATGTTCAGCAACAAAGTACTCTATGATTTCACGACAGTCATCTTCGTCATCATCTTTCCTTTTTATATACATAACCCTGCCCCCACCTCCACTATTGATTGAATAAGGGTGTGGCGCTGTGGGTTAAATACACCAGACTACAAAGCCATTTGAAGTACAAGGTCAGTGGTTCAAGCTTACCAGTCGCTCCTTGGAAACCCTACACAGGGTTGCTATGGGTCAGAATTGACTCAACGACACTTAACAACACCAAGGAGCGCTGGTAACGTAGTGGTTACGAGTCGGGCTGCCAACCTCAAGGTCAGCAGTTCGAAACTACCAGCGGTTCCACAGGAGGAAAATGAGGTGTTCTGCTCCCGTAAAGATTTATAGCCTCAGAAACCCTGTGCCAAGGTCACTATGAGTTGGAACCGACTCCACGGTACCTAAAAACAACAACAAACATTATAGATATGTTATCATCTCTGTGGTCAAGCATTTTTCATGTGCTCAATGTCCTGAGATATAAAAACTGACCTTTATTATAGTAGAGACTGTGTTTGTGTATATACATATTATATAGATGCACACACAGTGATATTGAAATTGTTCTATTTAAATGTGCATTCATTTTACTGCTTTCTGCCCTGAACTGAGGTTTTGGACCTGGAGCATATCATAAGAACCTGCTCTACACCTGTCCTGTTGAGCAAGCTGATCTTTGTGAACTCTGCCTGCCCCTGAATTGCCCCCCTTTCTCTCATCCCAAAAAGACAAAGCAGAAGGAGAAATATAAACAGTAGAATGAAAGAAAATGGAGTCATCTCTACTCAGTGGGCCATTTGTTACGTTTTTGCCCTTTTCCATATGGTAAGTGGTGCATTTAGGGCAGGATGTTGTTGGTATGTGCCGTGGAGTCGTTTCCAACTCATAGCGACCCTGAACAGGGTTTCTGAGGCTATAAACCTTTACGGGAGCAGAAGCCTCATCTTTTTCCTGCGGAGCAGCTGGTAGTTTCGAAGTGCTGACCTTGAGATTAGCAGCCGGATTCGTAACCACTATGCTACAGGATAGACCTACAGTATTTGGTGTTGTCTTCTTTTGTCTGCTATTCCTTGCTATTCCCCCTCCCCCTGCCCTTCTCCCTGGTAAACATAGAGCTGGTTTTCCAGTTAGTCATGGTGTGCATAGGTATGCTTTCTCAGGGCCACTTTGTTTTTGTTTATGCCCTTCACCATTTTTATTACACTCCTTCTCTTCAGGGGAGTCTGCAGCAGTTAGCCACCTTGCCAGGTAGACATAGGGAAGCCAGGACTGATTTTTTTCATCTCTCTACCCTGGGGGTTGCGTACCCACACACCTCAATTGCATTCCCCATCAGCTCTGGGCCATCTTTCCCACCTGTGGCTGTGTAAGACAGCTACAGACATGCAGGCACTAGGGATGAAGGAACTGGCAGGCTGCTTAGAGCAAGCATCTTGGAACTGGCAGGGTTAGCTACACTGGAAAGAAACACAGTTTTTGTTGGGGAGGAGATAGCCTTTACTGTATAGGCTCCAGAGAGAACATGTTGCAAGTTCTCTGTGCTTCACACAGTGCATTAACCAGATTATCTGCTGTGGCAATGCTTGGCTTCTCTGACTTCAATTCTACATCCTCTGACAACCACCCCAAGCCTCAGTGTCTTTTGTTGTTGTTGTTGTTGTGTGCCCTGGAGTTGGTTCCAACTCATAGCGACCCTGTACAGGGTTTCCGAGGCTGTAAGCGTTTACGCGAGCAGAAAGGCTCTTCTTTCTCCCGTGGAACAGCTGGTAGTTTCAAACTGCTGACCTTGAGATTAGTAGCCCGATCATAACCGCTACACAGTTTCTTTTAGGTTTGTTCTATGTGTCTCTGTAGCTAAATGAAGTCAGTAAAGATTTATGTATGCCATGATTACAGAAGATGGCTTAGGACTTCTTCAGTTTATGTACTTTACAAATGTATTTCTGATAGCATTCATTGAAATCACCAGTCTCTCAAATACATTTATAACGATTCCCTTTCTTAAAATTTTCAGAAATGCATTTTTTACTAAATCACACATCTAAGCAATGGCAAAGTCTAAAAAAACTTTTTTAAAAGTAATTTGGATGCCTCTGTTTTATTTTCCTTTTTTATCAATCTAGTTTTCTTACCCCATCCCTCAATATCAGTAAAACAAAGAATGGGGTAGAATATTGGGAATGACAAAAATTCGTTTTGCAGTTTTTCTGCTATGATCTTTGAACTTGATCAAACCAGATGACTGTTGGGCAGCAGAGTGGGTACTCCAAGATGCCTTGTGTGGTGGTCTTGCTGCTGCCATTCTCCTAGCCTTGGACCAACAGCTCTCTACAAGTCACATGGGGAGTAACATTCAATGTCTGTTAAAGCTAGTGGGTTAACTTACCATGCCCATCAGGCATTTTATGTTATATACCATGGTAAACATATATATGTGTTTTCAAACAGATTATATTATCCCTCAATTTCAAACTCCATTGCTACTTGCCTAGGAACTACTGAAATTTTCCATGGTTGATGATAATCGAGATACAGAAAGACTTCTTTTGTTCTTGCTTAATATTTTCCTCAAACTATAGCTGAAGGTTTTCCCTTGTGAGCAAACACCCATTTGTTTGTTTGCTCCTAGAGTGCTAGTATTAGTTTGGTCCACTGGTCCTTTCTGATGCCCCTTAGCTTGTCGTCAACAGTGTGCAGGCATATAAAAGCCAGTGTTCTGGATTATTCTCTGTTTACAACATCAGGGCCAGATGTGTCTGCATTGCAAAGACTTTTCAACTGTCATTTTCAGCATGTCTCTAGATCAAGATTTGCAAATCTATCCTTTCTTAACACCCAGCCTTGGTACATTTTTTGTAGCCAAATTTTTGCTACCCCATTATGTTTGGTATCTTTAGGGAAAGTATAAGATGTGAGCTGTACAATAGTGATCATTCTTACTTATATGGAATGAAGAAGATATTCCTTCCTTCCATTGGTGGGATTGTATTTTGAATATATGTATACCACTCTTTTTATTTTTTTTACATTTTTTATTGTGATTTGAGTGAACATTCATAGAACAAATTGGTTTTCCAGTAAAGAATTCATACACCTGGTTTTACCACATTGATTGCAGTCCCCACTTCCTTCCTCTGTTTGCTATTTCCGTTAGCCCTTTCTCGGCCCTTCCTACCTTCTGATCTTTATACCTTTTCATCTTGTGTGGTTGATTGTTCTAAGGAGAAAGAACCTCCCTGGTGTTAATTGTTCACCCATGACCTGTCTATTGTTTGGCTGAAAGTTGAACCACTGGAGGTGGGTTCAGTTTCAGGCCTAAAGAGTGACCAAGGGAAATAAACACAGTTCTTACATATAGTGGTGTTCTAGAGGGGACACATGATATTTTCTTTGGGAATATATCCTCTACGGTATATTTTTCAAGCAAGGGTATCTTTATATGGAGTCCTAGTGTGGCACTGTGCTGGACTGCAAGATTGGTTTGGACCACAAAGTCAGTGGTTCATAGTCAGCAGCTGCTGCTTGGAAACGTATACAGGGTCGCTATGGGTCAGAACCAAATGGAGGGCATTTAACAACTTAACAATACGTCTATATTGTCCTTATGCATAAAAGTATGTCATGAAAATGAGTCTTTTCATTCTCCAAAATGAAGAGATGTACAAGATGCTAGCTAGTAGATGCAGTCTAAAAACTGTTCAAAGTTTGTATATTTCTAGTTTCTGTGTCCCTACATTTTAAATCACCCCAACCATGTGCCACTCCCACCGTCCCAGAAGTGGTTTGGAAGAAGTTGGAGGGCCTTAGTAACCCCTATCTATCTATATATATATGAAATTAACCTAACAGCTTCCTGAGCTATGCAGGACCAGGAGGTTGCTGTGTCTTGTGCAGCTTTAAACAAATCCCCATTCCTCCATAGTTAAAACCAGAGGCAACAGGCCAAGTCTGATACACAGCTGAGAGTTAGGACTTGTTTTTCTGTCATGTTTCCAAATGTGCCTCTCCTGTTTTAAAAAAAGATTTTTTAAAAAAACTTTTTTTTTTGAGTCAACATTTTTAGGGGAAGGGGCAAACATTTGGTACTTTTTTTTGTCTTTTCTGGGATTCAGTTAATACAAACCAAACATTTGCAGCCCACGTGAAATGTGGCATATGCAAAGTTACCTGCAGTATTGAACAATGAGAAATGCTTCCTTACCCATTTTGTCTTTATTTGTTTTTAACTGCAGTAGAACTTGCTCTTCCACTGTTTTGAATGTTGTGTTCTTGTGGGTGGGGTAACTAACAAGAAAGACTTAAGACACATGTAAGATAGAGAATTTAACTGGACCACCTTGCAGTAAAAATACAGTGCTGTTGGGTCTAGGAAGAACTTCAGGTGAAACTGGTTCTGTGGGAGAGGTCTTCTTTATGCTCCAGTTAGCTGGTTATTTTAAGACTTGGAGCCAAAAGAAGGTTTAGCCTATTCTACTGGGGTGCTTTCATGTTGGAACATATTATATATACTGTGGGTGGAATCAATATGATGGCATTTAAACACTAATTTCTCATCTGCTCTGCCTGTGATCCTGAAGTGGAGAGCCAGAAGTTAGTCTTCCTATTTAGAGGGTTGTTTGTACACATACGTTAAATCATGTGCTGATGGGGTGTTGTTGGTGTGCCCCCTCTCTCTGCTCAAGGAAATGAAAACAGAAGGATACTGTTTTGTAGCATTGCGGTTAACTGGCTTTCTGAAATATATGGTCACCACTTCTGACCATCATATTCTGGAATTCTTAAGCCTTTTATTTTTTCTTTTTTTAAGCTATGGGAACTTGAAACTGAGCCTGAAGTGACAATGTGGGTGTATTGTGGACACCTTCAAACCCTTTTAATATTTTGCTCTCACTTCTCAAAGTTAAAAATGATCAAAGAAGCTATGGTTCCCCGATCCCCTTTGCATCGAGGAATAGCTCCCCTTCACATTGGTGAACAGCTGTGCTAAACCTAGGCCCAGAGCATTTGTCCACAGTCCCCAGTGGAGTTAGGATCCATGGCCCGCCCACCTGCCCCAATCCCAACTAGGAGGGGATGCCTGTGAAAGCAAGACTTGCTAGGACAGATTCCTGCCCCTAGAGTTACTGCCTCTGGGCCTAACTCTCGCATTTCAAAATATTTTTAGCCTCTGGTCTGAAGCACAGTGGCAGCCTAGGCCTGTAACACTGTTCACACATGCCTCGGTTCAAATCTAGAATCACAGTGAGTGCCTACATTTGCTGGCCTTCTCATAATGAATGCAAAGTCTGAAGACAACAAACAAGCTGGTAGAGAAGTTCCCTGTAGAGTTTGGAGTGTATGACCCAAAGACCTTTTCTCCTTAAGCTCAGCAGAGTCTCATACAAAAGAAAGCTAGCCAATTTCCCTGTCTCTGAGCCTGTTAATGCTTTTCCAGCTATCCTTATTTTAAGTATACAGAGGTTACTTAGTAGAAGTCTTTGTTTCTGTGCCTGTCCTTTTTATGTATCATCCCTGGATCTGATTCATTTTTCACTCTCATAGGCTCTTTTGCAGCCATCGAGCTCAAAGTTTCTTCCCTGGACCACCCTAGCAGCCGTCAGCTGTGCGTGCCCTTCCCTTTCTAGTTTGGTTTCTTCTTTCTCTGTCTGCTGCCAAGTTACTTGCCAGTAGCCAACACAGCCCCTGTTCTTGCATGCATTTCCTAGGGCAGTGTTGGAGAGTAATTCTGATCCATTCCATGTTTCTGGAATCCTGTTGGAGCTCCTAGTACAGAGCTCTATGGGAAGTGACATCGAAGTGATGGTGGTAGTACTGGTTGCCATGGTTTTGATTCCAACTCGTATTCTGTGACCTTTGAGCAGTAGGTCAGCTGGTCTGTCTTCCAGGCATCCTTGAGTGGGTTCGAACTGCCATCCTTTCTGCTAATAATAGTCCAACCCTTGTTTGGGCCACCCAGGTACAGCGACACAAGAATAGATAAATCTACTTTGATCTCTTTTGGGGACAGATTTTTAGTCTTCTGGTCCAAAAGGAGTCTAGAGTATAGTTTATAATCTGCTGCCTCCCTCTTAAGCACATGGTCTTGTTCTAGTCCAATGAAATTATTTAACAAAATATTCTTAGTGGGTCTTGAATTCTCCATTTCTGTTGTTGTCGTTAAGTGCACTTGAGTCGGTTCCAACCCATACTGACCCTGCGTAGAGTTTCCGAGGAGTATTTGGTGAGTTTGAACTGCCAGCCTTGTGGTTCACAGTCCAGTGGTGATCCACAGTGCTATGCCAGAGTAGATAGATGTTTAATACATAGACTGAATAATGATTATTATAAACTTATGTTCACATTCCTTGAACTTCTCACAGCTTCCTAACAGAATCCACCATTCGTTGTCAGTTTGTCGAACTGTGATAATTTACATGTTACTGTGATCAAATATCTCTTAATTCAACTTCTTAAATATGTATAAATTCCCTCTTGGGTTTTGTATGAAATTGTTCAGACAGAAAGTTATTCTAGATGAATAAACAGAATACTGTTTGTCTGCCCCACAAAAGGAAAACAACACAGTGTTCTCCCCGTCTTATGTAACCCACAGATAGCATTTGCCTCCCTGGGGCTTGGATGGAGCAGTCTGCCCTGGCCGTATTTCCCAATTACACTCAGAAGATAAGATGAGGTAGGATCAGGAAGAGGCTTGCAGTGCCTACATAGGCCTCTGATTGCTTTTGGTACCTCAGACTTCATAGAAGTAAAGCATTAGACTTTAAAAAGGATGCAGATAGAGCATCCTTTTTTTTTTTTTTTTTTCCCTTTGATGCATTTTCTTTTGTTGGGATGGTCTCTGTTTTGTTTACCCTAGAGGACTGATTGTAGAGACTATGCAAGGAGGCTTCAAAAAAGTTGTTGAAAAATGTCTTTTATCTTTTAATTACATTTTTCTTCATAGTCCTGAGAGTGACCCTGTGAGTGGCAGAGCACCTAACAACAACATGCCATTTGTGTGAGAGTAAAAAGGGCCAGGGCACAGTGTTCTCTTTTTATTTGCTGTTAAGTATCATCGAGTGTTCTGACTTAACAGAGACCCAGGATAAGGTTTCTAAGGAGTGGCTGGTGGGTTTGATCTACTGACCTGTGGCTACCAGTCCAGTGCTTACCCTACAGTGCCATTTTATTTAACCCTTTAATTGCACCCAGTGTATATGGTAAAATAGACATATTGTTGTTGTTGTTGTTGTTATGTGCCATCTAGTCGGTTCCGACCCATAGCGACCCTGTACAGGGTTTCCGAGGGTGTAAATCCTTACGGGAGTAGAAAGCCTCATCTTTCTCCCGCGGAGCAGCTGGTAGTTTCGAACCGCTGACCTTAAGGTTCGCAGCCCGATTCGTAACCACTACGCTACCAGAGCTCCTTAGACATATTAGTTATACAAAATAAAATTCATTTTAATTTCCTTGATGCAGCAGAATTTTAACCAGCTACTTATAAACATTCTCTGTGTTCCAAGCAGATTTCTTTGATTATTTGTTTAGTTTGCTGGCTCATTTTAATCCAAGAGATGTGAGCTCCTCGATCTAAGAGTCCAGTTCTGGTATTTAAGGATTCCAGTAAGGTCCTGCACTTGTAATTCCAAATGGCCTGATTAAACTCCTCCAGTAAATGTTTCATCCAAAATACAATGAGCCCAACCTTTGGGAAATTCTGCTCTTCTGAAACCTATGTTCAGCAGTCTGCAAGACTATGGTGCCTTGAGAAGATCTCTCTGTATCTCTGTGTGAGGCGGTGGGGTGGGGTAGGGTGGTGTTCTTCTTTGCTGTGTGCCTTGCTTTTATTTAATGTACTTCTTATTTTTTTGGCCTGGTGGGAGGAGAGGCAGATGCCTCTTAGTAGTGCTATTTCACAGCAAACCCCTTAAGTCCTTATTGTAGAAAGGTTGATTTGTAGCCGCTATCTCTCCCTTCTTAATAGACCTTGTGGGTGGTAAAGATCACAGCGAGTGAACCATTAAAAATGGATGAGGAGAACTGGAATAGTTGTCTAAGGTAGATGGTTAAGAAGGACTGGGTGGGGGAGGTTTAACAAAAGGCATTGATGTTTTAAATGCACAGAAATGCCATCCATCAATAATAAATGGTGTGGCATAGAACAAATGTGCCAAATTGAGTTATTATAGCATATGGATCAGTTCATAGAGGGAAAGTACATAGCATATAGCTGGTATTCAAAATTTTCTGTCTGAGAGCTTTTGAATATAATTCTAAATATCTTAGTTGTGCTCACCAATAGCTGCTAGTTGGAATATGAAAAGTTTGGTATTTCCAAAAATTCCAATTAAACTTTGAATGGTTTTACATTAATTTTTACATGATTAAGAATGAATAAACTTTGTTTTTCCAAGAACTGAAAGTGAATTTCTGACCCTTCGTGACCGGGTGCTTGTTTTTTAAGTGCTCGAGTTATGATTGTTATAAGGAATGAAATTGCATTACAGAACTTAAGTCATGTGAAACTGTTAACCCAGTGTTTTCTGCATCTGTGTTGATTATATCTAGGTTCAGTACATACTGAATACTACAAAGGGCCACTCAGAAAGCCCTCCTCAGACTTTGGCCTCAGTTCTTCTCCCTCAGCATTTTGAATCAAGGCGTAATATTATACATATGTTCTGTGTGAAATAATCTTGTCCAGTTGGGAAACAGGAGAAATACGTATTGACCTCAGTGTCTCAGAGAAAATCACTTCTAGGAAAATTGGAAAGACAGTGACAAATCTTAGGTAAACTGGTATCTTGTTAGTCTAGATAATAGAGTAGCAATCAACCCTTTTACTTGATTTCTGTAGATGTTTGGGAGCTACTGTTAAATGTCACTGACAGAGCAGAGGACAGTAATGTGCAAGGTGTTTGAAATGACTATGTAGTTCCTGAGTTGGAATTGGTGCGCTTAATGAAAAAAAAAACAGACTTGGGGAAGACATTTGGAACTAACTGTTTCACTTATGTTCATATTGATGCTTGCCTTTTTGGAAACAACTTATTTTGCATTGGATATCTCAGCTTTGTCATCCTATCCAAACTAATTTCTTTTTGACTTTCCTAATGTGAACAAAAAATGCATTATGCTCTTGCAAATAATGCCAAATTGGTTGATATTTGAGGTTTGTTAGACTAGAAAGACAGATTACTTAGCTGTTATAGAAGAGTGTTTACTCTTCGAATGTGAATGTTGTAGTTGAGAATGAGGATGTGATTTTATGAAAAATCTATTGTTGTTGGCACTGTGGAATAAGTGCTGGACTACTAACCACAAGGTCTGTGGTTCAAACTCACCAGCCACTCCCTGGAATCCTATACAGGGTCACTATGAGCTGGAACTGACTTGCCGGCACTTAGCAACAATATACTATTAACTTCCAACTTTTCCAGGTGCAGAATTTTCTTGAATTAATCTTGTCACTTCCAAGAGGTCCCAGCCACTCTTGAAAAGCACTCATCAAACTGACTTTAACCAAAAAGGTCAAACCCAAACCACTGTCATTGAGTAGATTCGGACTCATAGCAACACGCTGTAGAACAGAGTAGAAATGTCCCCTTATGGTGTCCAAGACTGTAATTAATCTTTATGGAAGCAGATTGCCCCGTCTTTCTCCCACAGAGCAGCAGGTGGGTCCAAACCACTGCATTACCACCAGGACTTCTTCAAACTGACTTTAGAGCCACCAAATAAATCTATTTTATAGTCCCATTAGATACCTACCTTCAAATCCCATTCACTTTGGAAGGTCCTACAGTTGGGTGGACAAAAAATGTCCTGAAATCATCTCTAGTACAACTCCTTTGGGTTGTTGCAAAGGTGTTGAAATGTGAGAAGGCTGGTAGTGAAATTAAATTGTGGCTCAGGGTAATTAGGGAGGGAGAAACTCCAGCATTTTCATAGAGCATTGTCTGGCCTTGGCTGCAGCTGCAAACAACGGATATGAATTTAACCAGTTGCTACAGTGCAGCTGGTTCAGATCTGGCTTTATAACTGGCTGAAGTAAAATGAAATGGCTGGAAAATTCCAGTCAAGTAACACCAGTGGGAACACGTGGAATTAAATACTATGAGCAAATGCTGGCCGAGTTGGAGAAAAAAACTTCAGACATAAACTTGAGCGGGGTGGTGAGGTAGAGAGAGTAAGGGGAAGGGCTCACTTTCTGGCCTTTATAACAAGGGTTTATTGTTTTCATTAGTTCCCTTGCAGGAGGTAGAAGGTTTTCTCCATCCAGAACAGTTGGTGGACTTTTGGCTTGTCTACTTCTTCCTTAACAAAGTCACTTGAAATTTTTTTGTTGTTGTTGTTCCTTCAAGAGGGAAGAAATACAGAAGCTATTACTCAGTTACTGACAATATATATAGTTTTAAATAAAGTTTTATTTTTCTTTGGTGAGGTTTCCCCATCTTGTGTGACACAGAAATCTTTGCATTTACCTGCCTTCTGCCACCTGGCCCAGAGAGGTGTTGGGTATGCTGGAGGCAAAGATTCTGTTTTGTTGTGTTGTGTTAAATAACCACTGTTATGATTCTTTCTGTAGGGACAAAAATGAATTTGTCAAAAGGAGGTTTTGTATTGTTAGATGTTTTTCTCTATGAAGTATCTGTCTATTAATTGTAGAATTTAGAGTGGGCTGTGGGTAAAAACATTTGCTGTAACCAAGATTAGGGTATTTTATTTCCTGCCAGTGCTTTGGAGCTCTATTTGCTGAGTGATTTCCCTGTCACAGGGATTAGCCAGTGATGTGAAACATTTGATTAAGGGACTTAGAGAAATCTTTCCTAAGGCACACGATGGGGAGCAGTTGCTGGGAGGCTCTCTCATCAACTCTCTGCTTATACATGCACTATTTCTGTTTCTTACGTTTGTAGTGATGGGTTCCTGGGATAGAATCAAAATTATTAAAGTTACATTGTTAATTAAGCTCTTTTAAGTTTCTATATGACTTAGAAAAGATCTTTTTTTTTTGGCCTCAAGAGCTGTGGCGTACTGTAAGATAAACACTGGACTGCTAACCATTAAGTCAGCAATTCAAACCTACTAGCCACTCCATGGAAACCCTATACAGGGTCGCTGTAAATGGAAATGGACTTAACAGCACTTAACAACAACAACATATATTGCAGCTTAGAAAGAGATATAAATTATCAGAACAGTTGCCATGGCATCAATTCTGACTCATGGTAATTCCATGTGTGTCAGCATAGAACTCCATACAGTTTCCCAGTGGCTGATTTTTCAGAAGTAGATTGTCAAGCTTTACTTCTAAGGTACCTCTGAGTGAACTCACACTCCCAACCTTTTAATTACCAGCTGAGTATGTTAACCATTTGCACTGTTTTTAGGTTCTGTCGAGTTGATTCCAACTTGCACTTGACTCCATGTGACAGAGTTTGAACTGTCTCAAAGGGTTTCCTAAGCTGTAATATCTCCAGGAGCAAAGAGTCAGGTTTTATTCCTGAGGAGCTATATGGTGGATTTGAATTACCAAATTTTTGATTAGCGTTCTGGTATTTTAACTGTTGTACCACTAGGACTCCTTGCTCTACTTGAGGGCTACTTAATATGCATAGTTTTGTTTTTCTCTCCTGAAAGTGATGTCATTCATGAGGGAGACAGTAGCAAGTGTTTAGACAATTCTGTCTTAAGCCATTTGACTCTAAAATGAAAAAGAATTCTTGTTATGGAGCATTATACCATTCGGTTTTCCTCTAGTCATGTTAAACTTTTGTACGTGTTCTTTCCCGCAGATCACGATCATCTTCAAAGCCCAGCATGAGTGCACAGATCAGAAAGTGTACCAAGCTGTGACAGATGACCTGCCGGCTGCCTTTGTGGATGGTACCACCAGTGGTGGAGATGGTGATGCCAAGAGCCTGCTTATTGTGGAGAGGGAGAGTGGCCACTATGTGGAGATGCATGCCCGCTACATTGGGACCACGGTGTTTGTGCGGCAGCTAGGTCGCTACCTGACCCTTGCCATCCGGATGCCCGAAGACCTGGCCATGACCTATGAGGAAAGCCAGGACCTGCAGTTGTGTGTGAATGGCTGCCCCCTGAGTGAACGCATTGATGATGGGCAGGGCCAGGTGTCTGGCATCCTGGGGCACACCCTGCCTCGCACCACCTTGCCGCAGACCTGGCCTGGCTATACACTGGAGACAGCTAACACTCGATGTCATGAGAAGATGCCAGTGAAGGACATCTATTTCCAGTCCTGTGTCTTCGACCTGCTCACCACTGGTGATGCCAACTTCACCGCCGCAGCCCACAGTGCCTTGGAGGATGTGGCGGCACTGCATCCGAGGAAGGAACGCTGGCACATCTTCCCAAACAGTGGCAACAGGGCTCCCCCAGGAGGCAGCGACTTTTCTGTCAGTTTCGGACTCACATGCTTATTCCTCATTGTGTTTTTTTAGGGGTTGTCTTTTTGTGTTTTTTGTTTTTTTGTCTATAACAGAATTTAAAAATATATATTGTCATAATATATTGAGTAAAAGATAAGAGTATATATGTATATACCATGTATATGACAGGATGTTTGTCCTGGGACACCCACCAGATTGTACATATTGTGTTTGGCTGTTTTCATATATGTTGGATATAGTGGTTTCTGATTGTAACGATTTTGTTTTGCAGTTTTGTGAAATGTTTTATAATGTCCCTGCATGGGGACCTGTTAGAAAGCACTTTATTTTTTATATATTAAATATTTATGTGTGTACGTGGTTAGTATGTATAGTCCATATACACAGACACCATACGCAGCACTCCCTTTGAAATAACATTGTTCTTAGCTAATCTTGGCTGTCTTCCTGCCTTTCCCCATCGCTAGTGATTCACCATAGTGTGCAGTTTTCCTCTTCTGCCTCCTGGTGAAACTGCTTCATTCCTTTGAATATGTCTATATCCCTTCTTCTGCCCACTGTTTAGAAGAAGAACTTGTTAAACCACCGCCCCTCACCCCACTCCTTACAGGTGCTTTTGACTCTGTTAAACACTGATCTTCCGGAGTCTTCTCACTGTTTAATGGCTGTCACTTTTTCAGGAGGGTGGGGGATGATATTACAGTTTTTACTGACCAGTTTAATTTTATTTGAGCACCTAACAGTATTTTAGGTTGAGTCATATGAAACTGCTGTTTTTGTATGTCAAAAGAGTCGAGTGAGGGCAATTTCATATATAAATACCAGGCATTATGCTAGACCCCAGTAGTTTCCAGACTTTCTCATTTCATCTGTTTTGATACTTTTCCCTCTAATAACTCTATACTGCATTATGGAAACAAAATATGAAAACACACATTTTATGATAACCATAACTTGCTTTTTTCCCCTCTAATTTGTACGGTGTGGCACTGAAGGATAAGCACTGGACCACAAGGTTGGTTTGAACCACAAGGTGGTGGTTCAAACCCACCAGCGGCCCTTCAGAAACCCATACAGGGACGCTATGAGTCAGATTCGACTCAACGGCACTTAACAATAATTTGTACAAACCCATATCCTTAGCCTTCTCTTTCTTGACTCTTTGAGGCAGAAGCACATTGCCTAAGTTTCCAATCCCAGTAAGCTTTCCCCAACTTCACTTTCAGATTTTAGTTAGATAGATTTTAATATAGGGGTCCAGTTCTCATTCACAGAATATTTTATTCTCCCATGCCCTCCAAAACAGTCTGATATATCTAGACTCAATACAGGGTCGTTATAGGTTAGAACCTATGGCACTTAATTACAATGAGATGCAATACACATAATGACAAAAGCTCCTTTGACCTGACTGGCTGTGTGACTAACTTGGTCCTGGTTAATCAGACATTCTCATTAAACATGGCTTCCCAGGTTGTCTCTTGTTAAAATCAGACTCACTTTTGACATCTGTAGGTGAATATTTAGTTGCCCGTTGAATTTGGCAAAGCCGCTATGAAGTAAAATTATTTCTGTCTCCTTCACTCTTCCATTCCAGTGTGAGTACTCCTTGCAAAAGGAAAATAACAAAATAGGGTGAGAATATGAACTCCAGGATAGTTAGGTTTATACTGTTACATCTCCAAGTAAATGTTTGGCTCCAGGAAGAAGATACATTAATGCAAGTTACAAAAAAGCAAATGTAAAATGTTCACTTGAAATAGTGATTTCAGCCAAGGCTATACCTAATTTTAATTGGCCTGATAATTTCTTCATGCCATATCCTATTCATACCAACAACAGTGTCAGAGTGCATAATAAGATGATCATACTTTACTGATCTGCGGTGAATAAGATTTGGTCCCACAGCACCTTCATACAGAACTAAAGCTGTTTTTCTATTTACAATCTCTGATAGGAATTGAATACCCAGTAGAAAGATAAGTGTGGACTGACTTGTGCTTACTTACCTGTTTTTCAAATTCGTGAAATTGCTCATACAAATTACTACAATAGGCTCATGTTTACCTTGCTTATTAGGTAATCCCGCCCCTAAGCCTAACCCTGGTGTAGTGCTTCGTGATAAGGCACTGGACTGCAAGGTCGGTGTGAATTACAAGGACAGTGGTTCAAGCTCAGCAGCCATTTCTGGGAAACCCTCTTACAGGATGGCTGTGAGTTGGAACTGACTTGATGGCATTACCAGAGACCCAAACTGGCAGGAAAAGAGAATGCCATTTTGTGATGTCCTGTTTCTAAGTGAATTTGTCATAGGATGGAGTTGAGGGTTAAGATGCCAAATTCTGTAGGTACTTCGTGTGTGAAAATAATCTGGGCCAGTCTAGGAAATTATGAAGATATCCTGCTTGCTTTTAAGAAATATTGTGGACAGTTGAAGCCTAAACTTGTTATCCTTTTGTAGACAGTAGACTAGAGTCCACCTGCCATCAACTCTAAACTGTGCCTACTTTTGTTCACCTTTGCAACCATGGGCCCAATTCAGAAACTAATACATGTTTGTAATTGAGGAAATGGTGGAAGAAAAGTACTTGGAGGATACTTTTAACCACTACTTCTGTTCAAACGGTCTAAAAGTGAGTTAAAACAATATAGAAATAGCTTTGGTATCTAATAGCTGGAAAAAGAAAATTGGATAGTATCACCATATCATTTAGCTGGAAAGGGTGCTTGAAAGCATCCTGCATCCCTTAGTCTAATATTGTGTCTAGCTGTTTGCCCTTTATCATCAGTGTCTTTGTACAACATTACAATCCCCATAGCTAATTTTCATAAAAAGTTTTAACCTGGATAAGAGGTTTATTTCTTCCTGTTTTCTAAGATTTTAGAGAAAATGCTAGTTGCACATGTTTGTTCTTAAAATCCATCACCGGAAGATTAGGGGTCACACTAATATATGGATAGGTTTCTGGGGGGAGCTTCAGGTTTTGGCGGAAAAAAAAAACAGCTATTTTTCACAAATGCACCACATAGCTGTCTTTAAGACTCAAAATTACTTTTTTCCACCTTCTCTTTGTTAGGCTTGGAACCCCTCCCCCATAACGTATCAAGTCTTTCCAACTAAACTTTTAGATGTGGTTCATAGGTATATGAATAAATATCTGTAAAACTGAGTGTGCAGTGTGTAAATACTTGAAATTATGCTAGAAAAATAAAGTTACAAACAATGCTGTGGAATGTTTGTTCTGTGATTATAGTGACACCTGCTGGAATAGTAGAGAAACACAGGTGCAGAAGAAAAGGGGATGGGGGCCAGTGCAAAATCCCTTATGGTTGCTGACAATAACTTGTGCCAACTGTCCACAAACTCACTTATTATTTTCTAGATTGCACCACTTCTGTGATTTTTTAATAGTTTCAGATAAACCAGTATCTGTGACACTGGTCCAGTGGGTATCCCAAAGCTGCTTCTCTAGCAATAATTTTAGTCCCTTACAGACAGGCAGCCTACACTTCAGATTTTTGAAGGCCACTTGAACTGCTGCTCACTCTTGGGCAAGATCTGCATGCTGGAGTCAAGCCACTATGACTCACAGCAACCCTATGCACAACAAAGAAAACTGCATGATCCTGCACCATCCTTACAATTGTTAAACTGGAGCTCTTTGCTGCTGCTACTGTACCAATCCCATCTAGCTGTTGGACTTCCTTTTTTTTATGCATAGACCCTCCACTTCACCAAGCATACATCCTTCTTCACTGACTGGTCCCTTCTGATAACATGTCCAAAGTATGAGAGATAAGTATTGTAATCCTGGCTTCTAAGGAACATTCTGGCAGTACTTCAAACAAGATTTTGTTTGTTGTTCTGGCAATCCATGATGCTTTCAATATTATTCTCCAACACCATAATTCAGATGCATCAATTCTATGATCTTCCTTATTCATTGTCTGATTTTCACATGCATATGTTGGAGTCCTGGTGTGGCACTGTAGGTTAATGCATCAGACTGCAAAGTCATTTGAAATCTAAGGTTGGCAGTTCAAGCTCACCAGCTGCTTCTCAGAAACCCTATACAGGGTCGCTACAGGTTGGAATCGACTTGACGGCACTTAACAACAACAAAAACAATGTTGTTAGGTACCATCGAGTTAGTACTGACTCATAGCAACCCTATGTACAACAGGAAAAAACACTGCCAAGTACAGGACCAACCTCACAATTGTTGCCACACTTGAGCCCTTTGATGCTGGTATTTTGTTAATCCATCTTATTGGGGGTCTTCCTCTTTCTTTCTGATCCTCCACCATACCAGACATGATATCCTTCTCCAGTGAGACTGGTCCCTTCGAACAATATGTCCGAAGTATGAGAAATGAAGTTTGGCTATCCTGGCCTCCAAGGAGCACTCTGGCTGCTCTTCTTCCAACACTGATCTGTTTGTTCTTGTGGCAACCCATAGTACTTTCAATATTCTCCTTCAACACCATAACTCAAAAGCATCAATTCTACGGTCTTCCTTATTCACTGTCCAGCTTTCGCATGCATATGATGTTATTGAAAATATCATGTCTTGGGTCAGGTGCACCTTAGTCCTCAAGCAGACATCTTTGCTCTTCAACTCTTTAAAAAGGTGTTGTGCAGCAGATTTGCCTAATGCAATATGCAATTCACATGCATATGAGGCTATTGATAATATCATGGCTTGGCTCAGGCCCACTTTAGTCCTCAAACGGATTACTTTGCTCTTGAACACTATAAAGAGGTCTTGTGCGGCAGATTTACCTAATGCAATACTTCGTTTGATTTCTTGATCACTGCTTCCATGAGTGTTGATTGTAGATCCAAGCAAAATGAAGTCTTTGAAAACTTCAGTCTTTTCTCCATATATCATGATGTTACTTATTGGTCCAGTTGTGAGAATTTTTGTTTTCCTTACATTTATGTGCAACCCAATGCTGAAGGCTGTGGTCTTTTTTCTTCACCAGTAAATATTTAAGTCCTCTTCACTTTCAGCTAACAAGGTTGTATCATCTGCATACCACAGGTTTTTAATGAGTCTTCCTCTAATCCTGATGCCACATTCTTCTTCATATAATCTAGCTTCTCAGATTACTCAGCATAGAGATTGAATGAGTATGGTGAAAGACTACAGTCCTGACACACACATTTGTTGATCTTAAAGCATTCAGCCTCCCCTTGTTGTATTTGAATGATAGTCTTTTGGTCTATGTTCAGGTTGCTCCTGAGCATTATCAAGTGTTTTGGAATAGCAATTCTTTGCAATGTTGTCCGTAACTTTTCATGATCCACAAAGTCAATAAAGTACAAATAAACATTTTTCTGGTATTCTCTGTCTTCAGGCAAGATCCATCTGACATCAGCCATGATTTCCCTAGTTCCATGTCTTCTTCTGAATCCAGCTTGAGTTTCTGGCAGTTGCCTGTCAATGTTAGCCATTTAAAAATTATCTTCAACAAAATTTTACATACATGTGATATTAATGGTATTGTTAGATTATTTTCTGCATTCCATTGCGTTACCTCTCTTTAGAATTATCATAAACTGATCTTCCAATCAGTTAGCCAGATAGTTGTTGTCTAAATTTCTTGGCATAAGTGAGTCAGCCTCCAATGCTGCATCATTTTGTTAAAAGATTTCCATTTGTATGCCATCAATACCTGGAGCCTTGTTTTTTATCAATACCTTCAGTGCAGCTTGGATTTCTTCCTTCAATACCATCAATCCTTGACCGTATGCTATCTCTTGAAATAGTTAACATTGACCATTTGTTTTTGGAACAGTGACTCTTTGTAAACCTTCCAGCTTCTTTTGATGTTTTCTGCCTCATTCAATATTCTGCCCGTGAAATTATTCAATGTTGCAAATGGAGGCTTACATTTTTTTTCTGTTCTTTCAGCATGAGAAATCCTGCGCATGTTCTTCCCTTTGGACTTTCTAACACCAGGTCTTTGCACATTCATTATAATACATGACTTTTTCTTCTCAAGCTGTCCTTGAAAATTTCTGTTCAGTTCTTTTACTTCCTCATTTATTCCATTCACTTTAGCATCTCTATGCTTGAAAACAAGTTTCAGAGTCTCTTCTGACATCCGTTTTGGTCTTTTCCTTATTTCTTGTCTTTTTAAAACCTTTTGTTTTCTTATTGTATAATGTTCTTGATGTCATCTCACAGCTCTTCTAGTCTTCAGTCATTGGTATCTAATACACCAAATCTGTTCCTGAGATGCTTTTTAAATTCAGGTGGAATATGTTCAAGGTCATATTTTGGCTCTCATGCACTTGTTTTCATTTTCTTCAGCCTGAAATTTGTTGTTGTTGTTGTAAGTGCTGTCAAGTTGGTTCTGACTCAGTGACCATGTATAGGGTTTCCAAAGTGCGGCACCACTTCTTCAATTTCATTATCACTGGCTTTAGTGGTTGGTGCATAAATCTGAATAACAGTGGTATTAACTGGTCTTCCTTGTAGGTGTATGGATATTATCCTATCACAGACAATATTGTACTTCAAGATAGATCTTGAAATGTTCTTTTTGATGATAAATACTACTCCATTCCTCTTGAATCTGTCATTCCTGGCATAGTAAAGCATATGATTGTCATATTCTAAATGGCCGATACCAGTCCATTTCAGCTCACTAACACCTAGGATATTGATCCATTTCATTTTTGACTACTTCTGATTTTCCTAGATTCATACTTACTTAGTACATTCCATGTTCTGATTAATAATGGATGTTTACAGCTGTTTCGTCTCATTTTAAGTTGTGACCATCAGCAAATGAAGATCCTGAACCATCAGCAAATGAAGATCCATTTGCAACATTACGGTTAACTCTGCTTAGAGGACACAGCTCTTCCCCAGTTATATTTTGAGTGCCTTCCACCTGAAGGACTCATCTTCTGGTACTGTATTTGGCAATGCTCCATTGCCCTTCATAAGGTTGTCAGTGGCTAAACATTCAGAAGTAGTCCGCCTCTCCTTCTTCCTAGTCTGTCGTAGTCTGGAAGCTCCACTGAAACCTGTCCGCCATAGGTGCCAGTGCTGGTATTTAAAAGACCGGTGATGTAACTTTGTGCGTTGCAACAACATGACAATAAACTAAAAGCTGAGTGGGGGAAGGATTTTCTCATTTGAAATTTTCTGTAAATTCCCCACTTCTTGGGTGTTCTAATAAAGATATCACGAGATCACAAGTTGGTCTTTGTTCAAGAAATATGCCAAAGGGTAGAAATTTTTGGAAAAGAATTAAACCCATTGAAAGCACAGGAAAACACTGCTACTTGGTTGCATCCAAAATGGAGCAAATCCTGATGAGTCTGGGGGTGCACACACATAATCATTTACAGAAAATAGAAAGCTTACCCACTGCACTTAGTGTTTATGTGTCACACCTCAGAACAAATTAAAAAGGAAAAGCATGTCAAGTGAACCACACAACATAGGATGACAGTTATAAAGTCACTGTGAGTGCTACTGTATATGTCTATACCAAATGAACACAAAGAAATAATTTAATCCATATCACAAGAAAGCCTGCTTCAAAGCTCAAAATTTTTTCTCCGCATAATTTATGTCTAGACCTTCAGCTTTCCAGGGAATGAAACTTGAGCAACTTCAGAAATCTAAAGGGGAGGTCTTTGTTTTCTTAAGCAAACCCAGAAATTCTGTTAACTACAGACAGTTTATTTTTTATTTATTTTTCTTAAAGTCACAGCATTGTCACCACTGTGTTGCCTGGAATTAGTCAGACTAACAGGTTTAGACCCTGGTGGCACAAATTTTTAAGCACTCACCTGCTAACCCAAAGTTTGGTGGTTTGCGTCTTCACAGAGGCTCCTCAGATGACAGGCCTAATAATTTGTTCCCATAAAGATAATTGTTAAGTACCATTGAGTCAGTTCTAATTTACAATGACCCTATATAGAGTTTCTGAGTAGTGGCTTGTGGATTTGAACTGCCTATCTTGCAGTTTGCAGTCCGGTACTTACCATACAGTGCCACACCAGAAATCCAGGCTATAAGATACAAACTATAAAACTCAATGGGTCTCGCCTAAGAGACATCAAGCAAGCGGCCAGGTCTCCTCAGGGCAAACCCCCTTCCAAGACTAAGACTCGATGGGAATACATGAGCAGACACATGCTCTGACTGGTGACTACGTCGGTCACCGATAAAGGGGAAGTGAGGGAAAAACAGCAATGACGCTGCGAACTAAGCCCTACCATGTTCAATAAACTCCTGTGAACCCGGGTGGAGACCTGGTTGACCAGCAGTGTGGCAAGACCTGAGGACTCCTGGGCCCAGAGTCAGTGACATAGCCACAGAGGACTACAGCAGAGAATGAAGTATCCAGCTGATAAAAAGAGAGGGCACATGCACAAGAACACCCACACTTGCAGATAATACCCACTTGACCTAGCTTCAATGGCTGGATGATCAGAGCTTAACTAGAAAAAGAAAGAAGAGGGAAAAAAGAGTAATCTGATACAATTTGATGAACTTGACCTACCTACACCTATCAATGCAGTAGCTCAAAAAAGGGAACAAATCTTTACTGTGAGGATCATTCCCACCCCCTCAATACATAGGGTAGACGAGAATGGGCAATTTGAACATTGGCTACCCAAAATGGGGGTGGGGGTATACAAATGCAAAAATTGACTGGCTTACAAGCTTTCAAGAGGGAGCCTAGATCCAGAGGGTGCGGCGGAAGGTAGAATCTCCACTGAGTTGTAACCAATCTGTCTGGGTGGGTCTGATAAGATGGGGATAGCACTCATGTGGTACAATAGTGAATAATTAATATCAGGACTGACTGTGAGGTTTGCAAATGTCAAGGTAGATGTTTTGTAGCAAAAGTAAGGAAGTGGTTGACTTTGAAGGCCAGGAGCAGAGACCCGTGGGACCATCAAGGGAGAAGAGTGGAGTGTGAGACCCTACCCAGAGAAACAGTGATGCCAGAGATGGAGGCAGATATGAAGACATGGAGAGATGGAGCAGCTAGGAACTCTAAACCCAGGGTGGGAGAGAGGCTGTGTGCTGATGATCAGGGGGCAGACTTGTGGGGTGTACCCCTTGGTTGGTTGATGATGTATAGACGGGATTGTAACCATGGCAATATAACGATCTACGATAGGGTGAATGTAAAGCTAATGTTCTCCCACATAAACGATCACATAATTCATAATAAAACAGTTTTAAAAAATTTTTAAACCCTATGGGTCAGTTCTACTTGACTAGAGGGCACCTGGTAAAATCACAGGCTTAGATCACTTCTGTCCTTACAAGTTTGTCCCTCTTTACTCACAATCAAATGGCTATTTATATGTGAGCCAAGAAGCATCTCCCTGCTAAGTAGAGAAGAAACAGCTTACTGTTCTTTGTTTTATTATTCAGCTCACCATGTTTTCTGTAGACTTCTAGTCCTTTTTTGTATGTCTGCCAAATAGGCAAATCATACTTAAAACAACATTATTGAGGTGGAATTTTCCTTTGAATTTACTGCTCTTCTTTCCCAAGTATCCATAGTAAGCAAAATATTGGAGACTTTCAACTAAATAATAGAATAATATACTGCCCTTCATACCAAAAATGTATTGTCATGACTGCCTGTCATGGCTTAGTGTCTCTTCTTCCTTTGGAACAATTGCACAGATTTACAAGAAGATTAAAGCAGTGAATTCACTGATCTGGCAGAGGTTGAATGTATACCCTCAGCCGCTTTAGACTGATGCTTCTACCAGTAAACCAATCCTGTCAGTTTCAAATTCTTTTTTTTTTCTTCTTTTTTTGCATGTTTTAACTTTTTATTGTGAATTTAATGAAGGTTTACAGAGCAAATCATCAGTTTTACATTCAATAAATCATACGCTTTGCTTCATTGTTGCTGTTGTTAGGTGCCATCAAGTTGGTACCGACTCATAGCGACCCAATATACAACAGAACAAAACACTGCCTGGTCCTGAGCCAACTTCACAATTGTTGACACCCTTGAGCCCATTGATGCTGCCACTTTGCCTATCCATCTTGCTGGGGGATCTTACATGGTTGCAATTCCCTCCATGTACCAACAGTAAATAGCATTTACCTCTATTCACTTTAACCATTGCATTCCTCCCTGTGTCTCCTACCTTCACCTTTCATCTGCTAACTTCCTTCTTGTTGTATCTTGCTTGTTCTGTCAGCTATGTTAACATGTGTCCACTCATTCTTGTTGTTGTTAAGTGCCGTTGAGTCAGTTCCGACCCATAGCGACCCTGTACAGGGTTTCCGAGGGTGTAAATCTTTATGGGAGTAGAAAGCCTCATCTTTCTCCCATGGAGCGGCTGGTAGTTTCGAACCGCTGACCTTAAGGTTCGCAGCCCGATTCGTAACCACTACGCTACAACATTGTTGTTGTTGTTAAGTGCCTTCGAGTCTGTTCCGACCCATAGCGACCCTGTACAGGGTTTCCGAGGGTGTAAATCCTTACGGGAGTAGAAAGCCGCATCTTTCTCCCGCGGAGCGGCTGGTAGTTTTGAACCGCTGACCTTAAGGATCACAGCCCGATTCGTAACCACTACGCTACAGCCCATGAATATTTTCCTTCCCCTGCCCTCCTCCATAACCATTTTAGATTGTTTCTTTTATCAAGAAAAGCTTTTTTTTAAAAAAAATTTTTACAACCTTGGTCTCATAAAATGTTGGTCTTTTTGTGATAGACTAATTTCACTCATCATAATGTCCTCCAAGTTCAACCATGTGGTGAGGTAGTTCACAGATTCATAATTATTCTTCAACCTTTTGTAATATTCCATTGTCTATATGTAGCGTAGTGGTTACGAATTGGGCTGTGAACCGCAAGGTGAGCAGTTCAAAACTACCAGCTATTCCGCAGGAGAAAGATGAGACATTCTGCTCCATAAAGATTTACAGCCTCGGAAACCCTGTACAGGGTCGCTATGAGTCGGAACCGACTCCACGGCACACAGCCACCACCACCATATGTAGCAAAGTTTATTTAACCATTCTTCTGTTGGCAGGCATTTAGGCTGCCTCCATCTTTTTTTATGTTTCTTGTAGACAGCATATTGAAGGATCCTATTTTATTATCCATTCTGCTCTTCATATCTTTTGACTGGTACATTTAATCCATTTACACTCAATGTAATTACCAAAGGTATGAATTGATTGCTGTCATTTTCCTATGCATGTGTGGTTGTTGTTTTTTTTGTTTTTGTGGTGCTGCTGGATTCTTTGTTCCACATAATTTTATCTGCTGAGTTCATTTTGTTTATGGGTTTTCTTTTCATTTTCATTTGTGTTATGTTTACTAAATCTTTCTGATTATCCTTTTTTATTTTCATGTGCAGATATATTATTTTCTCTGAGATTTGTCTCATGCCTGTATGGTTTCTGCTGAGACATCTCAGCTTAGGCTTACTGGTTCTCCTTTGTAGGTAACTTTTGTTTTTCCCTAACTACTCTCAGTATTTTTTGCTGGTCTTTGGTTTTGGAATGTTTAATTAAGATATGTCTTGGCAATATTCTTTTGGCATCCATCCTGTTTGGAGTGCATTCAACTTCTTGTATGCTTATCTTCTTGCCTTTCATGATGTTAAGGAAGTTTTCTTCCAACAACACTTCAATGATTTTCTCTGTGCTTGTCTTTTCCTGTTTAGGAATTCCAATCACCATAAGTTGTTTTTCTTCAGGGGTGTCCCAACATAACTCAAGGCTTTCTTTGGATTTCTTTATTCTTTTTTCTGATTGTTCCTCTAGCATGCTAGTATTGAGACTAATTCAGGCTTTCATTACTTCACATCTACTCCTTTTCCCTTGAATGTATTATCCATTTATGAGATTTTAGTATTATCCATTTATGGACTTAACCACCTATGTGGCTCTGAACTCCTGGAAAGCAAGGTCTGCACAGGGGATGGATGAGGGTAGGAGCTGGTCATACCTCTGGTCACCAGGGAAACATGAGGAAAAAGAACAAATCACACCTGTTCCATCACCCACTCAAATCTGCTCGGCCAGGCCTCCCTCCACCAAAACTGCTCACAAGATGGTGGGGCCGTGTCTGACCAGCCATTCACCAGTCAGTCTTCCTCTCTCACAATCCTTGCTCAGCTTCTCTTCCCAGCATCCGGGCACTCCATTCACCTCTTTAACCTTTCTTCTGAATTTCAGGTTGCCAGAATTTTTATCTGTGTCTGTTTTATTTGGTCTCTCATATGTTTGTTTTAGAGGGTTCCTGCAGTGCCTCTGCCTAGTTCATCATCTTGCTGGAAGTCCTTCTTCAGTTTCAGAATCTTAAAGTAAAAATACAGTAGACATCAAGTTGATTCCTACTCCTGGTGACCCCATTTGTGTCAGAGTAGAACTGTGCTCCATAGACTTTTCAGAGGTTGATAATTCAGAGATAGATCTCCAGGCTTTTCTCACAAGTGCCTCTGGGTTGATTTGAACTGCCAATCTTTCAGTTAATAGTCAAGCATGGTAATCATTTGCATCACTCAGGGAATCCATATATATTAAAATTATTATTGTTGTTAAGTGCCATCAAATCAATTCTGACTCATAACAACATTGTACAGGGTTTCCATGTTGCAGCTGGTGAGTTTAAACTACTGACTTTGTGGTTTGCAGTCTAGTGTTTATCCTGTAGTGCCACACCAAGAGTCCTAGCCGCATCAATTCAAGCAGGCAGAAAGCAAAAGCGCAGTGTTTTCTAATCGAGAGTTCTTTATCAGTGACATTTTAATTATCCTTTTCTCATTTCAATAATAATGACTCCACCTCCAGATTAAAAATAAATAAATAAAAGTAAGCATTCTACTACCAGATTGTATACACAAAACCAAACTACACAGGAATTAACCAAGAAGGAATAGGAATTGCACCTGCCATAATGACATCTTTTTATTTTTTCAAATGGGATTATCTTGATCAATAATGTAACACTGCCACAGGATATGCTGATATTTGACCATCTAAAGAGCTTACAAAGCCTTCTGACAGGAAGCAGTAAGGTACAATTCACTGAAAGGGGAGAAAACGGGGGACAATACATTTATTTTCTAATGAAACCTTCTTTTTGAGTTGCTAAATAGCAATGCCATTAATGTATTGTTGGTCATAAGCACAGTGAGGACTATGGGTAGAGCTATTGATTGACTCATGGTAATTGCCAGGGAAGTGTTTCTGATCCTGAGTTAACTCATGAATGTCCATTTTCCTTCTAAAGAAGGAAAATGAAACAGTAGTGACATAACTTGGGCCATTACAAAAAGGAAAATTTTCAGCATCTGTCAACTAGGAAATTTGGGTGACATTTGGAGGTGGGTAAAGAGGTGAGAGTGTATACAGGGAAATGGGAGATGGCAACAGGATAGAGAAAGTTCTAAAAACAGAATGAAAATATGGAATGCATCCTGAGTACATTTTTTTTTTTTTTTGCTTTTTAAAAAATGCTTTTAATGTAAATTGAGTGATAGTTTACATGGGCGACAGTTTTTGTTGTTGTTGTTGTTGTTTTAATTTAAGGTTTTTATTATGGATTGAATGAAAGTTAACAGGGCACATCATCAGTTTCACATTCAACAATTCATATAACTTGTTTCATTACATTGATTATAATCCCCTCCATATACCATCAGTTAAAAGTATTTCTCTCTATCCACTTTAGCTTTTTAAAAAACACACAAACAAAAAACTCACTCAGGCATATGTAATAATTTACACCTCCAAAGGGCACATTCTGCAAGTCTGCTCCTGGCCACCAGCTCTTAGCCTTTCTCTTCTTAGCTGATGAATCTAGAGTCCTCAGCCACTCCCCCTCTCCATGCCCCCATCTCTGACTCCATCTCTGGCACTGCTGCTTCTCTGGATAAGGTCCCGCATGCTATCTGTGCTTTCTTCTCTTGATGGTCCTAGGGTCCTCTGTTTCTGGACTGTAAGATTAACCACTCCCCTTTTTTTGTTACAATACTTCTACCATTACAAGTGTGACAGACACGATTAGTCATGATAACAGTTATTCACTATTGAATCTTACAAATCTTATCCCCATCTCCTTTCACCAGACCCATCTAGACAAGATGATAGCTATTTAGTGGGGACTCTTTCTGCCCCACCCCACCCCTACATTCTTAAACTAAGCTCCCTCTTGAAATCTTGTAAGCCAGTCACTTCGTGCCTTTATTGCCCCCTCAATGTCTAAGTTGCCAGTCCCTATCTACCCTGTGCACAGAGCAGATAGCATTGATACTTGATGTGAAGACTTTTTCCCTCTCTGTTGGTATTTAGAGTAACTACCGCTCTGAGTATAGGTCAGGTTCATCATGAAGATGTGTCTTCTGTCATGGTAGCTGTTCCAGTCTGCTTGTCCTTTCTAGTGGGAATGACTCACCTCACAAGATTGTGGATGGGACTCAGGATTCCATCTTAGGTCTTATACTCTGTAAAGGCTTTGCACGAGGCCTATTTCACTGGGCAAGTTGTAGAACCCCTTTTAGGTATTCCAATCAGTTATAGGCTGAAGAGGGGCTTACAAGTTTTCTCGAATCATGTTTCCCAACATTCCTTTCTATCCCACTCAAGTGGCTATTTTACAAAAGTAGGCAAGGGAAACTAATATTCATAAGGCAGTCAAGGATTTTAGTATTATTTACCCTCTTCAAGCTTTACCTAGATCCCTGTATCCCAGAGTTCTGTTGTTCCAAGGTTGAGTATGCATCACTATTTACCTCTGTCCCACTAGGCCATGCAAAACTGTCTCAGTGTTCCCCTATCTATCTTGTTCTTCTGCCTCCTCCCCCCTTCTTGTATTGCCCTCCCCAATACCAAAAATAAACCCCCCACCCCAACCCCATTGTGGTTACCTTATATTTCATTAGTTCTTCCCTCCATTTAAGACAGTCTATTTTATCCAGTAATCTACCTGACCTTCCCACCACCCGTATCTCTGTTTTTCTGTGTTTACCTTTTTTCACACTGTAATTGTTTTGATCATAGACTGACCTCCCAGATCCTCTTTTCTTATAATTTTATTCTGCTCTTGACTCTTCCATTTGTCAATTGAGTTCAGGTTGATGCTGCCATGTAC
>NW_006408853.1:1434296-1459398 GCF_000296735.1 Chrysochloris asiatica
TATTTCCTCTTTTGTCTGCTTGTCCCACTCCACAATCCCCTTCCGGCCTTTTTTCTAGTTGGAAGCAGTTCAGGGCCGGCTGTGGCCATTTGGTTTTAATTGGAAACTGTCTCCTTAAATTTCTAGGAGATCTGTGCACATGTGTAGTAGAACACACCAAGGGTGGGGCTGGAGTGTCCCACTAGCTCAGGCACCCCTATAGTCACCAGAATGGAGGTGCATAGATAGCAAGGGACCAATGAACAGATACCAAAAGAAAAGAAGGTCCACACCTTTATCTCATCAGTTCTGCCAGGCGTCTGTGGCCACTCCGATCCTTCTTCCACTTGGTCTCACCCAAGATGGCGGCTCCTGGAGCAGCCAAGCGTCCCGGACTGGAAAGCAATCGATTTCTTGCTTCTGCCACAATTGCCCCAGCTGTGACTCTTCCAACCTTCTAAATATTCCTTTATATGTGGTTCAGAGTTCTGGGACCATCCCCTGAGCCTACTTGGTCGGGTATTCTGTGTTGTTGTTGGTGGAGCTCTTTACTACATGTCCACCCGATCTGCCATCTTGTTTGTTCTTCCTGAGTACATTTTGATACAAACTTTTGAGCCACTGGGCTATTATTAGGGTTTCATTTGTATATAGATATCTTATATGTTCTGGTGAGATAATTTAAGATAAGCACTGAACCTAAAGGTAGTTTTGAATTGGAAGGTCAGTGGATCAAACCTACCAGCTGTTCCTCAGAAACATTATTCAGGGTTGCTATGAGATGGAATTAACTTGATGGCACTTAATAACAACAACAATCCTAAGAGAAAAGAGCTCTAGTAGCGTAGTGGGTTATGCATTAGGCTGCTAATCACAAGGTCAGCAGTTTGAATCCACCAGCTGCTCCATAGAAGAAAGATGAGGCTTTCTGCTCCTATAAAGATTTGCAGCCTCAGAAACACTATAAGTCAGAACCAATTCAATAGCACACAGCCACCACTAACACCACCCTGGGAGAAGAAGCATAGCACAATGGTCAAGATGATGAATTATGTAATCACACAATTCTGACTTAAAAGCTACTTACTTTATCAGTTGTAGGGCCTTAGTCATGCCAACACATATCTGGGCTTCAGTTTCCTTAGTATTAAAATAAGAACCTAATAGACCTTCTTATCTCAAACACCACCACTTGTCTATCATTTTGTCTTTTACTGTGGTGGTTTGCATGTTTCTGTGATGCTGGAAGTTATGCCACTGGTACTTTGAATGCTGACAGGGTCTCCCCTGGTGGACAGGTTTCAGCTGAGCTTCCAGACAAAGACATAGTCAGAAGGAGAGGCATACTACTTCTGAATGCTTTGACACTGAAAACCTCATGAATAGTTGTGAAACACTGTCAGATACCAACATAAAATTGAATATTAAAATATGATGACTAGTACCAGAATAAACAATGACAAATTAAAGTGGAATGGAACCACATTCATCATCAAAAAGAACATTTCAAGATCTAATGCTGTCTGTGATAGGATAATATCTACATGCCTATAAGAAAGAATAGTTAAAACCTATTATTCAAATTTATACACCAACCACTAAAGCTAGTAATAATGAAATTTAAAATTTTTACCAACTTCTTCACTCTAAAATTGATCAACCATGCAATCAAGATGTTTTGATAATAACTGGTCATTGTAATGTAAAGGTTGGAAACAAAGAGTAAGGATCTGTAATTGGAAAATATAACCTAGAAATGATACTGGAGAACACATGTTAGAATTTTGCAAGACCAATGACTTTTTCATTGCAAATACCTTTTGAAAATAACATAAAAGACAACTATATACTTGGGCTTTTAGGAGCTCTGGCATTGTAGTGGTTACAAATCAGGCTGCTAATCTCATGGTCAGCAGTTCGAAACTACCAGCTGTTCTTTAGGAGAGAGAAGAGGCTTTCTGCTCCCATAAAGATTTACAGCCTCGGAAACCCTGTACAGGGTTGCTATGAGTCAGAACCAACTCCACAGCAAATAACAACAACAACATATACATGGGCTTTAGCAAATGGAATACTCAGAAATCAAAATCACTACTTCTGTGGAAAGAGATGGAGGGAAAGCTCCATATCATCAAATCAAGGCCAGGGGCAGACTGTGGAACAGACCATCAATTGCTCATATGAAAGTTCAGAAAAAAGCTGAAGAAAATTAAAACAAACCCACAATGTCCAAAATATGGCCTGAACATATCCTACCTGAATTTGAAGGTCATCTCAAGAACAGATTTGATGTATTAGATAGAACACCTGAAGAGTTGTGAGATAACATCAAGAACATCATACAGGAAGAAAGCAAAAGGTCACTAAGAAGACAAGGAAGAAAGAAAAGAACAAAATGTATGTCAGAAGAGAAACTGAAACTTTCTCTCCATCATAGAGATGCTAAAGCAAATGGAAGAAATGGGGAGGTAAAAGAGCTGAGTAGCAAATTTCAAAGGTCAGCTTAAAAAAACAAAGTCAAATATTATAACAAAATGTGCAAAGATCTGGAGTTATAAAAACAAAAGGGAAGAACACGCACAACATTTTTTAAGCTAAAAGAACTGAGTTAAAAATTCAAGCCTCTATTTACAATACTGAAGGATTCTTTGAGTAAAATATTTACTAAAAAAAAAAAAAAAAAAGCATCAAAAGAAGAAAGTTGGTCCCTTCAGGACAAACCCCCATCCAAAACTGAAACTCAAAGGAAACACATGAGCAGGCATGTAACCTTGCTGGTGACCATGTTCGTCGTCTATTGGTGAGTGGCAGAGGGTGAAAGGCAGCAATGAAGAAAGGGGCTGAGTTCCACCATGTTCCATAGACTCCCGTTGACCTGCAGATAAGAGAGAGAAGAAGGGCTGGTTGGTGTGAGACCTGAGCCCACGGACAAGGACATAGCCATGGAGGGTTAGTGCAGAGAGTGAAGCATCCAGCTGATATGAAGTGATGGAAGATGCACATGAATGCCCAAACTTGCAGATAGTACACATTTGACCTAGCTTGAATGTCTTAATAATCAGAACTTAACTAGAGGAAGATTGAAAAACAAAACAAAACAAAATTTTGATAAAGGAAACAAGTGTAAATTGCTACAATTTGATGAACTTGACCTATACTTATGGCTGTAGTAGCTCACAATACCAACAGAGAGGGAAGGAGTCTACACATCAAGTATCAGTCTTATCCCCTCTGTATACATGGTAGATAGGGATGGGCAACTTAGGCACTGACAACCTAAAATGAGGAGGTGATAAAGGCACAAAGTGACTGGCTTACAAGTTTTTAAGAGGGAGTTTAGTGTAAGTGTGTGGGGGAAAGTAGACACCCCACTGAATAGTTTTCTTATTCAGATGGGTCTGGTGAAAAGAAATGGGGATAAGATTCTTATGATTCAATAGTGAGAAATTGTAATCACAACTAACTGTAACTGTCAAAACTGTTAAGGTAGAAGTTTTGTAACAAAATGGGGGAATAGTTAATCTTACAGTACAGAAGCAGAGGACACTAGGACCATCAAAAGAGAAGAGCACAAACAGAGTGTGGGATCCTATCCAGAGAAGCAGCAACAAGATGGAGGCAGAGATGAAGACATGGAGAGAGCAGCTGAGGACTCTGGACTCATGGAAAGAGAGGGACTGGGTACTGGCAACCAGGAGGCAGACTTGCAGAATGTGCGCTTTGATTATTTAAATGATTATTCCTGAGTGTTTCTGTGTACATTCCCTCCCCTCACCCCACCCCCCAAAAAAAACAGAATGGAAGCAATACTGTTAAATGATGATGCATGGAGGAAATTGTAATCATTGCAGTGAAACAATGGTGTAAATCCCATGTTATCTCATGTAAATTACCACTCAATTCACAATAAAAACTCAAAAATAAAAAGAATAAAAGAAAGAATTAGAATCATCAGAAAGCAAAAAAAAAAAGAAGAAGAAGAAGAAGAAGATGGAAGGAAACACAGAGTCACTGTACCAAAAAGAAGTGGTTGGTGTTCAACCATTTCAGGAGCATATGATCAAGATCCAGTGGTACTGAAGGAAGAAGGACAAGGTATACTGAAGGCATTAGCAAAGAACAAGGCACGAGCAATTAATGGAATACAAACTGAAATTTTTCAACAAACTAATGCAGCACTGGAGGCCCTCACTCATCTATACCAAGAAATCTGAAGACAGCTACCTGGCCTACTAATTGGAAGAGATTCATATTTGTACACATTCCAAAGACAGGTGAACCAACAGAATGTGGAAATGTTTGGACAATACCATTAATGTCACATGTAAGTAATTTTTGCTAAAGATAACTCAAAAACGTCTGCAACAGTACATTGACCAGGAACTGCCAGAGGTTTAAGTTATATTCAAATGAGGCCATAGAACAAGAAATCATTGCTGATGTCTTATGGATATTGTCTGAAAGCAGAGAAAATCATAAAGATGTTTACTTGTGCTTTACTGACTATACAAATACCTTTGACTGTATGAATCATGACAAATTATGGGCTAACATTGCAGAGTATTCCAGAACTCTTCATTGTACTCACGAGGAGCCTGTACATAGATCAAGAGGCAGTTGTTTAAACAGAACAGAACAAAGGTGCACTGAATGGTTTAAAATCAGGAAATGTGTGCCCCAGCTTTGTATTCTTTCACCATACTTATTCAATCATGTGCTGAACACATAATCTGAGGAGCTGGATTATATAAAGAAAAATGTGGCATCAGGATTGGAGGAAGACTCATTAACAGCCTGCAATATGCAGATGATACACCCTTGCTTGCTGAAAGTTAAGAGGACTTAAAATACTTACTGATGTCAATCAAAGAACACAGGCTTCAGTATACATTGTACCTCAATAATAATAATAATAATAAAATCCTCATCACTGAACCAATATATAATACCATGATATATGGAGAAAAGATTTACATTGTCAAAGAGTTCACTTTACTTGGATTCATGTCAGCACTCATGGAAGCAACAATCAAGAAATCAAACGACGTACTGTATTCGACAAATTTGCTACAGAAGACCTCTTTAAAGTATTCAATAATAAAGAAATCTGAGAACTATGGTGCGCCTGACCTAAGTCATGGTGTTTTCAATAAACTCATATCCATGTGAAAGTAAGACCATGGAAGAATTGATGCATTTCAGTAATGGAGAAGAATATTAAAGGTACCATGTACTGCCAGAAGGAAAAACAAGTCTGTGTTGGAAGAAGCACAGCCAGAATGTCCCTTAGAAATCAGGTTAGTGAGACTTTATTTTTCATACTTTGGGCATATTATCAGGAGGGAACAGTCCCTGGAGAAGGACATCATGCTAGGTAAGTGGAGAGTGAACAAAAGAGAAGTCTACCCCAATAAGACAGACTGGCACAGTAGTAAGAAAAGTCTGCTCAAGCATAGCAGCAATTGTGAGGATGGTGCAGGACCAGGCAGTATTTTGTTCTGTTGTACATAGGGTCATTTGTGGTCAGAACTGACTCAATTACACCTAACAACAACAACATCTCAAACATTCCTGGGAAAGCTTATTGAGTTAATGCAGCTGAAGTTCTTAGTACCTGACAAAGACCTAGTATGTTAGACAAAAATATACCTGAGTTGGAAAGCTGTACATTCACCTTTGGGAATTGTTGTTGTTAAGTGCCATTGAGTCGACTCCAACCCATAGCTACCCAGTATAGGGTTTCCGAGGAGCAGCTGGTGAGCTTGAACCGCCAACCTTGCAGTTCAAACAGCTTTGCAGTCTGGCACATGAACCCACAGCGCCACACTAGGACTCAAAATGCCATGGTGGTGGTTATATGCCGTGGAGTCGGTTCCGAATCATAGCGACCCTATATTGGGTTTCCGAGGCTGTAAATCTACGGGAGCAGAAAGCTTCATCTTTCTCCCGCGGAACGGCTGGTAGTTTCGAGCTGTTGACCTAAATTTCGCAGCCTGATTCGTAATCACTAAGCTACCAGAGCTTGCATTTATGTTCCTGTAAACGTTCAAAAGTTTAGGGATAGGTCAGTATTTTGCAGATACCTTAGTTTACACATATCCTTGAGGGGGAAGAACTCTATCATGGCTCCTGTGGGCATTGTTAGGTGCCATCCAGTTGATGCCAACTCATAGTGACGTTATGCACAGCAGAAGGAAACACTGCCCCGTCCTGGGCCAACCTCACTATTGTTGCCACACTTGAGCCCATTGATGCTGCCACTTGGCCAGTCTATCTCGCTGGAGGTCTTCCTCTTTTTCCCTTACCCTCCACCTTATGAAACATGATATCCTTCTCCAGCGACTGGTCTCTTCTGACAATATGTCCGAAGTATGAGAGACGAAGATTGGCCATATTGACCTCCAAGGAGCACTTCTGGCTGCACTTCTTCCAACACAGATCTATTTGTTCTATGGGCAGCCATGGCACTTTCAATATTCTCCTCCAACACGATAAAACCAGATGTAAAAGCAGTGTATGTGAAGTGACTATGACTTGCCTCCTCACTGCACCTGCCCTCCCAGATTTCAGGTTAAACTGCTCAAGGATCATGTTGGTGGTGGTATTAAGTGTCATCAAGTTGGTTCCAATTCATTGTGACCGAGTTCAGGGTTTCCAAGACTTTAAATCTTTGCAGGATCAGAAAGCCTCAATCCTTCTCCCAGGGAATGGCTGGTGAGCCCGGATCACCAACCTTGTGGCTCTCAGTCCTGTGCTTATCATATGGAGCCACCATGCTCCCCTCCAAGGACCCTAGTGAAAGAATAATCCTGACCGAGGAGCAGCTATTTGCTCCAGAAAGAACTTCAGGCACTAACCTGAAGTTAGGCCTGGGAACAGGAAAAATTCTGAAGAAAAGATATTACCAGTGAAATCATTGCTAGAGATCACTGGCATATATAGATTTCAATGAATGGGAGTTCCAAGAGAAAATTTAATTTTGGAAAAAAGATGTTCTGAAACCTTTTCATAACTTGGAACTCTCTTAGAATGTCTTCTAGTGACTCACATAACTCTTATCCACAGATCTTATCTAATTGTTCAGACTAAGCCATGTTCTCAGAAGAAACATGGAGAAAGGAGAGACCACCTACCATGGAAGCTGACAACTTTAGATTCATTCACTTGAACAAAGTTTTGCCCCTTTCTGATCTTAAGACTTTTTTTTTTTTTTTTTTTTTTTATGAGCTGTAACTATTTCTTGGCAACTTGGTGAAGAGTTTTGAGAAATTACTCACAATAAAAAGGCAACATAGGAAAAAAGTTAATGAAAAGATGCTGAAAGGGACTAGACAAAGACAGGGGAAACAGAAAATGACAAAGAAGTAGACAGAAGGATGATTGAGAAATTGTATACAATTAATAAACAAAAACTGAGTGGTGATACATTTTGAGTTGTGCACCATCAGCATATGAAGGCCCCAAGGGCTTTACTTCATTCGCATCAGCACAGTTGGCTCTAATTTGAAGAGGCAGTTCTTCCCCAGTCTAATTTTGAATGCCTTCCAACTTGAGGAACTCATCTTCTGGCACTATGCATGTCAATATTCTGGTGCTCTTCATCATGTTTCAATATTCAGTAATCTGGTACTTACAGTGTTCCACTGCTATTCGTAAGTTTTTCAGTGACTAAATATTTGGAAGTAGTCTGTCTCTCCTTCTTCCTAGTCTGTCTTCATCTGGAACCTCAGCTGAAACCTGTCCACTGTGGGTGACCCTGCTGGTATTTAACATGCCCATGGCATAGCTTCCAGAACACAGTATAACAAACTGACAGATGAGTGGTGGTAAACACTATCTATTCATCCTATGTTTATTTCCCTGGACAAACTATGAAAATCTTTACTTTTTAAAAAACTGTGGAATGAATTATACATACCTGATAGATGAGAACCATATTAGCTTAGTATAAAACATTTAATTTCAAAATTAAGGGCTGAGGGCTGAACAAAATAAATCCTTATTCAACTTTAAATGTCTAGTGTTTGACAGGTTATTTTGCATTTAGTAAATATTCAATAAACATTTGTTAAAGAAATAACTCTTCTCTTCCAAACTGTACTCAGTCCAATAGTTCTACTAATTGAAATTCCTCTTCAGTTACAGTGAGGTATTTTACAAATTGAATTCATAATCCTATTTCATGGTTGCCAAAGAATGTGATTCTGATGTAGACAAGTTTCAGCACATTTTTATGAAGTGATTACTGATGTTGAAACTTATATAAGTCTTTATCTACATTATTCATATACATACATGTTTATATAGATGTTTATACACAAAGTAGGTTAAACAGCCTTCAATTTTTTATCCAATGATTCAATCAAACAAGTTCTTTTTTTAATAACTAAACGAAGTGTTTGATAAGTAAAATTGTAGAAAGCCTATTTACTTTCTTTTGGCAATATTTTCAAATATTTTAGATGCCATGTCAAAATAGTAATTTGTAATATTTTAAAAATTCATAAAAGAAGGTCTGTTTTATAGTGCCCTGTATTCAGATTTTGTTAGTATTTTTTTTCAAGTAGGCACTATAATTCATTGCAAGCTATACAGCAACAGTAACACATTATTGGGTTGAAGCATGGTTGTACTTGACCCAGCATAGGCTTTAGAGTGCCAAGGAGTCTGTATTTAAAAGTAAACTCCATCACTACTAAATGGTGATCACAACCTAATTACCCAACCTCTCTGCTTAGTTACCTTTCTGTCTTACAGAGTTTATAAGTTTCCTCCATCCATTATATCTGGGATTTATTAGGTGCTCTCAACAAATATTAGATTCTTTTTCTTCCCCTCTGTAGAATACAGGATCAACCAGTTCTAGAGTCAAATCCCTCCCTTTCTCACAATTTCCATCACGACAGTTCAAACCTACCAGCCTTGGATCCTATACAAGGTCACTATGAGTCAGAACCAAGTCCATGGCACTTAACAACAATTTGACTATTAATAGGAGAAAGATTGCTTGGAATGTCTCAATATTTTTATGTAATGTTTTGTGTGAAAAGAAGTAATGTTGACAGCATCTAACACAGATTAACATTGGAAAACTGTTTACAATGCTTCATGCCTAAATAGGGCCACTAAATAGGCTTGGAAAGGCCCAATGCTTAATTTTTTTTTTTTTTTTTTTGCTTTTGTAAGTCTTGATCTTCTTGTTGTTGTTATGTGCCGTTGAGTCAATTCTGACCCATAGCGACCCTGTATAGGGTTTCTGAGGAGCAGCTGGTGAGCTTGAACCACCGACCTTACAGTTCAAATGTCTTTGCAGTCTGGGGCATTATCCCACAGTGCCACACCAGGACTCCTTGATCTTCTTAGTGGGTACTTTAAAAATCCTAGATACATAGGTTCTAGCATGACAGCAAGAGAGGAAATCCCATTAGATGGTCTGGACCAAAATTGTTTCTGACAAGCACGTCCTCCTGCCTTAATTTTTGGGATAAAGAAGAGGAGTACTTCTTTCCCTTCACCCCACATTTTCCATAAACAAAAACCCAGTACCATTCCTTAGCTTCCATGCATGTGTAAACTTTGCTGCCATTTATCAATATGGACAGACCTGATGACTCCCAAGCTCTTTAAATGAAAAGGTTACAAAGAAATTAGCAGGAGGCTAATTCACTGCAGGGCACTTTGAATTGTTTAGAAATATGCATTGAATATGTGGGTCAATGAATTCTGGGAGTAGGCTATGGTGGTTCAATGAAGGTCATTTCCTTGGGCTACCTCAGGTCTCAGTTTAAGCAATTTATTGATAGTTGGAATAATGTAGTTTTTTGCATGAACTTAAAGTCAATTGAACAAGCCAATCTACATTGCAAAAATCAGCCAGCAAGAAACCCATTTTTGACAGGAAAGGGATGTATTTCCATCTTTGGGGAAAACTTGATAGCAGCCAAGGGTGGAAGAAATCTCAGAAATAAAGGTAAATGATTTGTTTTTTAGAGTAATAAATGGGTCTTTGTTCCAAATATTCCATTTCATTAGTCAAGTTTGCAGCATTAACAATCTCAATTGCTAGTAATTGAGATCATCTAATTAAAACAGGTAAAGAATATACCAGAACAGGTAGAGTATTGATTACTTTTTATGAAATTTAAAAGTACTCTTAAGACAATCTTTTCTGTGTTGGGTAAAACTTTTCTTGCCAGAAAGAAAAAAACTCAAGAATTTACTCTTGCTTTACAGACTATATTTCCTTTGTTCTATGAAAATCTTATCCTGCTTCTCAAGATCACAGAATTCAAAAGCCCCACTGACCATTTAAAGTTCTAAATGTCTTCAGTGTGTCATTATTCATGTTACTGAAAAATAAAATCTATAAGGTCATATTGTTTTATGTTGTTGATGTTTTTTGTTGGTTTTTTCAGTGCCATTCCCAAATATTTATTGGTACCTAAAAATATTTAGGAGCAACAATGAAATCACTCAATGAAAGCAAGCACAGAAGCAATCATTTCAGAGAAGAAATTATTTCAGAAGAAGTAAATGTTTGCACTCCACCCATGCAATATGAAACTGATAAAGAGACACATTGACTAACCAACTACCAAACTCTTGCTCCAAGCATAGGCAAGTGGTATTTCAAATGGGTATCAAGAACATTCACACTCCAAACCCTGGGCCTTCAACTTCTCTAACTTTTATTCTTGGATGACTCAGCTCTATAGTTTATCTGATTCCCAATCACTGAAGCTGTTGCTTAATTAATCAGTTTTATATAACCAGATGGCTTTCTCATCAGCACTTCTGCAATCCCTTTCTCATGAAACATTTTGCAAGAAAGCTTCCCCTTTGATACCTTATTTAGCATAATATTGTATTACAATGGAAATTTGTGTAATATATGTCCCCAAATCAGTTATCTGGCAAATTCAACTACCTAAAGCATAGACAAGACTAAACCGGAAGATAAAAAGTTTCTGAATTGCCAAATAAATCTTACAGAATATAAGCACAAATCTTGTGAATGTTTATTCTCAGGAGAATCTCTCTGGCCACTACTCAGGGTTGATTTACTTCTTGTTTAAATATACTTCTTACACACTTAATCAACCAAATTCTTATTCAGTATCAGGAGAAAAATCAACAAATAAGCAGAGAAGAAAGAAGGTTGGTAAAAGCCAGCATACTACCAATATTGTTAACTACTGTGGAGTTGATTCCAACACATGGGGACTCCATGTGTGCAGAGTAGAACTGCTCCATAGAGTTTTAGGTTTTGTTTTTAAAATTAATTTTTGTATAGATTTTGTTCTAAGGAGCTCTGGTAGCGTAGTGGTTACGACTTGGGCTGCGAACCTTAAGGTCAGCGGTTCGAAACTACCAGCTGCTCCGCGGGAGAAAGATGAGGCTTTCTACTCCCGTAAAGATTTACACCCTCGGAAACCCTGTACAGGGTCGCTATGGGTCGGAACCGACTCGACGGCACTTAACAACAACAACAAATAGATTTTGTTCTAGTTAAAAATCTGCATATGCAATTCACTGGCATTAATAATGTTTTTTTGAGTTATGCATCCATTCTCACCCCTCCTTTTCTGATTTTTTCTTCCTTTATTAACATTAACTATCTGGCCCCTAAATTTCCTATCTAATCGTTAGAGCTGCTGCTGTCACTTTGATCCTATAGAGATAGTATTTTTTAAAGTACAGTGTTGAAGACAGACATCTTTACTAGTTAAGCTATTGTTTGCCTTAAGAAAGACTCCAGGAGGTGTTTTTTGCTTTATGGTTTAAAGATCAATCTGAGAATTTGCAATTCTGTTCTGCATTGCCAAGATTTATCCATAGATTTTTTTAAGCAAAATGTTTAGTATGGTAAACAGGTACTACCCAATTTTTATGGCATTATGGCAGCTTTATTGAAATATAATTCATATACGATAATACTCATCCATTTTAATGGTACAATTTAACGATTTTTAGTAAATTTATCAAGTTGTGTAAACTTCACCAAATCTTGCTTTCAAATATGTTCATCACCCCAGTAAGATCCCTCATTCTTATTTACAACTAATTCCCATTCGCAACTGAGCCCTGTTAGGTTGTTAGGTCCCATCAAGTCAGTTCCAAATTATAGTGACCCTGATAGGGTTTCCGAGGCTGTAAATCTTTACGGAAGCAGAAAACCTCTTCCATGGAGCAACTGATAGGTTTAACTGTTGACCTTGTGGTTAGCAGTCAGCATTTACCTATAGTGCCATAACCATTCTTGCCCCTTTTCTGAGTTGTTCTTCCTCCATTAATATAAAATCACTGGCCCCTGAGTTTCCTATGTAATCTTTTGAGTTACTGTTGTCACTCTGATCCCATAGTAATTGTTTTTAAAAGAGCAGAGTCCTGCTGTGGAGCCATGGGTTAATGCACTGGCCTGCAAAGTTGGTTTAATCTGCAAGATCAGCAGTTCAAGCTCACCAGCCACTCCTTGGAAACCCTATACAGGGGTGCTGTGGGTCGATACTGATTCGACTGCACTTAGCAACAACAACAATGCTCAAGGCAGACATTTTTATTAGTTAAGTTAAACTGTTGTTTGCCTTGAACTGACTCAATGGTACTTGACAACAACAACAACAATAATTATTTGCCTTAAGAAAGATTCCAAAAGGTAGTGAAGATTTAAAGATTAAATCAGAGTAATAGTTTCAGGAGTCTATCCAGCCTTCATGACTCCAAAGAGTCTGGAGTCCATAAGATTTTGAAATTCTATTCTGCATTGTCAGAATTCTTCTATAGAATTTTTAAGCAAAATATTTAGTATCGTAGCCAGGTACCACCCAGTTCTTCTGGCCTCATGGCAAAGGAGTATACTATTTTTTAAAGCAGCCTTATTGAAATACAATTTGTGTACCATAAATAAAATTTACCCATTTTGATTTGATAATTCAATAATTTTTTACAGTAAATTTACCAAGTTGTGCAAACTTCAACATAATCTAGTTTTCAAACAGTTTCATCACCCTAGGAAGATCCTTCAGTGCTCATATACAATGAATCCTCATTCCTACTCCCAGCCCTGTTAGGTCATTAGGTGCCATTGAGTCGGTTCCGACTCATAGTGATTCTGTATAGGGTTTCCAAGACTGTAAACCTATATGGGAACAGAAAGCCTCATCTTGCTCCTGAAGAGTAGCTGGTAGTTAAACTGCCAACTTGGTGGTTAGCAGTCCAGTGTTTATCTTATAGCACCAGAACCATTCTCACCCTCCTTTTCTAGGTTATTCTTTCTATGTTAATTTCTACTCACTGGCCCCTAAATTTCCTATCTTATCTTTTGAGTTACTGTTGTCACTTTGACCCCACAGAGATCATTTTTAAAACAGCATAATGCTCAAGGCAGACACTTTCTGCTAATTAAACTAAACTACTGTTTGCCTTAAGAAAGACTCCAGAAAGTATTTTTGCCCTAAGGATTAAAGATTACCTCAGAATAATAGTTTTAGTTTTAGGGGTCCTTCCAACCTCTGTGGCTCCAGAAAGTCTGGAGTCTAAGAGAATTTGAAATTCTGTCCTGCATTGTCAAGATTCTTCTATAGAATTCTTAAGTAGTGTGTTCAGTGTGGTAATCAGATACCACCAGTTTTTCTGGTCTCATGGCCGAGGAGTACACTATTTTTCAAAACAGCCTTATTGAAGTATAATTTGCATACCACAAAACTCACCCATTTTAATTTTACAATTCAATGGTTTTTAGTAAATTTGCCTAGTTGTGCAAACTTTACCATAATATGTTTTCAGACATATTCATAACCAGGTAAGATCCTTCATGCTCATTACAAATAACACACATTGCCACCTCCAAGCTTTTTAGGTTGTTGTTGTTAAGTACCCTCGAGTAGGTTCCAAATTATAGCAAACCTGTATAGGTTTCCAAGGAGCAGCTGATGGGTTTGAGCTGCCCATCTTGTTGTTTGAGGTCCAATGCTGATCCTACAGCACCACACCAGGTACCATCAAGTCAGTTCCAATTCATAGTTGACCCTGATGGGGCTTCCTAGGATATACATCTTTATGGAAACAGAAAGCTTCATCTTTCTTCCACGGAGCAGCTGGTGGGTTTATACTGCCAACCTTATGGTTAGCAGTCCAGTGCTTATCCTACAGTGCCACAATTATTCTCACCCTCCGTTTCTGAATTGTCTTCCTCCACACATATAAACTCACTGTCTCCTAAATTATGTATAATCTTTGCAGCTTCTGTTGTCACTTTGATCCCAGATATAGTTCTTAAAAGGGAATAATGTTCAAGGTAGACAATTTTACTAATTGAGATAAAATATTGTTTGACTTAAGAAAGATTCCAGAAGGTATTTTTGCTTTAAGATTTAAAGGTTAACTCAGAATAATACTTTCAGGGGTCCATCTAGCCTCCATGGCTCCAGAAAGTCTGTTGTTGTTGTTGTTGTTATGTGCCGTGGAGTCAGAACCGACTCAGAAAGTCTGTAGTCTATGAGAATTTGAAGTTCTATTCTGCATTGTCAGGATTCTTCTATAGAAGTTTAAAGCAAAATATTTAGTATGGTAGCCAGGTACCACAACCAGTTTTTCTGATTTTTTTTTTTTTAAACTGTCTTTCTTATTGAAATACAATTTGTATCCTGTAGAATGCACCCATTTTAGTTTTATAATTCAATGTTTTTAGTAAATTTACCTAGTTGTACAAGCTTTACCATAATTTAGTTTCTAAAACATTTTCTTCACTCAGTAAGATACCTCATGCTCATTTACAAATAGTCTCCATCCCCACCCCAAGTCCTGTTGTTGTTGTTGTTGTTGTTGTTATGTGCCATGGAATTTGTTCCGACTCATAGAGACCCTGCAAGGGTTTCCAAGGCTGTATATCTTTATGGGAGCAGAAAGCCTCATCTTTCTCCCACTGAACAGCTGGTAGTTTCAAACTGCTGACCGTGAGATTAGCAGCCCGATTCGTAACCACTATCCTACCTGAGCGCCTTACCCCTGGTCCATTAATCTACTTCCTGTCTCTAAATATTTGTCTTTTCTGGACATTTTATGTAACTAGAATCATATATTATTTAGTCTTTTGTGTCTTGCATAAGTAGGCATAATTGTGTGTGTGTCCTAGAGTGCTGTATTGTGATGTTAATATATATGCAGCATCTACAATCACATCTGTAGAAATAGACAAACCAAACTGATATCAAAAGGTGCGTGTACTTTTCCATAGTATTCTCAAGACTGTGACCTATTGTAAGCAGATCACCAGACCTGTCTTCTGAGGTGCCTCTGGGTAGATTCAAATTACTTTTCTTTTGATTAGTAGTCCAGTGTTTAACCATTTGTGTCACCTACAGACCTAAACTACCAATAACCAAAATAACCTGATAACTTGCTTTTAGATACAGAAGAGAAAAGAGCTTAAAAACACACTTCAGAATAAAAGACATGCCATTCTCCAAAAGGGGGCAAATAATGTTAAGATGCTTGGCTGTCTTTTGAATCTTGGTTTCCCTGGCATACCATTATAAAATAGACACTTGAGGGGGAAGGAAAGGAATAGCCAGAAATGTCACCATAGAAAGTTTGTAAGTCCGTCTTCTGCCTATAACTGATTGGAAGACCTAAAATGGGGCTACAACGTGCCCAGTGAAGGAGACTTCCTGTGGAGTCTCTGCATTACATAAGACTATAGGTGGGATCCTGAACCTCACCCAGAATCTTCTGAGGTGGGAAATTTCCACTTGAAATGACAAGCAGACCAGCCTGGAGCAGCTAGAACAGAAGATACTTCCTGAAAGAAAGTCCGACAGGAAAAATACAAAATAATAACAGCAGTCCGACTGATTACTACAAGAACAAGCAAGTTGCTTGCCCAGGAGACATCAAGGCAAGTGGTCCGGTCCCCTCAGGGCAAACCCTCTTCCAAGACTAAGACTCAATGGGAATACATGAGCTTGTTGACATGTGCTCTGATTGGTTACCACGTTCTGATTGGAAAAGTGAGGGAAAAACAACAATGAAGTTGCGAGCTAGCCCTACAACATTCAATAGACTCCTGTGAACCCAAGTGGAGACCTGGTTGACCAGCAGTGTCGCAAGACCTGAGTAATCTTGGGCCCAGATTCAGTGACATAGCCACAGAGGACTAGAGTGGATAGTGAAGTGTCCAGCTGATAAGAAGAGAGGGCATATGCTTAAGAACATCCACACTTGCAGGTAATACCCACTTGACCTGGCTTCAATGACTAGATGATCAGAGCTCAACTAGAAGAAGAAAGAAGAGGAAAATAAAACAGTAATCTGATACAATTTGATGAACTTGACCTATACCTATGGATGCAGTGGCTCAAAAGAGGGAACAAATCTTTACAGTAAGGATCATTCCTACCCCTCCATACATAGAGAGTAGACAGGGATGGGCAATTTGGATATTTGCTACCCAAAATGTAAGGGCTACAAAGGCAAGAAGTGACTGGTTTACAAGCTTTCAAGAGGGAGTCTAGATCCAGAGAGCACGGAGGAAAGTAGAATCTCCAATGAGTAGTATCCAATCTGTCAGGGCAGGGCTAATGAAAGGAGATGGGGTACCTTGTGGTACAATAATGAATAATTGTTATCAGGACTAATTGTAATGGTTGGAAATGTAAATGTGGACATTTTGTAGCAAAAGGAGGGGCATGATTAACTAGGCAGTCCAGGAGCGGAGGTCCCTGGAACCATCAAGGGAGAAGATCGGAGTGTGAGACCCTACCCAGAGGAGCAGTGACACCAGAGATGGAGGCAGAGACACTGACGTGGAGAGATGGAGTGGCTGGGGACTCTAGACCCAGAGAGGGAGAGGGGATGTGTGCTGATGACAGGAGGGGCAGGCTTGCCCTTTGGTTTGCTGATGATGCACAGAGGGCATAGTAACCATGGCAATGAAATGATGTACTATAAGGATGAATGTAAAGCTAATATTCTCCCATGTAAACTATCACATAATTCACAATAAAACATTTTTCTTTAAACTTGAAACTCTAACATGGGTTTAAAAAGAGCCACCTCAGAATCTGAGGTGGGGAATCTCACTACCTTCAAAGACGAGCCAGGAATGAAGCATGTCTTCAGCCCTTGTGATCACTACACACTGAACCTCCTCCACCCAGGGACAAAAAGGGCCAATGTAGGAGTGGCAAGGGAGCAACAACAGAACCAAGAACCAGAGCATGAGATAGAGTAATAGACTTCACAGGCCACGGAGCAAGTACTGTGAGTGTTTTAAGATAGGAAGTTTGCTTGTAGAGTGGTGTGCCTCCAGTCACTTAATTGGGGGAGCTAGAGAATTTGTTCAGGCAGCAGCGTATGGTTGAGTGGTGTGTCCTGTAGGCATTTATCAGCAGCCCTATGGGCACGAGTGAGGAGAAGCTATTCAAATGGGAAGAATTGTGCCCTGAACATTTCTGACTCTGAATTGTAACCTTTTAACTTCCCTAATAAACCTTGTAATTTAATAGTAAGAAAGAAAAAAAAAGACATGCCATTCTCAAACTGAAGTGTGGGAAAAAATAAAATAGTCATCTCAGCATCCTCTGAAGCCATCACTGATCTTTGCAGTGAAACTGAGTCATCAAGAAAAAGGTTACGTTATATTTTGCATCTACCAAACAAGAAGGTAGAATGACCCTGTTATACAGCTTTCCAATAAAAATGACTGAAATTAAAATATTTCATTAATCCATTTATTAAATAGACAGTGACTCTTCACTATGTGCTAAGTTTCACTCCCACCCTCTGACTTTCATATTAATTTTAGGTAGATGGTGGCCAAAAAATAAGCTATCTACTCATTCCTGACTACAATCTACAAAACACTGATAAATTAAGGCAGGTCATAAAAAAAGTACATACTTGAAACCCTGAACCAGGGTGCTCTGTCTTTTGTAGTTGTTCCACAGCCCCCAAATTGCCCTCAATAGATTGTTTATAATGTAACTGAAGGAGCTGATGAGGCACAGTCCAATAAAACCTGTTCCTACACTAACTGTGAGAAAGCTCATGGAAATAATAAATACTAAAATCTGTAGATGCATTTCTTTCTGTTCCCATATATATAAGGAATAATATACATGTATATTATTATTCCTATATATATAAGGAGCTCTGGTAGCATAGTGGTTATGAATCAGGCTGTGAACGTTAAGGTCAGCAGTTTGAAACTACCAGATGTTCTGCAAGAGAAAGATGAAGGTTTCTGCTCCCGTAAAGATTTACATCCTCAGAAACCCTGTCCAGGGTCGCTATGAGTCAGAACCGACTCCACAGCATAACCACCACCTAGATATATAATCCATACATTTATAAGGCATAATACATTATTGCTATAGATATATAATGAATAATACTATATCTTGATTTTAAGTAATAGACTCTCTGAATTATGTAACTGTTCATGTTTTCCATTTAGCCTTTGTTAACAGAAAATTCAAAGCCAATACTCTGATCTACCACTCAGTGTGAAAGATTTCATGGGAATTATTTTGCATATTATGTTTTGCTTCCCTACCCACAAATATTTGTCTCATCTTTCTCACTTATTTTGAATTTATATATATTTTGCCATATCATATAGTTTATTTTATTAGAAAAAACCTTGTATGAACTTCACCATGTGCAAGTCATTGTTCCTAGCTCTTTACAAAAATTAAATCATTTATTTCTCATAAATACCCCATGCAGTAAGCACTATGAGGGAGAGTCAAAAATTATCTGTACTCTGTAGAATTTATTTTTATCAACTTTTTTAAAAGGCAAGTACATAACTTTTTTACATAATCTCCTTGCTTTCAATATACTTTGTCTTTCTATCAACAGGCTTTCATATGCCCCTATTAAAAAATATTTCAGGTTGAGCTGTGAGCAACGAATGCACTGCTGTCTTCACTTCTTCATCAGAGATGAATCTTTATCTTGAAGCGTGCTTTCAGGGGACCAAACAGGTGCAAGTCCGATGGAGCAAGATCAGGACTCTAGGGAGGATGCTTTAATACCTCAAGGAGAAGTTTTTGCAAAGTTTCAGCAGTGTGAGCATACGTATGCAGATGTGTATTGTCATGCAAGATCACAATGTCCTCTGTGTTTAATCCCAAACTTAGGCTTCAGCTCTTCAGTGAACTATCACTGTAATGAGCACTGTTGATTGTTGAACTTTTTTTGTTGATTGTTGTTGTTGTTTTGTTGTGTGCCGTTGAGTCAATTCCGACCCATAGCAACCCTGTATAGGGTTTCCAAGGAGCAGCTGGTGAGCTTGAACCATTGACCTTGCTGCTCAAATGACTTTGCAGTTCAAGCGACTGCAGTCAGATGCATTAGCCCACAGCGCCACACCAGGAGTCTATTTTCTTGCTAGTATTCCAATATTGGCCCTTAAAAGTCCCAGAAAATTGTAAGCATTAATTTTCCAACTGATGGTTGACTTTTGAACTTTTTCTTGATCGGTGATTGAGGATGCTTCCATTTGCTCTCATACTCGTAGTGATTAATCCATGTCTCTTCACCAGGAACAGATTTTTAAGAAATGTTTACCTTCCTTCGAATATTGGTCTGAATTTTACTTGCAGATGTCCAAACGCTTCTGTTCATGCTTTTTCATGAATTGTTTAATTCCCCTCTCAGACATACTTTTAGAAACCCAAGTCTGTCGTGGATAATTTTACAAGCAGAGCCATGACTGCAGATAATTTGCCACATAATCCACTGTCACTCATTTATTTGACAGAATCATTTCACATGCCTCCTCTATGTCGTCATCAGTTGTGTATATGGACAGGATTGTGAACAATTTTTTATTCACTTTCATACTATTATATATTAATGGTTGTTAGTGATTGTGTGCCATCAAGTTGATTCCGACTCATAGCAACCCTGTATAGGGTTTTCAAGGATATAAATCATTATAGGAGCAGAAACTATCGGTAGATAATTTAAAACTGAGGCATTAAGAGATTATCATATGAATCTTTTAGTCCATGTAAAACATTTTTTGGGGGAAAAAAAAAACTGGAAAATTAGTTTATATGGATATCCTCATTTGCCAAATATAAAATTTAAAATTTTTAAATAACAGAAAAAAATCAGTTATCTGATTCACTGAGTTAAAAACTTAAAAACAAGACATACTATCATTACTTACATTAAGAACAAAGAAAAATGTATATCTAAGACCTAATTTCTATTACATCCATGAACTTTCTCAAAGGATTTTTTAGGCAGTGTATCATCATGTAACTTGCTGTTAGGTGCTATTTAGTTGGTTCCCATTTACACATAGAAGAACGAAACATTGCCTGATCCTGCACCATTGTTGCTGCCACTATGTCGGTCCATCTCATTGGGTGTTTTCCTCTGTTTCAATGACCCTTCATTTTTCCAAGCTTGATATTCTCCGGGAACTGATCCTTTCTGACAAAATGTCCAAAGTATGAGAAATGAAGTTTCACCATCCTCACTTCTGACTGCACTGATTCAAGACATATTTCTTTATTCTTCTGTGAGTCCATAGCACTTTTAATATTGTTCTCCAATGTCATAATTCAAATGCATCAATTCTTCTATGGTCTTCCTTATTCACTGTTCAACTTTCACATGCACATTAAGCAATTTAAAAAATCATGGCTTGGGTCAGGTACACCACAGCCCTCAAATTGACATCTTTGCTCTTTAAAGAGGTCTTTTGCAGTGGATTTGCCTAACTCGATATGTACTTTAATTTCTTGATTACTATTTCCATGAAAAATTGATTGTAGATCCAAGCAAAATGAAGTCTTTGAGAACTTCAATCTTTTCTCCATTTGTTGTTGTTGTTAAGTGTCGTCGAGTCGCTGCTGACCCATTGTTGTTGTTGTTGTTGTTGTTAAGTGCTGTCGAGTCAGTTCCGACCCATAGGGACCCTGTATAGGGTTTCCGAGGGTGTAAATCCTTACGGGAGTAGAAAGCCTCATCTTTCTCCCGCGGAGCGGCTGGTAGTTTCGAACCGCTGACCTTAAGGTTCGCAGCCCGATTCGTACGTAACCACTACACTACCAGAGCTCCTTTGCTGACCCATAGCGATCCTGTACAGGATTTCCAAGGAGCAGCTGGTGAGCTTGAACTGCTGACCTGGCAGTTGAAACGGCTTTGCACACTGGCACATTTAGCCCAAAGCACCACATCAGGACTCCAGTACAAAGTACAAATCTAGGAAAATTGGAAATGGTCAAAAATGAAATGGATGTTGATGTACTGCTGTAACATATTCTAATGATCTTCAGAAAAATTTTACTTACATATGATATTAATGACATCATTTGATAATTTCTACATTCCATTGTGTCACCTTTCTTTGGAATGGACACAAATATGGATCTGTTCAATCGGTGGGTTAGGGAATTTTCTTGCAAAATTTTCAGCATACCTGAATGAGCACCTCCAGTGCTGCATCAGTTTGTTGAAGCATTTAAATTTGTAATCTCTCAGTTCTTGGAGCCTTGTCTTTCATCAATGCCTTCAGTGCCACTTGGATTTATTCTTTCAGTACCATATGTTCTTGATCATATGCTACCTCCTGAAATGGTTGAGCATCAACCAATTCTTTTTGGTACAGTAACTCTGTGTTATTCCTTCCATCTTTTATTCTCACTGCTTTAAACACTTTTTTTTTCTTGTTTATTTATTTTTTTTAATGATGCTTCTTTTGATGATTCCTGTACCATTCATAGTGCACTACTTGATCCAATGGAAGGATATATTTGAATATGTCAATGGAAATACTATATAAATTTAACCAAAATTGGCAATAGTACTATTTTGGAGGGATAGAGGTGAAGGAAGAATGTAAGGGAACAAACACTGCTATCTGCTATTACAAAACCTTAATGTTTTATGCCAGGGAGTTCATTCTCACTTATAGTGACCATGTATAGGGTTTCCAAGAGCAGCTGTTGGGTTTGAATTACCTAACTTGTATCAGTCTTGGAAATGCCCACAACTCATCTGTCAGTTTGTTGTACTGTGGTCATTTGCATATTGTTGTGATGCTGGAAGCTATTCCCCCAGTATTTAAATACCAGCAGGGTCACCCAGGGTTAATAGGTTTCAGCTGAGCTTCCAAACTAAGACTAGGAAGAAGGAGAGGTGAACTACTTCAGAATGTTTAGCCACCAAAAACCTTATGAATAGCAGTGGAACATTTTCAGTTATTATGAGAATACTGAATATTGAAATATTAAGAATAGGACCAGACTTTTGTCAGGTAGAGTGTCAGAAGGTGAACCTCGGAGGGCGGAAATCACTCAAAATACAACTTGGAATGAGTTGTCTCTTCAAAGTAGAATTGACCATGATGACATAAATGGAGAAAAGCTTTCAGGACCTTCATTTGCTGATGAGGCACAACTCAAAATAAGGAGAAATAACTGTTGTTGTTGTTAAGTGCCATCAAGTTGATTTTGACCCATAGCAACCGTGTATAGGGTTTCCAAGGAGCAGCTGGTGAGCTTGAACCACTGACCTTGCAGTTCAAATGACTTTGCAGTCTGACACATTAGCCCACAGCGCCACACCAGGACTCCAGAAACTAAGTATCTATTAATAATAATAAGATTAAATGTATGACGTATGAACCCAGGAAAATTGAAAGTTGGTGAAAAAGAAATGGAGCACATAAAGATCAATATTCTAGGCATTGTTGTTGTTAAGTGCTTTCTAATAGGTTCCAACTCACAGTGACCCTGTGTAGGGTTTTCAAGGAGTGGCTGGTGGATTTTAATCACGAACCTTGCAGTTGAAACCAACCTTTCAGTCCAGTGAATTATCCTGCAGTGCCACACCAGGACTCTTAGTGAGCTTAAATGGACTGGGTATTGGCCATTTTGAATATGATAATCAAAATGGTTTATTCTGGGAATAAATGGCAAATTGAAGAACTGTGTCACATTCATTATCAAAAAGAACATTGCAAGATATATCTTAAAGTATAATGCTGTCTGTGGTAGAATAAAATCCATACTGATACAAGACCACTTAATATTACTATTATTCAAATTTGTGAACCAACCACTAAATCCAGTGATAATGAAATTGAAGAATTCTACCACCTTCTTCAGTTTGAAATTGATCAAGCATGCCATCAAAATGTATTGATAATTACTGGTGATTTGAATGCAAACATTGGAAACAAAGAAGAAGGATCAGTATGGAAGATCTGGCCGCAGCGATAGAAATGATGCTGGAGAGTGCATGATAGAATTTTGCAAGACCAATGATTTCTTCATTGTAAATATCTTTTTTTATGCTATGTCTTAGTGATTTTCTTTTGGGATCTATCCTTCCTGGGTCATTCAGCTTCTTAAATGCTTCTCTTCTCACCTTTCAGTATTTTAGGGAAATTTTCTTCCAGGAGTTCTTCAACTATCTTCTCTGTGGTCTGCAGAGATCCCTCCTGTTCCATAATTCCAATAACCCTCAGATTATTCCTCTTTATGCTGTCCCACAAGAATCTTACACTTTCCTCAGATTTTTTAAAATTCTTTTTACTGCTTGCTATTTTATCTTAGCAGTATTAAGAGATTTGTCTTCAAGCTCTCTGGTTCTGGCTTCTATCTCTTCAATTCTACTCCTTTGCCCTTTCAGTGTATTGTCCATTTCTGATATTAATCATTTGGACCTCTTTTTGTAGGTTTTGGATTGTTTCCAATGTTATTTCTATCACATTTGATTGTTCCTGTAGCACTTTCCTGACTTCTTTCTTATTTTTCTCAACCCCTCTGTGGAGCATTTGGATGCACTTCAATATTATTCTTCTGAATTCCTTATCAGGCAGTTTCAAAACCTGCCCTCCTTCCAGTGGGAATTCTAGATCTACCTGTACCTCATTTGAGTCAGCTACTCTAGCTTGTTGATAGAGTATTTTCAATAATTAGATGAATGTATGTTGGTGTATTATTAAGCTTTCTTATTGCCTCCTGGTAGGTCTGGTTGCGTAGTGGTTACGAATCAGGCTGTGAACCGCACCGCAAGGTCAGAAGTTTGAAATTACTGGCTGTTCTGCAGAAGAAAGATAAGGCTTTCTCCTCCCATAAAGATTTACAGCCTTGGAAACCCTGTATAGGGTTGCTATGAGTAGGAACCAACTCCATGGCACATAACAAAACAAAACAAAACAAAAGATGTGATCAGGAGTTGGGCTTCCCTTATCACTTCTATTATCATTCAACTCAGAGTTGGTTATCCACACTTCTCTGGTACTGGCTCTTGCCCAGATGCTGGGATTGGACACTAAAGTTTATAATCAACACACACACACTCTCACACACAGTAGCAAAATAGTCCAGGTGTTTCTCCTAGTGAGAAATGGCCCACAGCTGGCCAGAGCTGTTTTAAGCTGTTTCTGTTGACTCTTCCTTCTTCTTCAATTCTGGGCCTAGTGGCCTTTGCTAAGCAGATCCATGAACATGTGTAGTAGAACCCTCTGGGATCAGGGGGTATTCACTCACTCAGGATTCCCTTCTAGTCATCAGAGTGGAGGTGTACAGGCAGAGAAAGAGAAATGAATGAGGAAAAAATATGTTCACACATTTATCTCTGATTGGTCAGGTCTCTGTGATGAGTATTCTCTCCTCCTGTATCAGCTTCATCCCACTCAAGATGGCTGCGTCAAGCATTGCAGGCAGCCGCCAGTCAGAAAACGTCTCTTTCCTTGCTTCTGCTACAAATCCCAATAGCAGTAAGCCATTGATAACTATAAATATTTCTTTATATGTAGTTCAGAGTTCTGGGAACATCCCCTGAACCTGCTCATCCAATATTTTGTGTTATTGCTGGTGTAAATCTGCATAGTGCCTCTCCCCAATCTGCCATCCACAAATACCTTTTTTAAATAGCATAAAAGATGACTGTACATATGGTCCTCATTATATGAAATACACAACAATAAAATTGACTACATCTGTGGGAAGAGTGAGTGGAAAAGCTCCATATCATCAGTCAAAACAAGGCCAGGGCAGACTGTGGAAAAAACCATCAATTGCTTATATGCAAGTTCAGGCTGAAGCTGAAGAAAATTAAAATAAGCCTATGAGAGCCAAAATATGACCTTGAA
>NW_006408853.1:1463635-1464492 GCF_000296735.1 Chrysochloris asiatica
GAGACCTATTTAAAGTACTCAAGTAAAAAGATGTCAGTTTTAGAATGAAGGTGGGTCTGATCTCATCCATGGTATTTTCCATACCCTCATATACATGTGAAAGTTGGACAGGGAATAAGGAATATCATAAAACAATTGATGCATTTGAGTTATGGTGTTGGGGAAGAACATTAAAAGTACCATGGACTGCCCAAAAGACAACAAATCTGTGTTGGAAGACATACAGTCAGAATGCTCCTTAGAAGCCAGGATGGTGAGACTTTGTCTCTCATATTTCAGACATATTATCAGGAGACACCAATCCCAGGAGAAGGACATCTAGCTGGGCAAAGTGGACAGTGGGGAGAAATGAGGAAGACCCCCAACAAGATGGATTGTCACAGTGGCAGCAGCAGCAATGGGGTTTAGTGTAATGAAGATTATGATGATGGCTCAGGCCTAGGCAGTGTTTGCTATGGGTATGAACTGACTTGACGGCACCTAACAAAAACAACCTTGCAGTTACCAATTCAATGCTTATCTTATAATGCTACACCTCCATAATAAAGAATGCTTAAAATTGAAAAATTAAGAAAAGCAATAAGCCCATATGTATAAATATGAAGGTAACTAACAGGAAAATCAAAAGAAAAAAAAATTGATGGTTGTCTTTAAGAAGCAGGAATTCCATTTGTAGAGGGATATGAGGATTGTTGTTTGTCTTGGTTTTGTTGTTGCTGTTTCTCTCTAAACCTTTTGATATTGTTGTTGTTAGGTGCCATCGAGTTGGTACGGACTCATAGCGACCCTACGCACAACAGAATGAAACACTGCCTGGACCTCGGCCAACCTCACAATTGTTGCCACGCTTGAGCCCA
>NW_006408853.1:1465547-1468727 GCF_000296735.1 Chrysochloris asiatica
ATGTATGGTTGCAGCCATTTCTGTATTACCTTTAGTAAAACTTTACTCACATGGGATAGCAAAGATAGTATCCAATGATTTCCACATTCTGTTGAGTCACCTCTCTTAGGAATGGTGAAAAATATGGATCTCTTCCAATCAGTTGGCCAGGTAGTTGTCTTCCAAATTTCTTGGCATAGTTGAATGAGTTGAGTGTCTCCAGTGCAGCCTCACTTTGTTCTTTGCCAAAGCCTTCAATGGACTTCTTCCTTAAGGATCATTGGCTCTTGATCATATGCTACATCTTGAAATGGTTGAATATCAACCATTTCCTTTTGGTACAGTGACTCTGTATATTCCTTACATCTTCTTTTGATGCTTTCTGCATCATTCAATAATTTGCCCAGAGAATCCTTCAGTAACACAAATCAATGCCTGAATTTTTTCTTCAGTTCCCTCAGCTTGAGCAATGCTGAGTGTGTTCTTCCCTTTTGGTTTTCTAACTCCAGGGCTTTGAGCATATCATTATAATGTGTCTTCTCAGGCTGACCTTTGAAATTTTCTGATCAGCTCTTGTACTTCTTCATTTCTTCATTTGTTTTAGCATCTCTATGCTGGAGAATAAGTTTCAGAGTCACTTCTGACATCCATTTTGATCTTTTCCTTCTTTCTTGTCCTCTTAATGACCTTTTGCTTTCCTGTATGATGTTCTTGATGTCACTCCACAATTCTTTTGGGCTTCAGTCTTTAGTGTCTAATGTATCAAACCTGTTCTTCAGATGATTTATAAATTCTGATGGGATATATTCAAGGTTATATTTTGGCTTTAATGGACTTGTTTTCATTTTCTTCAGCTTCAGTCTGGATTTGCATATGAGCAGTTGATGGCAGTTGCACAAACTGCCCCTGACCTTGTTTTGGCTGATGACATGGAGCTTTTCCACAGATGTAGTCAATTTGATTTCTGTGTTTTCCATCAGGTGAGGTCCATGTGTATAGTTGTCTTTTATGCTGTTTTTAAAAAGTATTTGAAATGAACAAATCATTGGCTTTGCAGAATTCTATCATGCAATCTCCAGTATCATTTCTATCATCAAGGCCATGTTTTCCAACTACTGACCTTTCATCTTTGTTTCCAGCCTTTGCATTCTAATCAGTGATTGGACTATCTTGATTCCATCAATTTGATCAATTTCAGATTGAAGAAGTTGGTAGAATTCTTCAATTTCATCCTTGCTTCAGTGGTTGGTGCATAATTTTGAATAATAGTGATTTTAGCTTGTCTCCCTGTTGTTGTTGTTGTTATGTGCCGTGGAGTCCATTCCGACTCTTAGTGACCCTGTATAGGGTTTCCAAGGCTGTAAATCTTTATAGGAGCAGAATGCCTCATCTTTCTCCCACAGAACAGCTGGTAGTTTTGAACTGTTGACCTTGCCATTTGCAGCTCAATTCATAACCACTACGCAACCAGAGCTCCTTGTAGGTACATGGAAATTATCCTAGAACAGACAGTGTTGTACCTCATGACAGATCTTAATATTTTCTTTTTCACAATACATGTGACACTATTTCTCTTCAATTTATCATTTCCAGCATAATGAACCATGTGATTGTCAGATTCAAAATGGCCAATACCAGTCCATTTCAGCTCACTAATGCCTAGGCTATCCTAAGCCTTTTACCACGTTTGAATTTTTAAAAGTCAAGAGAATGATTACTTTGAGAATTTAAAAGTATGGTTTAAATACTTACACAAACTTATCAGGTCATCAAAATGACCATCCTTTAAGAAATGCCTATTGTTCATTGAAAGTGACAGTGTGATGAGACAAGAAGTTTCCTGGGCTGCAGAATCAGTATCAGTTGGAATTCTCTTGTCAGCAGTGGGTGAGTGGATGGAGGTAGAGGGAAATTTTAGGTCGACAATTCAAACCACCAATTGCATTGTGGAAGAAAGATGTGGCAGTCTTGGAACTGACTATGGGACCATTCTACTCAGTTTTACAGAGTTACTACGAGTTACAATTAACTCAATGCAATGGGTTTGGTTATGATTTGGTGTTAAACATTTTATCATGTTCTAATGATTTCTGACATTTTAGAGGTTGCACCAAAACCAAAAACCCACTGCTGTCAAATCTTTTCTGACTAATAGTGACCCTGCAGGACAGGATAGAACTGCTCTATAGCATTTCTGAGACTGTAAATCTTTATGGAAACAGACAACTTCACCTTTCTCCCACAGAGCACCTGGTAGATTCAAACTACTGATGTGGCAGTTAGCAGTCCAATGCTTAACACAGCATTCTAGAACGCTATCAATCAAAAACTCTTGTTTAACTTCAACAAATGGGAAGTGTTTTCTCCTAACTAAAGATATTTTCAAGTCATTGAGAATCATTGTTTAAATTTTTCAATTTTCATGGCAATTATCCTAATTTAAAGAAAATGTACCAACAACTAAAAAGTGGTTCATTATAGTTTTTAAAGTCATATAAATATAATTTAAATATTACAACTCAGAATAAAATTGAAACATAGAGAGCAGCACTCTATTGTGAATATAGAATGTGAATTGAATGAACTAAAGCAAATAAATCTAAACATGTAATGATTTTGCCCAAGTAGCCAAAAACTAAAAATGTCATTAAGTTCAAGGATAAATATAAAATAAATGAACTTTATTGGAAAACTTACCCACTGTCATTAGTCCCAGTACATTATAAGTTAAAACACCTGTATATAGTGTCACATAGCCTTAAGGTTTTCATGCGTAGTGATTATTCTTTTAATGACAATCATAACTGTGTGGCACTGTAGAATAAAGCACTAGACTGCAAGATTGGTTTGAACTGCAAAGTCAGTGGTTCAAATTTACTAGTTGCACCTTAGAAACCCAAGGAGTCTGAACCAACTCAATGGAACTTAACAAATTGTGCAAAATAATGTTTTTAAATACAAAATTGTTAATTTTTTCTAAAGGCAGTTAAATGACCAAAATTACAGACTGATATTTATTCAAATTTATGCACATGCTAAACTTTATTGCTGTGAGGCCTTAAAGACCAGCCTGGAAAAATTAGAGTAACAGAAGCTACTTCTTGAAAGAAAGATCAGTAGGAAAAACCTAAAATAAAAGTGGCAGTCTGATTGGGTACTACCGTTTCAAGAGGTAGCATATAATCAAGAGCCAATGATACT
>NW_006408853.1:1469442-1470668 GCF_000296735.1 Chrysochloris asiatica
ATCTGCTGTGAATATTCTTAACAACAGCTAAAATACAAGGGGACTTCAAACAGTTCATGGGAAAATTGAGTTAAAAGGTAATGAAATGTTTCCACAAACATTCTGAAGCTCCCTCATATATACAGTCATTAGTTTAGTAAGGTTAGATTGGTGGAACGCATCCAGAGGCACCTGTGACATCAGGCTTGGTTATCTGCTTCAAGGTCACAGCTTTGAAACCCCTATGAAGCAGTTTTGTTCTGCACACATGGGGTGGCCATAAGTTGTAATCCATTCTACAGAAACTAACAAAAATTTTAGCAACAAAATGCTCAACAACAGAAGTCAGGGGGGAAATGCAATAGTAATGTTAAAGGGTAAGGAAAAGAATAACCACATTCAACTAGATTATCCTTCAACAGTGATGGTAAAATTAAGAAAATTTCTGGATAAAAGTGGAAGAAATTGCAATTCATAAAATCTCTCTGATAATAATGTTTAAAGGCTATACTATCTGATATAATGTCTAAACGTTATACTTAGGAAAGAAGTAAAGTGAATTCAGAAGATGCTAGATGGCAATACTGAAAATTTGTTGTTGTTAGGTACCATTGAGTAGGTACCAACTCATAGCACAACAAAACAAAACACTGCCTGGTCCTGTGCTGATAATCATTGAGACACTTGAGCCCACTGATGCTACCACTGTGCCAATCCATCTCATTGGGGGCTTCCTTTTTATTGTTGACCCTTCACTGGAATATAATGTCAATAACGATGACTTGGGAAGTCAATATTCTATTTTGTCAGTGATGTTGATCATAGCTGAGGTCCATTTCAAGGCATGCATGACCCTTAACAAATTTATTAGATTTATTTAACAGTTTGTGTGCTGAATGGAATCCTATGACTCTCACAATTTTTATAAAACACAATTTTTGTAAAAAGCTATTGAGTTTGATCTGGGATCATTTTTGGCTGCAGTTTATACCAAATGAATAAAAGTACTTGGACTGGGATGGAACAAAGTTATTATAAAACTGGAAAACCAACAATTAAACATTCTTATCTACCTGCTAATAGACAAATAGATAAAATAAACTATTGATAAAATTCCTTTTTCAAGTGATTTTGTTAGATGCTATGTCTGGCAGCGCAGTGGTTACGAATTGGGCTGCGAACCTTAAGGTCAGCAGTTTGAAACTACCAGCCGCTCCGCGGGAGAAAGATGAGGCTTTCTACTCCCG
>NW_006408853.1:1471828-1472854 GCF_000296735.1 Chrysochloris asiatica
GTCCAATACCAGCACGTTGCCATAGGTTTTACTGCAGAAGACAAGGATGTCCTGGTAGCACGAGTGCTGATGGTGCAGCAGCTGCTCCACCTGCAGCGACAAGGCCTGGCTGGGCCATAGGCTGCAGGTCTTACGGAACCAGCCCTCTCAGATGGCGTCCGGGCAGGGGGCGGCAGGGTTGGGCTCCATGGCGGGCAGGCAGGCGGGCGGGCGGTGCATAGCGCGGGCCTGGGCTCCGGCGTATAATCATTTTTAATGATTTATTTTTATTCTGCTTAACACTGACAACCAAGAAAATCTAGACTACAAGAGAAGAACAATTTCATTTGGTTATTTTTCTTTTTGAGTTATAATATTGGGTCAATGATTGGCAAATTTTGGCCTGCAAGTCAAATCTATTAGCCACAACTAAAAATGGTTTTTATAATTTTAAGTGGATGAAAATTATGCAAAATTAAAATTTCAATGTCCATAGTAAATACATTTTTAAACACAGACATATTCATTTGTTTACATGTTGTCTGTGGCTGCTTTCATGCTGAAATAGTATATTTAGTGTAGCATTTACAAAACAAGTTTGCCAATCTCTACCATGGATTATAAATGTGTGATTCACAACACTCCAGTCTTCTAGCTTCAGAGAAGAACTAAATCATGTCCAGCTACAACTACTACTCATTCTGACAAGGGACACAATAGAAGGTCCCAGTTAGAATGGAAGAAAAATTCAGAACAAAACTTAAATTCATAAAAACATAACAGACCTACTGGACAAAAAAAAAACAGAGAACCCTCAAAAACTATCATCCTAAGACACTCTTTTAACCTGGAACTGAAGCCATTCCTGAAGGTCATCTTTTAGTCGAATAATAGCCAGGCCTATAAAATCAATGCTAACATCTGTGAGGAATGTGCTCCTTTAAGCAATCAACTATGAGACGCTCTGGTAGCATAGTGGCTATGACTTGGGCTGCTAACCGCAAGGTCAGCAATTCGAAACTACCAGCTGCCCCGCAGGAGAAAGAT
>NW_006408853.1:1475151-1478471 GCF_000296735.1 Chrysochloris asiatica
TTGAGCGTTTCCTTCTTTCTTGTCTTCTTAATGACTTTTTGCTTTCTTCATGTATGATGTTCTTGATGCCATCCCACAACTCTTCTGGTCTTTGGTCCTTAGTGTTTAATGTATCAAATCTATTCTTCAGATGATATCTAAATTCAGGTGGGATATATTCAAAGTCATATTTTGGCTCTTGTGGATCTGTTTTCATTTTCTTCAGCTTCAGTTTGAATTTGCATATGAGTAATTAATGGTCTGTTCCACAATCTGCCCCTGGCCTTGTTTTGACTGATGATAATGGAGCTTTTCCATCGTCTCTTTCTGCAGATGTAGTCATTTGATTTCTGTGTAATCCATCTGGTGAGGCCCATGTGTATTGTCATCTCTTACACTGTCTAAAGAAGGCATTTGAAATGAACAAATCATTGATTTTGCAGAATTCTATCATGCGTTCTCCAACATCATTTCTATCACCAAAACCAAATTTTCCAACTATTAATCCTTCCTTTTTGCTCCCAACCTTTGCATTCCAATCACCAGTAATGATCAATAGATATTGATTGCATGTTTGATCGATTTCAGATTGAAGAAGTTAGTAGAATTCTTCGATTTCATTCTTACTGGCTTTAGCGGTTGGTGCTTAAATTTGAATATTAGTGTATTAACTGGGCTTCCCTGTAGGTGTATGGATATTATCCCATCACAGACAACATTGTCCCTCATGACTGATCTGGATATGTTCTTTTTGACAATGACTGCAACACTATTCCTCTTCAATTTGTCATTCCCAGCATAGAAAACCACATGGCTGTCAGATTCAAAATGACCAATACAAGTCCATTTCAGCTCACTAATGTCCAAGGTATCAATGTTTATGCATTCCATTTCATTTTTGACAACTTCCAATTTTCCCAGATTCGTACTTCGTACATCAAATGTTCCGATTTTCAATGGATGTTTACAGCTGTTTCTCTTCATTTTGAGTTTTGCCCCATCAGCAAATGAAGGTCCCGTGGGTTTTATTCCATTCACATCATCACGGTCAACTCTACTTTGAGGAGGAAGCTCTTCCCCAGTTGTATTTTGAATGCCTTCCAACCTGAGGGGCTCATTTTCCAGCACTATATCTGTCAATGTTTCTCTGCTTTTCATAAGATTTTCAGTGACTAAATATTTGGAAGTAGCTCGTCACTCCTTCTTAGTCTGTCTTTGTCTGGAAGCTCATCTGAAACCTGTCCACCATGGGTGACCCTGCTGGTATTTAAAATACCAGTGGCATTGCTTTCAGAATCACAGCAAATCAAATCAAAGTATGACAAACTGACAGATGAGTGGTTTATAACAATAGTGACTGTATATAATGTTTCCAAGGAGTGTCTGGTGGGTTTAAAGTGCCAAATTTGAGGTTAGCAGTCCAATACTTATCCTATAGTGCCTCATCAGAGCTCTGTAAATAAAATAGTTCATTCAATAATGCTAGTTCATATACTAAAAACAGTTATGTAGTAAATATGACACTTGAATCTGTTGAACAATAATAATAATAAAAATTATTAATATAACTAAACTGTCCTGATGAATATAACTTCTTTATATGTTATGAACAAGTAAAAAGTAAGTAAATGACAGCTTTTTATACTACAGTAAGCTGGCTTGTGATGAGGAAGTTGCTCCCTTAAGGTTTTGAAAAAAAGAGATGAAATTAAAATATTTCATCATAACACTGAAAATGCCAGTAAATATTATCTTTAGTGTTATGTTTCATTATTTCAGTGACTTGCCAGAATTTAACACCAAGATTACAAATCAGCAGGTTTTAATGTTGAAAATAAGTTATTAATTTTCCTAAGTAAACAACATTTTGATTTTAATTATTACACTGTCGAATATTTGACTCTTTTCAAGCACTGGATATTTTTTCTTATTTCAGTTAATGAAATCAATGAGATATTGTTGTACAAACTGTAAATCCCCACTGAAATATTGAAACAGAACATGAGGAAATGTTCTTGAATTACACAAAACTTACAAAGTTTAACCTTTCATGTTGAAGCAATCAACTTCATAGTTTATTATTTTTGTTGTTGTTTTCAGTGTGGTAACACATTGTACATGGTGTCCAACAAAGTAAAAAATGTCATTTTCAAAGAGCAATTCTTCTTGAACTTTTAGGTTTATGCCCAATACAAACATTGAATACTGGTTACTATTAAACAGTTATTCCCATTCCCAATGATACACAGTGGGAGTTAAGATTTTTCAATTTAATTGAAATAAAGATCAAGAAATCTTCCAAATGTGGAATCTCATTGCATCACCTTCATAAGGACTGCACTATTATTCTACTCTATGGTCTGAAACAAAAGTTATTAATGTATTTATTTTTCTTTCTTTTAGATTGCAATAAATACAGTGGATTTTTTAAATTATATGCCTAAAATTTGCTGGTTCAACTTTGCATATATAATGACTCCCTGCCACTGGAAGTTTGAATGAAACATTCAAAAATGAATATGTAACTTTTTAGAAATAATTGGTGAAATTTTCATGAGAAATAATTGGTAATGAATTTAAAATACAGGAGAAAAGACGTAGCTCCCCCAAAGATAGAAGCTTATGTGACTTTTTTGCTTCAGATGAAGGTTTACACAGTAAATTAGTTTTCCATTCATTAATTCATACATAAATTGTCCCAAGACATTAGTTGTAATCCCCACAATGTGTCAGTGCTCTCTCCATTTTCAACCTGGCTTCCCTGTTTCTATTTAATCAGTTTTCCTGCCCCTCCCTACCCTCTCATGTTTGCTTTTGCGTAAATGTTACTCTTTTCTTCTATAGGTGATTGCTCCAAGGAGCATATTCTTCAAAGGTGTTATTGTGTCTATTATTTGGATGAGAAGTGGCCTCTAAGAGTGGCTTCAGTTTCATGATAGAAGAGTAACTCAGTCTCTATCATACCAGTAAGTCTCATGTTTTTTATACAGTTAAGTTTTGTTCTACTAAAATTGAGGGTTTTTTCACCCATTCTAATGAAGACTTTCTAAGGTGTTCCTGGTAGTTGTTGCAGTGGGCACAACCTACTTCTTCTGGTCTCAAGTTAGAAGAAGCTGTGGTCATGTGGATGATCACTTCTTTGGACCGATTGATTCCTACCTTATATGATCTTCATGAATTTCCAGATCAATATTGTGAGTAGCTGGTACAATGGATCAAAAAATATTCTCCCACAAAAAAAAAATTCCCATAAATATGGACAAGGATTGAAAGGTTGTTGTTGTTAGATGCCATCAAGTCAGTAACGATTCATAGCAACCCTATGCACAACAGAACAAAAC
>NW_006408853.1:1479371-1489246 GCF_000296735.1 Chrysochloris asiatica
ACAACAACAATCACAGGTTGTTAATGAGACTTCCCAATTCTAATGCTATCTTTTTCTTCATATAACCCAGCTTCTCGGATGATTTGTTCAGCATACAGGTTGAACAAGTATGGTGAAAAAATACAACCCTGTTACACATTTCTTAATTTTAAACCATCAGTGTTTCCTTGTTTTGTTAGAACAACTGCCTCTTGGTCCAGGTACAGATTCCTCATGAGCACAAATAAGTGTTCCGGAATACTCATACTTCACAATGTTGTCCATAACTTGTCATGATCCACACAATTGAAAGCCTTTGCGTAGTCAATACAGCACAGGTAAATATACTTCTGGTATTCTCTGCTTTCATCCAAGATCCATCGGACATCAACAATTATATCCCTCATTCTACAGCCTCTTCTGAAATCTGACTTGACCCTCTGGAAGCACTCTGTCAATGTATGCTTGCAGCCATTTCTGTATTACCTTTAGTAAAACTTTACCCACATGGGAGATCAAAGAGATTTTCCAATGAGTTCTGCATTCCATTGAGTGACCTATCTTTGGAATAGGCACAAATATGGATGGATCTCTTCCAATCAGACAGCCAAATAATTGTCTTCCAAATTTCTTGGCAGGTATGAGTGACTGCCTCCTGTGCTGCCTCACTTTGTTGACAGATTTCTATTTTTGTTCCATCAATCCTGGTTCCTTATTCTTTGCCAATTTCTTCAAAGCACCTTGGACTTTCTCCTTCGGTATCATTGGCTCTTTTCATATGCTACCTCTTAAAATGGTTGAACATCAACCATTTCCTTTTGGTTCAGTGACTCCGTGTATTCCTTCCATCTTCTCTTGATGCTTTCTGCATCATCCAATAACCTTCCCAGAGAATCCTTCAATAACAAAAGTCAAGGCTTGAATTTTTTTCTTCAGTGTCCCCAGCTTGAGTAATGCTGAGCGTGTTCTTCCTTTTTGGTTTTCTGATTCTAGATCTTTGCACATTTTGATGTACTGGCCAAGAGGCAGCATCGATGGACTCAAGTGTGGCAATGGTAGTGAGGTTGGCCCAGGATCAAGCAGTGTTTCGTTCTGCTGTGCATAGAGTCGCTGTGGGTTGGTACCGACTTGATGGCACCTAACAACAACAAATTATCAATAAAGCTGAAGGTCAGAAAAAAAAAGAAAGACATTTTTAGAAATATACTCTCAAAATTTAATTCCTGTTCACCTTTTCTCAGGATACTACTAGGGAACATGTTCCACCAAAATAAGTAGTGAACCAAGAAATGAATAAATGGAATCCAGGAACCAGTGGATCCAACACAGGAGAGCTGTCAAGAGAATCCATCTGATGAGGTGAATGAAGATACCAGGTTATTGTACACCAGGCAATGCATACCAATCTCAAATGGAAAAGACTTCTTAAAGAAAATGAAATTGATTAAGTACTAATATAATACTTGAACATATTGATTGAAGGTTTATACAACAAAGGGAACCTTTGAGATTAAAGTACAGAATAAAGTTAGCTAGCTGGTGTCATGTTGATTCTAGTTGATGACAACCCCAAGGATGTTAGAGTAACTGTGCCGCATAGAGTTTTCAATAGCTGATTTTTCCAAAGTAGATTGCCAGGAAAGAAAAAGTAATCACAGTGGACTACATGAATCAGCAGCAAACAGTATTTACATAATCATAACAAAAAAGTGAATACTAAAATATATCTACAAAAAGAAGGTAGGGACATGGGAATTCTTTGGGACAGATGGAGGTAAAATCTAACTAAATATCCATCTTTCATTATTGAAATGAATTGGTAATGCCTAAAACTATAAAATTGAGAAGTAGCAATATACATGTTTGTAGAGATATGATGGTTACAAAATGGGTAGATACTGCTGAAGTTGAGGTAGGTGAAGCAAGGGATTGCTCTTTTTCATAAAAGCGTTGTGGAAGTCTCTGGGTCTTATGATTATGCATATGATTAATTTCAATATAAAGTGTATTTTAACAAGTTAAACTGTAAAGTACAAAATCATATCTATAATGATATGAGCAAAATTAGAAAGGGATATACATTAATAAACACATTGATCTGGAGAAAGAAATGTCTTCCTTTAGCTTTAAAATCATATGTTTAGTCAGGTAAAACCAAATTTTAGCTTTGCATTATTCTGTTCAATCATCAAAATTGATTTCAAAGGTTTAGAGGTAAGAAAAGTTTTGTAGCTTTGTTTCACATTCTTGAGAACAATGATCTTCCAATGGGTCTACAAGGAAGACTTTTCAAGGGTTACGTGTGTTTTTGATTGTTGTTGTTAAGTGCCGACCAGTCAGTTCTGACTCACAGTGACCCTGTATAGGGTTTCTGAAGACAGGCTGGTGAATTTGAACCATCATCCTTGCAGTTCAAACCATCTTTGCAGTCCTGTGCTTATCGTACAGTGTCACACCAGAAATCCATATTTCTATGTTCAGCCACTCCTTGGAAATCCTATTGTTGTTAAGTGCTGGCAAGTCTGAACTGATTATAGCGACGATACACAACAGAACGAAACACTGCCAGGTCTTGTGTCAACCTCACAGTCGTTGCATGCTTGAGCCCATTGCTGCTGTCACTGTGCCAATCCATTTCATTGGGGGAATTTCCTCTTTCCCATTGATTTTGAATGCCTTCCAACCTGAGGGGCTCATCTTTCGGGACTATCTCTGACAATATTCTGGTACTCTTCAACATGTTTCAATATTCAATATTTTGGTGCTATCTGATAGTGTTCCACTTCTATTTGTTAGGTTTTCACTGACTAAGGATTCAGAAGTAATCCATCTCTCCTTATTCGTCTGGAAGCTCCAGTGAAACCTGTCCACCATGGGTGATCCTGCTGGTATTTAAAGTACCGGGGCATAGCTTCCAGAATCACAGCAACACACAAGCCACCACAGAAGACAAACTGACAGATGAGTGGTGGTGGAAACCCTATACAGGGTCACTATGAGTTGGAACAAACTGGATGACACTTAACAACAACACTATTTAAAATTAATCTATCTGAGGTTATCTCTGGGTTTGAGGCTCATGCTGGTTTTCATTTGCTCCTTTTCTCCCAATTTACAAATGAAATCCATACCCCTCACTTAGTCCTAGTTTACTATGGAATTACTAAATCAATGCTTAAATGAATGACTTTAACAAAAGGTTAGCAATCGTTTTGCAAGTAGCTTTCAATTCTTCCTTACAACTAAGTAGAGTAAGAATTTAATTCAATAGTCAACTAATAGATCATTACAATGTTTCTGATAATCAATCACTGTGTGATTTTTTGGCATAAAGCATAGGAGAAGTAAAAAGAATTTTGTAATATTGCCTGAACAGAATTGCATCTATTTATTTATATAACAGTCATGTGTCAGATTAGTAAAATTGATGCTAAATTCTGTTTTACTCTAAAATAAATATTCCCATCAATCTTTTTAATATATGCATTTCAAATATAATTTTACTTTTTAGGTTTAATAATTAGTATTTTGATTAATTACAAAATAACAATAACAATTAAAGGCTTATGTTCACTCATATTTTTGAATAATATACTCCAATTTAATAACATATTTTGTTGCAGAGGATAAAAGAGTGAACAAAAAAGCTATAAGTATATATTTTATGGTGGAAGTAGAATTTACATAACAAGTTAAGGAGAAAATAGAAAAGACAAAATTTCCATTATTAAAGAAAACTGGTCCAGATAATTCTGAGCAGTCGATATGGGGTTTTTAAGCTCTATGGTATTTACATATTTTTGGATATGTAACAAAAATGATATAAATTTTAGTTTTAAATTTCAATACATAAAATATACTAGAACATATATCCTTTGTTACACCATACCAAAAAATTATGTCCTTGTGCAGAAAATATCTACATGATAGCAAAGCACTTGAAATTGGAGAAATAATTTTTGAAACTGTTTTATGAAGTCTGAGAGCAAAAATTTTGCATAACACCCATAATAAGTAGACATTTGTTTCTATGGTTCAGTTTAATCAATGGATTCATACTCCCCTCTGGTGGTTAAAATGGTCAGGAACATATGAAGTGTGAATTTGCACATGTAGCATTTTGGAAACCTGGAAATTTTTTTGTTTCATAGATATAAAAAACTTGTTTTAGATACAGTCACATCCATGCATTCTCCAAAGGATTGTAAAAGCAAATGAATTTGAAAATTAGAATCTGACAATTCAATGAGCCATCGAAATCAACTTGTCTGGCTTTAATGATTGTTACTTGGTATTGACCAAGGAAGATTTTTGAACAATGATAATCTGCTTTCCAGTGACAGCCAGACAGTATTAAAAAGTCCAGAGACATTCTGTGAACAGTCTATCAGTTAAGTTAAAAATTAGCCCTTAGATTCACTTTGTTCTCAGTGCAATAGTAGACATCTACCTCTGTATAGGTCTTCTCAAAACACCCTGTCTCCTTGCCCACATCTTTCCCCAGGTACTCCATGTACCGATACTGATGCTGGCTGGCTGTGTGCCGTGGAGTCGGTTCTGACTCATAGCGACCCTGTACAGGGTTTCCAAGACTGTAAATCTTTACGGGAGCAGAACACCTCATCTTTCTCCCGCAGAACAGCTGGTAGTTTCAAACTGCTGACCTTGCGGTTCGCAGCCCGATTCGTAACCACTACGCTACCAAAGCCCCTTAGTAATACTGATAGCAACTAGAATTACAGAGAATTTGTCACATCGAAGACAGCATGAAGGTAATGAAATCTGAAGGAAGTATATCGGAATTTTATCCTAGCTATAATTGTGGGAGAAATAATTTATTTAGGTCAGTTTCCATAACAACAAAATGGCTAAAATGTTGACCTCACAAGTGGCAAGTAATACTACAAAAGCATATAGGTAAGATGTACAATAATACAGCTATAATTTTTACTATTATATACATTTGGCAGATATTCAGGTCTGCCTATTTGAAGAATGTAAACACATGGAATCAGTTATTGATGTAACTTACTCATTACTGGTTTATTTATATGAATGCCATCCCACCACCTATCTGTCAGATTGTTATACAATGATGGACTGTGTCATTGTGATTCTGAAAGCTATGCCACAGTATTTTGAATGCCAGCAGGGTCACCCACTGTAGACAGGTTTCAGATGAGCTTCCAGACGAAGACAGACTAGGAAGAAGGAGGGACAGGCTACTTCTGAATATTTAGTCACTGAAAACCTTATGAATAGCAGTAGAACACTGTCAGCACCAGATTACTGAATACTGAAGCATTATGAAGAGCACCAGAATATTGTCAGGTATTGTTGTTGTTGTCAGGCGGCATTGAGTCGGAACCGACTCATAGCGACCCCATGCACAGCAGAACGAAACAATGCCTGATCTTGGGCCAACCTCACTACCGTTGTCATACTTGACACCATCAGTGATGCCACCTGGCTGATCCATCTCATTGGGGGTCTTCCTCATTTACTCTGACCTTCTACCTTACCCAGCATGACATCCTTCTACAGCGACTATTCTCTCCTGACAATATGTCCAGAGTATGAGAGACGAAGCTTTGCCATCCTGGCCTCCAAGGAGCAATCTGGCTGCACTTCTTCCAAAACAGATCTATTGGTCCTTTAGGAAGTCCACGGCACTTTCAGTATTCTCCTCCAACACCACAACTGAAATGCATCAATTCTTCTACGGTCTTCATTATTCACTGTCCAGCTTTGGCAAATGAGCCCCTCAGGTTGGAAGGCACTCAAAATGTGACTCGGGAAGAACGGCCTCCTCAAAGTGGAGTTGACCATGATGATGTGAAAGGAGTAAAGCCCTCAGGACTTTCACTTGCTGATGGGGCACAGCTTAAAATGAAGAGAAACAGCTATAAAAATCAATTAATAATCAGAACATGGTGTGGGCAAATTATGAATATAGGGAAATTGGAAATTGTTAAAAATGAAATGGAACACATAAACATCGTTATCCTAGTTATTAGTGAGCTGAAATGGAATGATGTTGGCCATTTTGAATCCAACAATCCTATGGTTTGCTATGCTGGTAATGACAAATTAAAGAGGAATGGCATTGAATTCATTATCAAAAAGAACATATCAAGATTAGTCATGAACTACAACCATGTCTGTGATAGGATAATATCCATATGGTCCCTAGGACCTTCAAGGGAGAAGAGCGGAGTGCGGGACCCTACCCAGAGAAGCAGTGACGCCAGAGATGGAGACAGAGACAATGACATGGAGCAGCTGGGGACTCTAGACCCAGAAAGGGAGAGGGACTGTGTGCTTATGACTGGGGTCAGGCTTACAGGGTACCCTTTGGTTGGTTGATGATGCATAGAGGGGATAGTAACCATGGCAATGAAACAATAGATGATAGAATGAATGTAAAGCTAATATTCTCCCATGTAAACTATCACATAATTCACAATAAAACATTGAAAAAAGAAGAAATCAAATGGTGTTATCACATAAGGCAAATCTGCTACACAAGACCTTTTAAAGTGTTCAAGAGCAAAGATGTCAGTTTGAAGACTAAGTAAGGTGCGCCTGACCCAAACCAGGTTATTTTCAATATCCTCAAATGCATGCAAAAGTTGGATAGCTAATAAAAAAGACCATATGATCGCTATGAGTCAGTACCGACTTTACGGCATCTAACAATATCAATGTCATCATGTCTATCTTCCTAAGTGTTTTCTTTCCCATTTGCTGAAGAAAATATTTCATCCTTTTTATTCTTTATCAAACTTCGTCTTGTTAAATAATGTGAATTAAACTGGATATCCCCAAAATACATGTTGTAAATCCTAAGCCTATACCTGCATTTATAATGCCATTTGAGGATGGATTTTCTTTGATATGATAATGAGACAGTATTAGTGAAGGATGTGCTATAAGTCAATCCTTTTGATATATAAAAGAGTAGATTAAACAAGCAATTGTTGTTATTGTTGTTAGGTGCCATTAAGTCAGTTCCGACTCATAGCGACTTAATGCACAGTAGAACGAGACACTGCTCGAACCTGAGCTGACCTCACTATCGTTGCCGTGATGGGAAAGGGAGATGCCATGCCATATGAAGATCACCAAGGAGTCAAGTAATAGAAGTTTTAAAAGACACAAGAACCGTCCCCCAGAGCAGACAGAAAGACAGAGAGCTTTCCTCTGGGGTCAGCATCTTAAATTCAGACTTCTAGTCTCCTAAACTGTGAAAAATTAAATTGGTTAAAGCCAACCACTTTTGTGATAGCAGCAGTAAATGACTAAGATGGAATTTGTCACTAGAGAGTGGTGCTACCTAACAAACTGATCATAAGGCAGTGGTTTTGTAATTGGGTAATGAATGGAGGGTAGAAGTGTTTAAGGTACCTGATAGTAAAAATTAACTAACACTCATCTGCCAAGCTGAAGAACATTAAAGTACATGAGAGCCACAATACTACCTTGAATATATACCATCTGAATTTAGAGACTATCTCAAACATAGATTTGTTACATTAAACACTAATAACTGAAGACCAGGTGAACTGTGGGATATTATTAGGAAGATCATACACGAAGAAAACAAAAATACAGTTAAGACGGCAAAGACCAAAATGGATATCAGAGAATACTTGATTATGAACATAGAGAAGTTAAAGTGACTGGAAGAAATGATGAAGTTGAAGAACTGAACACAACATTTCAAAGGGCAGCTCAAGAAGACAAGGTAAAGTATTATAATGAAATGTGTGAAGACCTGGAGTTAGAAAAGCACCAAAGGGGAAGAACACATTTAACATTTCTCAAATTGAAAGAAATGAACAAACCTTAAAATTTAAGTATTGAAGGATTCTGTGTGCAAAGTATTGAACAATAAAGAAAGCATTGTTAGTGGGAGTGCTAACCACATCTTTGCACTTCAAGAGAGGGCTCTTGTCTTCTACTCATTAGAACTCCTCATATGAGGCAGAGTTTCCACATGAGCAAAAGTTTATTATAGGAAAGAAGCTTACAAGAGGAGACTGGGAAGGTTTAAAGCAATGTTTAATCCCCATCTCCTGGAACACAGTTTTTACTGGGGTTTAAAAGGCTTAGATGGGAACAAGCATCATGTTTATTCATAAGGGTAGGCAGTGATTTCCAGGAAATTATCCTGTGTCAGAGGGGCCATGCTAATTGGGTGTGATCACAGCATTTCTTCAAGATGGATTCCATCACAAAGGCCTCTGGCAGGAGCAGACAGAACTTATTCTGGGATGTTGGACATACATGGTTCTTTAGGATCCTGGTTCGAAATGTGAGGTCCTGACATTCTCCTCTGCTCCTGTAGAAGTTTGTCTTTTAAAGTTATGCCTAGGGCACTGGATAAACCAGTTCAACCTGTAGAATATCTCACAAGAAATTACAAATACAGAATTTTTATGGGTAGTCTTTGTTAACGGCATGTCCCTGGATGTGATTGCTCTGTGCCCTGGACAAGCCCTGCATATCATTTCAATTGCCAAAGCAAAGCAGGAAACCAGCTTCATCATTCCTCAAGACTTTGGTCACAAGAATTCAGTCAACAAGTGACTCATGTTTAACCTTCATTTCTGGACTTTCCTCCCCCCCCCCCCCCCCCCACTGTCTCAGCAACAAAAGAAGATTAAAGGAATACACAGAGTCACTGTATCAAAAAGAATTGGTTGATGTACAACCATTTCAGGAGGTAAAATGATAAAGAACCAATGGCACTGAAGGAAGGACAAGTCCAATCTACACTGAAGGCATTGGTGAAAACAAGGATCCAGGAATTGACAGACTACATGTTGTAACAGTACTTCAAGTACGAACTGATGAAGAGCAAAGAATAGAGTGTTCAGTATGAATTATACTTCAGTGTAAAGGGAAAAAAAAAAGTCCTCATAACTGGACCAATAAGTAGCATCAGGATAAACAGACAAAAGATTAAAGTTGTCAAAGACTTCCTTGTACATATATCCACAGTAAGCACCCATGGAAGTTGTTAAGTGCCGTTGAGTCCGTTCTGACCCATAGCGACCCTGTATAGGGTTACAAAGGAGCTACTGGTGAGCTTGAACCACTGGCCTTGCATTTCAAAAGGCTTTGCAGTCTGGCACATTAACCCACAGCGCCACACCAGGACTCCACCCATGGAAGTAGCAGTCAAGAAACCCAGGGATCTATTGCATTGAGCAAATTTGCAAAAGACCCGTTTTAAGTGTTAAAGAGCAAAGATGTCACTTTGAGAAATAAGGTGTGTCTGACACATGACATGGTAGTTTTTTTGTTGTTGCTTTTTTTCCTAGTCTATTTTATTTTATTTTTGTCTGTTCGATTTTTTTGTTAATGTTTTATTGTGAATTATGTGATTGTTTACATGGGAGAACATTAGTTTTACATTCATCCTATCATGTATCGTTTCATTGCCATTGCTACAATCCCCTTCATGCATCATCAACCAACCAAAGGGAACACCCTGTAAGCCTGCCTACCCCCACCCACCACCCATCCCCACCCACCCAGTCATCAACACACAGCCCCTCTCCCTCTCTGTATCTAAAGTCCCCAGCTGCTCCTTCTCTCCACGTCATCCTCTCTGCCTCCATCTCAGGCATCGCTGCTTCCCTGGGTAGGGTTCCGCTCTCCGCTCTTCTCCCTTGATGGTCCCAAGGACATCCGCTCCTAGACTGAAAAGTTGATCACTCCCCTCCTTGCTACAAAATGTCTACCTTTACATTTCCAATCCTCACAAGCAGTCCTGATAACAATTATTCACTATTGTATCACAAGAGACCTAGCCACATTTCCTTTCATCAGCCCTGCCTGGACAGATTGGATACTACTCAGGGGAGATCTACCTTCCTCTGAGCCCT
>NW_006408853.1:1503157-1504700 GCF_000296735.1 Chrysochloris asiatica
AGTTGCTTCCGACTCATAGCAACCCTATATAGGATTTTTGAGGATCACCTTGTGTATTTGAACCCCAACCTTGAGATTCAAACTGACTTTGCATAAAGCTTCAGCAGCATGGGTCCTAAATTAATTTGAACCTTACATTTGCATTTAGTCCTGAATTACATGAGGAAACAAGCTCTGTACAGTCATGGCTAAAGCACTCTTGATAGAAACAGTAATAATGCCAAATATTCTTTGATGTAGTCTAAGAACAGCAATGGGGGAATGAAGGAAGCAGAAATAAAGGAAATTTCTATACAAAAAGTTCCATAAATAAACCAGAGATAGCAAGAGAGTTAAGACTACTGATTCTATCTATGCATTTATCAAAAAATATATAGAACATTATTAGCTTCCTTTTAGTGTCATTGGTGGGGAAAGGTTGAGTTTGGTTTTGCATACTTTAAGATTACAATCTACTGCATAGCCAAGTGGAGTTCAGATTCCTGGTGTGCCACTGTAATATCAGCACTGGATTGTGAACCACAACCCCGGCAGTTCAAACCCACCAGGTGTTCCTTAGAAACTATGAGTCGGAGCCACCTCCACAGCACTTAACAACAAAAACAACATCAAAGTGGAGTTCAGGGAAGTGGTTGGAGCTAAAGATATTCCAAACACAAACAGAAAGAGAAAGAAACTATTAAAGCTGATGAAACAAGGTACAGAAATCTAGACTAAAAATTATTAGTAAAATAGCAATAAAATTGTTAAGTGCAGTCTGTTGCGTTGCTTCCAACTCATAGTAACTCTATATAGAATTTCCTAGAAGCATTTCGTGTATTTGAATCACCAACCTTGCGGTTACCAGTCCAGTGTTAAATTACAATGCCACATCAGGACTCCAGCAATATCATAGGAATTCCAAGAAACAAAAATAAGGAAGAGCCAAACTGAGTAGAAACAACTAACACCAAACACGGACTCAACATGAGGATTAAGGTGTGCCTGACCTCAAATCACAGTATTTTCAATAGCCAGAGCTGAACAGAAAATTTCAAAGATCAGCTCGAGAAGATAAAGCCAAATAGTACAACAAAATGTGCAAAGATCCGGAATCAGAAAACCAAAAAGGAAGAACACGCTCAGAATTTATCAAGCTGGGTGAGCTGAAGAAAAAATTCAAACCTCGACTTTCATTATTGAAAGATTCTCTGGGCAAAATATTGAATGATATAGAGAGCATCAAGAGAAGATGGAAGGAATACAGAGTCACTGTACCAAAAGGAAATGGTTCATGTTCAACCATTTTAAGAGGGAGCATATGATCAAGAGTCAATGATACTGAAGGAGGAAGTCCAAGGTGCACTGAAGGAATTGACAAAGAACAAGGCAACAGGAAATGATGGAATACAAACTGAAATCTTTCAAGAGAGTCAGCAAAGGAGACACTCACTCATCTCTGCCAAGAAATTTGGAAGACCACTATCTTGCCGACTGATTGGAAGAGATCCGTATTTGTGTGCCCATTCCAAAGAAAGGTGACCCAATGGAATGCGGAAATCAT
>NW_006408853.1:1506058-1542483 GCF_000296735.1 Chrysochloris asiatica
ACTTGGTTTGTCATACTTCAGACATATTGTCAGGAGGGACCGGTCACTGGAGAAGGATATCATGTTAGGTAAGGTGGAGGGTTAGAGAAAAAGAGGAAGACACCCAACGAGATGGATTGGCCAAGTGGCAGCATCGATGGACTCAAGCGTGGCAACAGTAGTGAGGTTGGCCCAGGATCGGGTAGTGTTTTGTTCTGCTGTGCTTAAGGTCGCTATGGGTCAGTACCAACTCAATGGCACCTAACAACATGGGAGTCCTGGTGTGGCCCTCTGGTTTAATAAGCTGGACTGAAAAGTCAATAATGAACCACAAGGTCAGTGGTTTGAAGACACCAGTAGTTCCTTGGAAACCCAGTACAGCGATGGTATGGCCCAGAATCAACTTGGCGACACTTGACATGTGACTTAACTCAGTGACTGTAGGATAAGACTGAACTGCAAGCCACAAAGTTGGCAGTTTGAGCCCACCAGCAATTCTGTGGGAGAAAGGACTGGTTGCTTTTATTCTGTTGTACATTGGAATCCTTGTACAGTTGAAAATGACATGATGGCACCTAACAGCTCAATATATTGAAAGCACAGACACTAGAAACAAAGATCTTAAAAATAATTGGGGAGGTTGTGTGTGTGTGTGTGTGTGGGGGGTGCTGGGGACAGCATACGCAGACCCTGGGTTGATCAGTGGCAGCCCCATTAAACCACCTCTGAATACAATCAGTTTAACCCAGATGCTCTCCTTCCTCCTGAAAGTATATAGGAATATTAAGAACAATGTAGCATTTTAGGTATAGATAAATGATGCCCGGTGCCTGAGATCTTGCTCACAAACAAAAGTTTGCAGTGTACAGAGACAGCTTGGCTCCTTTCAGGAACCTTGCTTTATGTTATGTATCCTTAAGAACCTGCACGTTGCTACTCTAGATCATTTAAGCCTAAAAGTTAATATATAACAGCTTGATTGAACCTTTTTTTCTGTAAAAATAAAAATGTTAGATTGTTAAAAAAAAAAAACCTATGAAAATATCTTAAAAGTTGTTCATGTGAATCATTATGTCCAGTTTTGAATGATTAATCACATTTCAGTTCCGTATCCTGTCTTAATCACATCCTCCCTTTGTGACATCCTCCGTGAGTGAATTCCATCCTTCCTTTGTAACAAATCCCTCCCTAAAAAAGAGAATAAAAGGCTGAGGTACAGTGAATTCTGCATGCAATGCTGGGCAATGCTAGGCAGTATGTTTGCAGATCTATCTGCCAGCTTGCATCATATCTGTGTGTCTTTTTTGTATATATTTCATCTCTCTCTTTCTCTATCACTTTTGCCGCCAGATCTCCCTTCTTCGTGACACCCACACTTCCTTGTCGAGGTGGGACCCCGACATAGGACCTTGAAGGGGTTGGGGGGGGGGGCGGGCAGTGATTAAGTTCCACAGCTTATTTTGTAGATTTAGTAGTTTATAGCAGCCTACAATGATTACATCACAACTTCAACTTTCTGCCAGGTATAATACACGTATTGCCAATACTCCTTAGTTGGGTTTCTCTTTTTTAAGAGCATTTATGCCTCACTAGTCTTATGTTCAGATCAATACTTACATGTACAGTGAAACATGAGATTAAAAGCATCTCTTTTGGAGGCCTGAACTATTGGGCTAAATCCTACCCAAGTAAAGGCTGGGTACTTCTCTTAAAAAAAAAAACAACAACAATAACAAAAACCCCACAAAAGACAAGGTGGCTAATGGTCACTAGAATAGAGTATCGAACACAAAGCCTCATTGCTGAATTTGTATAGGCATTTTGCAAAATGTGAAAAGCACTCTATTTTCAAAATGCTATTTTTCAACGTATTTTCAAAGTAATTTCATTTTTCACCCTTTAACACAGCTAAAATTGCCTACCGATAGTTTTTTCTCTATGAAAGAATCCCAAGATTCCCTGTATTAATTACTATCAAGCTGATAAGCTGGGGGGGGGATTAGCTCATTGCATAAAATCATTTATTGGTTATGGTCAGGAGAAAACAAAATTCAGTTGTATTTTCTTCCAAAGATTTAAAATTCAATGCTTTTAAGAACTTTAATGCAAAACTTAATACTTTGTCTCAAGATACTATTCTTGCAATATTGAATTGCCTCCCCTTGAACATCTTCCATGCATCACCAATGTGGTATATGTCACAATATATAGTTTTATTTGTATTTTTTAAAGCTGAGCCTGGAATGAAATGTTTGTTGTTGTTTAGTGCTGTCAAGTCAGTTACGACCCATAGCGACCCTTATAGGGTTTCTGACGAGCAGCTGGTGAGCTTGAACCGCCGACCTTGCAGTTCAAACTACTTTTAAGTCTGGTGCATTAACCCACAGTGCCACACCAGGACTCCTTAATGTTTATATATGTTTGATAGAGGCATTTATATTATTATGCTTAGATATACCAATTTATAACATTTACAACTATTTAGGTAGTGTAGTGGTTACAAATCGGGCTGTGAACCACAAGGTCAGCAGTTTGAAACTACCAGCCGCTCCGGGGGAGAAAGATGAGGCTTTCTGCTCCCGTAAAGATTTACAGCCTCGGAAACCCTGTTCAGGGTCGCTATGGGTCAGAACCGGCTCGACGGCACTTAATAACAATTCACATTATTGACTAACTACTTAAAAATTTAAGTAACAAACCACAACTGCCACCATCCTAGCATCCTTCACCTTAGACCTTGTCCACCTCACTTGAATTGGACCCCAGCTGTTTCTGACATTGGTGGTTCCTTTGTGTGCTATGGCTCCTGCAAGTGCAACTGTACCTCCTGCAAGAGCTGCTGGAGGGCTTTATGGGCAAGGGGGCATTGAACAAGTGCAGCTCTTGAGCATGATATGGGAGAGATCCACCCAAGTATAAATAGAGTCATCTGAACAAAGCTGGAAATTTCACACATCCCTGCCTTGTGTGTTAACCCCCTTTTAAAATGAACTATAACATATAAATGGTTAATAAATGGTGTTGGCTTAAAAAAACTTTGAAGTTCTATTTACCAGTTGTTCCATTTCAGATAGAAGTTGTTGTTGTGAAGTGCCACTGAGTTGGTTCTGACCCATAGCAACCCTATAAAGGGTTTCTGAGAGCAGTTGGTGAGCTTGAACCGCTGACTTTGCGGTTCAAACTGATTTTGCAGTCCAACACATTAAGCCACAGTGCCACACCAGAACTCTTCAGCTAGAGGTAGAGGTCTTAAAAAACCCCATGCTTCTAAATGTTTGTGGGTTTTTTTTGGCCATCTCCACTTACCTGTTTTAGTTATAAAGCTAAATGGTTATGTATAGTAGTACATAGACCACTTTCTAGTCAGGAACAAGTGAATGTGGTCCAAAGATAATCATGTCATTTTCCCCTAGTGTCTCTTTTTAGTCTCGTGAAAAGAAATGCTATCTTTTTAAATCAGTGTGTATATACTCAACCCTTTATTTACTAATCTACAAAAGTTATTATAAATGTAATCTTATACATTATATGAAATTATAAAATTTCTCTCATTTCATTATATCACTCAGTCTGATATTAATGGATCACTCAAACTCTTTTTTCCAGTCTGGAAACTTTTCTAAACATATCCTAAACACAGAATAAGGAGCTCTGGCAGCGTAGTGGTTACGAATCGGGCTACTGACCTCAAGGTCGGCAATTCGAAACTACCAGCGGTTCCGCAGGAGAAAGATGAGGCATTCGGCTCCTGTAAAGATGTACAGCCTCGGAAACCCTGTGCAGGGAGCCTCGGAAACCCTGTGCAGGGTCACTATGAGTCGGAACCGACTCCACGGTACTTAACAACAACAAACACAGAATATTTTCTTTAAAGCAAAGAGGCCATTAATTTTAGAAAGAATCATTTATTGTATGTTATTAAAGTGAAGGGTTAATTGGTACAGTATTATGAATACTCCCATCCTTGAAAAATTAAACAAATGGATAAAATAGTTAAGTAGAATGAGCATGTAAAAGACAAAAAAGTAGTTTTATGGTTTCTGCACATCTATTAAAGTTCTTATGTATTAAAGTTCTTCTTTGTGCCTTAATAAATTTATGGCTTGTTCCTTTTCTAAAGTTGTTTTCTTACAAATAATGGACATATTTCCCACAACTTAATGTTACAGTTTTAGATTTTCATTGAAGTCAGCTAATTGGTTGATTGCAATATTCAATTAATTGTAGCATTGAAAAGAGCCCACTTGAGACAAAAATACATTAAAATTTATTTTTCATGTATTTCAAATTACAGGAGTTCACACTCCTATGAAATTTGCACAATAAGATATAAAGCAAACATCCCAGATGCAAGGTGATGAATTAGAAACACCAACCCTTATAAATTTATATTAAGAATTTATTAATATATCTTGAATCAAATAGTCTTGTGAAATAATCATTTATAATAAATGCGGAGAAAAGTGAGCAAGCTTAAAAAATGTGCAGCACTACGTTTTCTAACCACCTTTATATTTAATTATAAAATTAGGTGTCTAAAAGTTAAGTGATTCCTTCACAGGTTATCTGATATACCAGGAGAGAAACAGTGATCATTTTTCAGGATAACTGTATCAAAAAAGAAATCACTACTAAAAAAAAAATACTTTGTTTTGCACACATACCATGAACTTTAGATATATTTGGATTAAAGAAAAAATTTTAAAAACACATTGCACCAATGAATACGTTTCTGTAGACTGCTGCCACAGCTTATTAACAGGGACAGGGACACATATAGAAATAGATTCTTATGCTTATTTGTCGAAAGTTAAAATCCAAATTTGTTACATCACATCATACATCCAGGAATGTATTCTACATTATTCAAAAATTCTCACTTAATATAACAAAATAAAAATCTGTGAATAAATATAAGGCATTTAAAAATATTTTCAGGGAGCCAGAGTTCAACAATGATTTATACGAAAAAAGTGTTACTTCATAGAAAGATTCATATAGTTTTAAAAACAGATTTAGCTGTAGTGCTACATATTAATAATACTCAATTGCTTACCAAAATATCCTTTTTTTCTGGCAGCTAAATGTTATTTAAAAAAAAAAAAAAAAAAAAGGTTAAGTGCTTGAGGGAATAAGAATGCAGCAGAAAATTACAGGAGCCCACATATCCTTTTTTTCTTAAATTTAATTTGTCATATATAAGGTTTTTATATACAATCAGTGTGCATTGTAACAGTTTATATTAAAAGTCAATCAAGTGTATCTAAAGGTTACCTGGCTGCATAGCACATTTGACATTATTGCCCACATGAAAAGGGAAAACAAATGGATTTACAATAACTTTTGGCCATTTTGGATTCTGAAAGTGTTTATATACCTACCCTTATAAACCAAATGCATCTGAAAATACGTTTCCAGAGCATGCAGTTTAGAATTTTCATATCATTCACCATTTTATTACTACAAACACAGTACTGACTAAAAAAGAAAGGAAATTAAAAAAGAAAAAAGAGGTAAAAACGAATTATCTAATGAACTACTCAATATAAAAAGGACTAATGGAATTAAGTGGCCCCTTTCCCCATTTTTACATTCTAAACAATGTTTCCATCAAAACAAATCATTAAAAAGTGTTATTACACTGGTTTTTAAAAATGATACGAAGGCCTGAGTTGGTAGGGAAAGGAACAGTCAAAAAAAGCCTGAGAAGGGTAGGGGAGTAAGGAAAGCTCATTTATTCCATTTACAATAATTTACAGTCAACTTTTTTTTTGTTTTTCTTTTTTTTTGTAAAAAGGCATAATAGATCACAAACAAGAAATTCCTGGCTATTTTACATATATTAAGTACAGAATTTAAATATTCAAGCTTGTGATGAAAAGCGGCAAGGTGGTCGCAGTGTACAATGTAAACAAGTAGCTTTGGAAAGTGAACAAAGTCCTTGAGTGTTTTTTCTTTACTAAGAAAAGAACTCTCTTTCATTCCTTCCTGAAACATGATCACAGGTCAGAGTGTACAGTTCATATACAAACATAATTTAAATGGAAGTCAGTCTAAAATCACTGACTTAAAAACAGTTTTATCCAGCCTATATGGGCAGGGCAGTGTTGAGGTCCCTGTAATAGTAAACATTTTCCATTTCTTTAAAAAAGAAAAAAGGGAAAAAAGCACTACAATATTTGTAGTACAGTGCAGCATCATCTTTTAAATATAAAAATATTTTCTCTTCTATTGGGATAATAGACCTTGCATCCTGGAAAGAAGTAACAATACTGCTACTGATAGAAGATCTGTTTATATCTTTCAAGTCATGTAAGGCAATTACTGTGTTGGTTTATGACATATGGCTAAAAGAAAAGTCCAGAAAGATAAAGTTACCAGTTTTTGTTATGTTTTCCGACTACTCCAGGTATGTTCTGGAGTACTTTTGTGTTCAACAGAGTGTTCAAATGGAGATCTGGAGCCATAAGGAGACCTCTGATCGAGTGGTGACCTAGGGCCACTACTGGAAGCTCTGTGGTCCAATTGCCAATCTGAGTGATACCTATAATCCCTGGTAGATTTATGGTGTGTATATTCAGAGCTTGACCGGTGGTCTGAATGTAACCGATGATCTGAATGAGAACGATGATCAGAATGTGATCTGTCTTTTACACTTCCCTCCAAATTTGATCTGTGATCTCTACTCCTATGATCATCCAGTTTTCGGTGTTTCTCTCTATCATTGTAATACCTAATAAAAGAGAAAGTAGGAGTTTTAGTCAAATTAGTAACACAAATTAAAATGTTTCCAAATTACATGCAAGCTCACTGTTTCATTCCAAAAACTTCAAAAATAAGCATTTTAAACAAACTAGAAAATGTTTTTAGATGAAAGAAAACAAGAGATTCACAAAACTAATAAACAATACAAAGCAAGTTCCTCCCATAGCATCTATTTTCACATGGCAGTTTTAGAGCAACTGCTATTGTTTATTCTATGTATTATATTATGAATGCATTTTTACTATCTGGTGGTTAGATTCAAGATTATTACGTAAATCCAGGATACTCTGATACCCTTGAGCACATAAAAGAAAACTCTCTAGAATGCAATCTATGAAACAACTCAAAAAGGAGAATTTTCATTGGTTAGTCATGTCTGTTAAATGCTTCACTATTTTGACTAATAAGGCTTGACAAATCATTTAGAAATTTACTCCATACACTAGGAAATGTGGCAGTTTAATGAAAGGCCCTTTCTATGGCACTGCAGAATAAGCACTCGACTGTTAGTCTCAAGATCAGTGGTTCAAACCCACTAGGTACTCCTCATAGTGATTCTCATAGGGTCAAAGTTGGAAACTACTCAACCACACTGAACGACAAACAGCAATATTAACAGATGTTCTGCAACTGATGTGTGTTCATGTGTGACAAATGTTCCTCAGGGAGAAAAAATTTCAGTAAGCACAATTAAAATCTAAACAAGTATTGTAATTTACTTATTTTTTCTTTACTGTTTTCGTGTTTATTTTTAATAGATTATCATTAGCTAACAGAAATACTTGTTTACCAATAATTTCATAAAAGACATTCTATTGTTATTTTCAGGTTACTTCCTCTTCAAAAGTTTTACAAACATTAGGAAAATAAATAAATTTTTGGTTTCAGGACTATCTCAAATTGCAGAAGTTAAGTTTAGCGCCTTAATGTTGTGTGTTCACATAAATCATTTTTCCTCTCAAAAGTATTTTTTTTTTTGTAAATATGGTTTCCCCCCACCAAATTTTAACTATTTTATGTCCAGGTTTATTTTAACCCTTACATTTTGATAAGTAGTTGAGCAAAAATATTCTCAAAAATCAACAATAATGTACCCAATTTAATTTTATAATTTCCCACAGTGAATTCCATTTCTGAATGTATATTTTGATTTAAATGTATAATTTTAAAAATTAGTATTTTTTTAATATTCACAAAAGAAGGACTGTGTTTCACATATGCCTCGTTTTGATTAAAAGAACTGAACTGGCCGATAGGTCAAATACAACAAACACAATCAAAACGAGAAATATATATATAAAAAAAATTTCAACAATGACTCTCAAGTTTACCTGCTGTCTTGTTTATAGTGATCCCAATCACGATGATCTTTACCATTACTAAAAGAAGAATAAGGTCTTTTTCTAGATTCACTCTTTTTATAAGAATCTCCCTGATGTCGGTCTTTATGATGATCATGATACTGAGATATCAGATGTCTATCAGAGGAATAACTGTCCCTGCTGCTATCATCATGATTTGTATTCTCTTTTAATCTGTCCAAATCTGTTAGATAAAAAGGCCACTTTTGTTAATGACTTTAAAAAAAAGAGAAGTCACTTACTTAGCAGTTAAATATAAAAAACTCCAGTTTCAACTGTTATCAAAATAGATGCCCTATAGAAACAGTTAGCTAATGTTAATTGAATACTCTAATAAAAGCAGTAATAAATTTAGAAATAGTCTGTGAAAGCAGTACAAAAGCTTAGAAATGGTCACTTGATTCTTAAATGTGAAACTTCACAAATGTAATATATAGGTCTTTCTTTCTATCCTGGTCTGGCGCTGTGTGTTAATGCGCCACACTGCAAAGCTGTTTGAACTGCAAGGTCAGCAGTTCAAGCTCACCAGCTGCTCCTTGGAAACACTATACAGGGTTGCTATGGGATGGAATCGACTCAATGGCACTTCAAAACAACAAAATCCTCAGATATGCTGGCTATTTTTGGAGCACTTGTAGGAAAAAAATATATGATTTTCCAAATAACAACAACAAAAAACTCATTTTAATAATCGTTCTACAATACCTAGAAACTGGAAAAATGCTGAAAAATGTATAGATGTTTATAATAAACTAAGAAGGATCATTAGAATGATAGAATATGTAGGTTTGTATTAGAATCATAGTATCTTCTTTATATAAAAATACTTTTAAAATAACAGTTTAAGAATCTATTTTATAATTCATTTTAAAACAGAACCAAAAAGAAGGAAAAAAACCTTTCTAAAAAAAATGTATACTCTAAATACAATTAGCAAATTTTACTTACCTGGATTTCTAATCATATGAGCATTCAAGTTGCTGTTCTGGTCATTGTTTTGCTAAAATAAATCCACATAAGAAGACTCTTTTGTAAGTGAATCATAACAGAACATAAAAAAATCCTTAAAAACACAAATTGATCATGAAGAAAGTCCTCACATAAGGTGCTAGAATGTATATATGAAACTTGAAAAAGTATCTTTTAAAAAGTGCAATTGACTTATACCTTTATAAAAACCTTCATTTCAAAACAATTTTAGACTTATAAGTTTCAAAAATTGTATGGAAAGTTCACATAACCCTTCACCAAGCTTCTTCTAAAGTAGCTCTGGTAGCATAGTGGTTACGATCGGGCGGCAAACCTTAAAGTCAGCAGTTCGAAACCACCAACAGTTCGGGGGTAGAAATATGAGGCTTTCAGCTCCTGTAAAGATTTACAGCCTCAGAAACCCTGTACAGGGTTGCTATGAGTTGCAAACGACTCCACGGCACATAATCACCAACCACCACCAAGCTTCTTTTAATGCTAATATCATATATAATCATAGTATAATGATGAAAACCAAATGACAACACTATTGCCAGAACTACAAACTTTTCTGAGATTTCACATTCTTCCCTGTGAATTTCATTTTTCTGTGTTCTAGGATACAACCTAAAGTCCCCTATTACATTTAATCATCATGTTTCCTGAGCGTTATCCAATCAGACATGTCCTTAGTTTCTTGTTTCCCATGAAATTGACATTTTTGAAGACTGCTCCCCGCCACAATTTCAGTTGTTGTTAGGTGCCATCGAGTTGGTACCGACTCATAGAGACCATATGCACAACAGAAAGAAATACAGTCCAGCAGTCCTGAGCCAACCTCACAATTCGCATCACCTTCAAGCAAGCAAGGTTGTATCATCTGCATTATTGCAGGTTGTTCACCAGGCTGCCTCCAATCCTGTTGCCATGTTTTTTCTTCATATAATCCAGTTTCTAAGATTATTTGCTCAGCATATAGACTGAATAAGTATGGTGAAAGAATACAACCCTGGCACACACCTTTCCTGTTTTTAAACTAATCAGTGTTCTCTTGTTCTATTTGGTGTACCTCTTGGTGTAGGTTCCTCATGAGCACAATTAAGTGTTCCAGAATACTCATATTCTATAATGTTGTCCCCATAGCTTGTCATGATCCACACAACCAAAATCTTTTGCGCAGTCAGTAAAATACAGGTATATTTCTAGCATTCTCTGCTTTCAGCCAAGATCTATCAGACATCAGCAATGATATCCCTCATTCCACGTCCTCTTTTGAAATCAACTTGAACTTCCAGAAGTTCTCTGTCAATGTATGATTGCAACCATTCTTGCATTAACTTTAGTAACATTTTACTCACATGGGATATCAATGATATTGTCTGATGATTTCTGCATTCTGTTGGGTCACCTCTCTTTGGAATGTGCACAAATACAGGTCTCTTCCAGTCAGCTGGCCAGGTAGTTGGCTTCCAAATTTCTTGGCATAGATAAATGATTGCCTCTAGTACTACATGAAGTTTGTTGAAAGATTTCAATTTGTATTCCATCTGTTCCCAGTGCCTTATTCTTTACCAATGCACCTTGGATTTCTTCCTTTAGGATCACTGAGTCTTGATCATATGCTACCTCTTGAAATGGTTTAACATCGACCATTTTTTAATGGTACAGTGACTCTGTGTATATCTCCTATCTTCTTATGATGCTTTTTGCATCAGTTAAATAATTTGCCCATAGAATCCTTCAAAACTGCAAGTCAAAGCTTGAATTTTTTCTTTAGTTCTCTAAGCTTGAGAAATGTAGAATGTGTTGTCCTTTTAGGTTTTCTAACTTCGGGTGTTTACACATTTCGTTATATTTGCCTTTGTCTTCTCGAGGTAACCTTTGAAATTTTCTGTTCAGCTTCTGTACCTCCTCATTCTTCCATTTGCTTTAGCATGTCTACACGGGAGAGCAAGTCTCAGAGTCTATTTTGACATCCATTTTGGATTTTTCCTTCCTTCTTTTGTTCTTAATGATCTTCTGTTTCCTTCCTTTATGATGTTCTTGATTCACTCCCCATCTCCCAACTCTTCTGGTCTTTGATCTTTTGTGTCCAAGGCATCAAATCTGTTCTTGAGATATCTCTAAATGTCAGATTTTGGCTCTCTTGGACCTGTATCAGCCTGAATTTTCTTCAGTATCAGCCTGAATTTACATATGAGCAATAAATCGTTTGTTCCACAATCTGCCGCTGGCCTTATTTTGGCTGATGACATGGAGCTTTTCCACCATCTCTTTCCACAGATGTAGTCTATTTGATTTCTGTGTATTCTATATGGTGAGGTCCATGTGTATAGTCTTTCTATGTTTTTTTAAGAAATGTACTTGCAATGAAAAAAAATCACTGGTCTTGCAAAATTCTATGATGCGATTTCCAGCACAGTTTCTATCCCCAATGCCATATTTTCCAATCGTCAGTAATTACCACTACATCTTTTTTGCATGTTTGAGCAATTTCAGAAGGGAAAAAGTTGGTAAAATTCTTCAATTTCATCATTACTGATTTTAGTGGCTGGTTGCAAATTTCAATAACAGTGGTATTAACTGGTCTTCCTTGTAGGAATATGAATATTATCCTATCACAGAAAGTATTGTACTTCCTGGCTAACCTTGATACGTTCTTTTTGATGATAAATGCAATGTCATTCCTCTTCAATTTGTCATTCCCATCATAGTAAACCATGTGATTGTTAGATTCAAAATGGCCAATACCAGTCCATTTCAGCTCAATAATAGTAGGATATCGATGTGTATGCTTTCCATTTCATTTTTGACAATTTCTAATATTCATACTTCAACCATTCCATGTTCCGATTATTAATGGACGTATACAGCTGTTTCTCTTCATTTTAAGTTGTACCCCATCAGCCAATGAAGGCCCTGCGTCATCATAATCAACTCTACTTTGAGGTGGCACTTCTTTCCCAGTCACATTTTGAGTGCCTTCCAACCTGAGGGGTTCATCTTCTGGCACAGTGTTCCACTGCTATCATAAGGTTTTCAGTGACTGAAGTATTCAGGAGCATTCTGTCTCCAACTGGAAACTTATCTGAAACCTATCCATCATAGGTGATCCTGCTGGTATTCAAAATACCCATGGCATATCTTCTAGAACCACAGCAACACAAGCCACCACAGTACAACAAACTGACAAGACGAGTGATGGCTCAATTTGAGAGTATTTGACATTTTCTCACAATTAAGGTTCACTTTTGAATAGAATATTCCCAAGTGATGTGTATTTCTCAGAGAACCATATCTGAGTGTTCATGATGTGAACATGTCTTATTACTGGGAGCACTAACCTTGGCAACTTGCTTGAGATGGTATCAGCCAGGCCAGATAGTAAGTTATTTTTCCCTTTCTAATGCATGAATGTCTTGGAGCAGTTATGTTTAGATCAGGTCAGTACCCTGGTTTTGCCAACTAATTTTAGTTTCCATCAAATCTTGCCTACAACAATTATGATTGTGGTGCTCTAATGGTGATTTTCTTTTCCCTAATTTTATCCACATTAGTTATAGTTTTCTATAAGAAACAATGTCTCATAATTTTCAATAAGGGGGAAAAAGATGTATTACTTTACCTGAGATTCCTGTCGTTTCTTAATAGCATGCTTATATAATTTGTGTAATTTTCTTGCATCAAATTCAGTAAACTTAGATACAAAAATCCACAGATTTCTAGGAGAAAAGGCATTTTAGTCTGGTAGAAAATAGTTTTTTCATTGAACCCCTTTCCCTATAGACACAAAGACCATCACACCCATATCCAGACTTCTATGGAACAAATCTAAGGAGGCTATTCCTAAATACTTACTAAAATCTCACATAAAGATAAGACTCCAATGAAACTAAACATTATTCTTAATTCTCTTCTAAGCATGTTCATTTTATAATCTTTGAATATAATTTAGTTATCAATACTAATTTGAAATGCACACCTAAGAGTAAATTAATGAATTAGGAAGAGAAGTATATCCTTGTGAACAAGACTGGACATTCATGAAATAAATTATGTCAGTAGTTTGAGTAGAAATACCATCAGACTAGACTATAAATGATATTGTGTTTAAATGGTAATTATGTACATCGCTCTATGTAAGTTTCTCACAAAATTTGCTTCTACAGTGACATTTCATAGTCTAGGAAACTGGACTATTTAAAAATCTACATATATGAAGGGTCTTCAAAAAGTTTGTGGAAAACACAATAAAAAGATCATGGAATTTTTTTCCATAAACTTTCTGATGCCTCCTCATATTATCAGGATAAATACAATGGTATCAGGCTAGTCTTACTATAGCAAAAATCTCCAAACATACAACAAAGATAAAAATTTTTTACAATGATCACACTATAGCCATACAAGCTTAGTCTATATTAATTGATAGTAATCTCTACTACTTTAATTTTACTAACATTTAACTGTGCTTGCTTTATCACACATCATTCTATACATCCATTTATCTATTTTTGTTTGATGGGTTAAAGTCAGATATTAGGAGATTTCCCACTAAATACTTCAGCATTTATATAATTTTGTTGTTGTTAAGTGCTGTTGAGTGGGCTCTGACCCATAGCAACCCTGTGTAGAGTTTCTGAGGAGCAGAGCTGGTGGGCTTGAACTGCTGACATCGTGGTTCAAACTGACCTTGCAGTCCAACACATTATCCGGCAGCAACACATTAGGGCTCCAAATTAAATTAAATCATTTAGAAGTTCAGTATTTTTTAAAAATAATATAAAATTCACATATCATGAATGTACAATGTGTACAACGTTTAAATGCTTATTCACCCAGCTGTATGCATTAATAAATACACCATATGACTCAAATCCATTTAAAGGTATATAAACTATTCATCAAACCCTCTTAGTCTCTTTTCACTTTTTTTTTTTTAAATGTGAAAATTATTTTCCCAATGGGTAGTTATAGAACAGTGGAGTAGATAAGGCAAGGTTTAAAAAAAACTTGAGAATTCGAATACATTTTTCCATGTAATAAATTATCAATAAAAGGAAACAATGAAGATAGGTAATATAGAATGATGAAAGATAATTAAAGAAATTTTATTATCAGATAGCAATTATGAAAATTATTACTTTAACATTAAAATAATATACTGTTGCTGGTAAGTGCTGGTCAAGTTGGTTTTTACCCGTAATGACCCTGTATAGGGTTTTCGAGGAGCAGATGGTGAGCTTGAACTCCTGACACTGTGGTTCAAACTGACTTTGTCGTCTAGTGCATTAACCTGAAGTGCCACTAATATTTCTTTTAGCTACATGCTTTACTTTAACAGACTGTTTTCTAAAAATTATACCTGCATTGTTCATAAGGTTCTGTTGTATGCTATAAGGTCAATTCTGACTAACAATGACCCTGTATAAGGATTCTAAGAACAGCTGGTAGGTTTGAACTGCTGACCTTGAGATTAGCAATCCAGTGCAAATCCTACGATGCCACCCACACCTGGGCATAATGGTCTATCAGTATATAAAAGGGTAATTCCAAAAGTATTACTACAAAGTTATAGAAACCTTTATTAAACAAAACATCAAAAAGTGAAGCTATTGTTTTTTGACATCACCTCCATCTACATCTTCTTCTGAAAGGGGTATTTCTATCTTGCAAATCCAGACCTTTCAATTTACACCATGTCAAAAAAAAGACAGTGTTGGTGGACTCGAGGAATTCATATTGCATTCCTCTTCAATGTTCTTCGACTTCGGGGAATAAAAAGAAACTCAAGCAACTTAGACATTAGTTATCAAAATTGGGAGGCTATAAAAGCAAAAAGAAAATAAAATTGGGCTCTGGTAGCATAGTGGTTATGAATTGGGATGCCAACTTCAGGGTTAGTAGTTCAAAACCAGTTGTTTCGCAGGAGAAAGACGTGGCTTTCTGCTCCTGTAAAGATTTACAGCCTCGGAAACCCTGTACAGGGTCGCTATGAATTGGAAACAACGCCACGGCACATAATTACCATACAAAAGCAAAAAGTTGTTAGCTTACAAGCTTTTATGAGTGTGCTTAGTTTCAGAATGAGTGGGGTAAGATAGACTCTCCACTGAATCATTTTCCTCTTTTTCAGATGGATCTGGTGGAAGGGGATGCGGGATGATGATAGGATTTTGATCAATTGTGGGTAATTGTTATCAGGATTAATTGTGATTGTTTCACAAATGTAATTGCAGAAGATGTGTAACTAAAAGCAGAGCAAGTAGTTAATCTTTCATTTCAGGAATAGAAGACCCTAGGACCTTCAAGAGGGAAGAGTATGAGTTGAGCATTAGATTCTAACAAGGAAAGCGGCAACAGCAGCAATGGAGGCAGAGATGATGGTATAGAGAAATAGAGCAGCTGAGGAGTCCCTTTCAATGGAATAAGAAAGGCAGTGTGCCATGCAGTAGGAAGCTAGCTTACAAATGTGCCCTTTGGACATTTAAACAAATACATATTTTCTGTGAGTTTTGTGTACATAAAAAAAAAAAAAAAAAGAATAAAGGTAAATACTGTTAACTAATGGTGGGTGCATGGAGGGGATTGTAATCACTGCAATGAAACAAAACATGATTTGCTGAGTGTAAAACTGATGATCTGCCCTGCAAACTATCCCTCAATTCACAATAAAAGCTTTAAAAAAAAGAAAGAAGAAAAAAAGACATGACCCAATGAAATGTGGTAATCAGTTGAACATTATTAATATCATAAGCAAGAAAAATTTTGATGAAGAAAATTGAAAAATGGCTGCAGCATTACATCGATAGGGAACTGCCGGACATTCAAGCTGGTTTCAGAAAAGGACAGGTAATAAATGAGGGATATAATTGCTGACATCAGATGAATCTCAGCTGAAAGCAAAGAATACCAGAAATAGGTTTACTTGTGCTTTATTGAATATGCAACAACTTTTGACTGTGTGGATCATGACAAGCTATGGATAACACTGTAAAGAATGGGTATTCCAGAACACTTGATTATGCCAATGAGGAACCTGTACATAGACCAAGAAGCATTTGTTCAAAAACACACTGAATGATTTAGAATTTAAGAAAGGAGTGTGCCAGGACTGTACTCTTTCCCCATACTTATTAAATCTGTATGCTGAGCAAATGATTGGGGAAACTGTATTTTTATGAAGCAGAGTACAGCATCATGATTAGAGGAAGGCTTATTAACAACCTGGGATATGCAGGAGCAACTAGTTTTTGGAGAAGAACATCACGTTAGCTAAAATGGAGGGTCAGCAAACCAGAGGAAGACTCCCAATGAGATAGATTGGCACTGTGACAAGCAGTAAGGGACTCAAGTGTAACAATTGTGGGCACGGTACATATACTGCTTCAGCCATTTTTAAAATTTTCTTCATCAAAATTAGTCCTTGCATAGTGTGCCCATGCAAACACCATAAATTGCTTTATTAATGTTTAATAAGTCAAATTCCCTCGACTCTCATGACCATCTTGCCCACCTGAGTCGCCTCTCCAGCCTAGGAGCGCAGACCTGTACACCTCGTGCACTGGGACTGCCTGCTGGTGAGGGCTATTTCCAGAGCAAAAAGTGACTTCTTGTACTGGAGAAAGTGATTTGCAGAGCAGGGAAGGAATACTGCTAGGAAAGGGACTGCTTTAGAAACTCTAGGGTAGGCTGGTGAGGGTCTGTGAGGAACCAAACAGGCAATAAAGCCAAAGATTTAACATTAAAATCCATTGGGGGCAGGAAAAAAAATAGAAAGAAATCAATGTTTTAAAAAATTGTAAGACAATGTGTGAGGAATGTTGTGGTATACAAAAATGTGTACCGTATGCTTTATTTTTTTAAGATCCAGTATTTCTAAAATATCTGTATAATTTATAGTTAATTCATAAGAGGAAACAGAACATTAACAGGTATTTTGTTCATAATTAATTTTAAAAAAATAAACTATTTTTTGACCACAGGGAATATGGTGACTTCATAGGATAAGCACTGGACTGGACTGCAAACCACAAGGTCAGAAGTTTGAGCCCACCAGCCACTCTGCAGAAAAAGATGCAACTTTCTGCTCCAGCAAAGACTGAAAAGCCTCAAAAACCCTATACAGGGTGGGTCTGAGCTGGAACTGACTTGATGGCAGTTAACAACAAATATGGGGGTACAATGGCTCTGTAGGATAAACATTGGACTATGGACCCCAAGGTCAGCAGTTGGAACCTACCAGCCACTCCTTAGAAGAAACATGAGGCTTTCTGCTATCCTGAACATTTACAGCCTGAGAAACCTTATACAGGGTTGCTATTACTCAGACTCAGATGAGTCAACTATACTTAAAAACAAACATGGGATCAAAATTGACAACAGCAACTCAAAAAGTTAGATAGAAACCTTAGGGGACATTGAGTTTATGTTAATAAGGGAGGGACAACTCAGAAAAGAAGAGTAAGAATGGATGCACAACTTGAATGTAATCATTGTCAATGAATTGTATCGGTGTATGTTTTTCTGTGCATATAACCAACAACAATAGCAAAAATAAATTTACATATACATGAAAAAAAGCTATTTTTTTGTAGTTGCAGATACAGACTATACACTAATCCAACAGTTCTTACACATAGAACTAAGTGATATTGATTACATTTTTCAAGTTGTACACTTTCTCTCCTTTTATAAGTTGCTTCTCCACCATTAAAATAAATTCACTGCCCTTTAAGTTTTCTATCTAGTCTTTTGAGTTGTTGGTGTCAATTTGATCCCACATAGACAAATCTTAAAACACAATGTTCAAGGCAGACTACCTAAAGGGGATTTTTTTGGTTTCATGTTTAAGGATTATCACAGGATGATAGCTTCAGTGATTAATCTGGATTCCATGACAATCTGAAATTCTGTTCTGCATCTTCCTCTTTTGATTAGAACAACTAGTCACATTGCTTCCTCCTGTTTCTGATTCTCCTTCTTCCTCTTTTGCTCCAGATAAATGAAGACCAACTACTGTGCCTTGGATGGCCTCCTGGAAGCTTTTAAGATCCCAGACACTATGCAAACAAACTAAAAGCCAGAACAGAAGAACTAATTAGCTGGGATGTCTCATGAAACCATGACCCTAAGCCTCTAAACTAAGGAACCAAATCTGTTCAGGTATATGCTTATGTATGTGCAGCTACTTTTTTCAGTCATTATTATAAGTATTATCTGTCATATAACTTTAAAACAGCTGTGTAACCATATCCTTAAATCTATGGGAGTATTCCATCACTGTAAACTGAAAACTCAGCACTCCGAAAGCAATAGCCTCCTTCCCTGTTCCTTGCTTCTTGCCAATCCCTGGCGCCACTAAGAAACTTTGATCTCCATACATGTGCCTCTTCTTTTTTTCCTTTTATGTAAGTGTGGTCACACAATATATGTTGTGTATAGAATCATCGTAAGTCAGAACAGACTCGAAGCCATCTAACAACAATAATTACCCAAAAGGTCATCAACTCAAACCCACCAGCTGCTCTGCTACAGAAATATTTACAGCTATGGAATCACTGTAACAGACATCCTATGAGTTGGAATCAACTCAATGGCACCTAATAATAACATACAATTATGGACCAGCTCTTTATCTTCTTTCATTTTATATGTCTTAATTACAGAGGGGAGTCCTAGTATGGCACTGCAGGATAATGTGCTGGACCGCAAGGTCCATTTGAGGTGCAAGATCAGCAGTTCAAACCCACCAACTGCTCCTTAGAAACCCTATACAGGGTTCACTATGAGTTGGAGCTGACTCAGCAGCAAATAACAACAACAAAAATTAGGAAGAATCATCTCTTTGTTACAGCATTAAAAAAATTTTTTTTTTCTTTTAAATAATCAGTCTTTCTTTGAGACAGCATTTAGACCAGGCAAAAACTAACATGCTTTTCTGGGGCATGCCTTATTGGAGGTTTTTAATTTGCCCCTCTCCCTTTAAGGGAATCTGGTATTTAACACACTAATTTCTCAGGCTATTGTGAGATAATCCCCTCAATTTTCAAAAATGTTTTTAAATAAAATACAATTTGAATTTTAATATAAGTTTTTACTAATTCAAAAAGGCAAAATAATCAATCACATTGCAGTTTAACATGATGAAGTTAAGTAATCAGTCACAAAAATCTTTAAGGTTAAAGTGAAAAACAAATTAAAACCATTTTCAGGTTATCACATATCAGGTAGTATTCTGCTATCTAAACTTCAGAAGTAGAAAAAAAAGCTAAAATAAAGTGGAAATAGCACAGAATTACAGATACAAATGTAGAACTTCATGGAAAGTTTACCACTTACTTTCTCCACTGTTTAATTTGTTCAGGATTTGTATATTCCTTCAGACATTCTGTGATATGGTCTCCAATTTTTATTAAACATTGTCTAGTATGTTCCAGTTGTTCTCTTTCTGAAAGACCTTTTTCAGGCCTATCAAGTTGTTTCAAAGCTGCTTTGACAGGCCTCATTCTTTCTTTACACTTTAAATGGGAAAATAAGAATATAAAATATGTACATTAAAAACCTGAATTCAACATGACCTACATCTTTCAGTATTTACTTAAGTAAATGAACTACACTGCTTGATGGTAAATAAGCAATAAATGTCACCACACGTCTCAAATATTTGCTGTTGTTGATGGCTACCACTAATTCATGACAACTCGATGTAACAACAGAAGAAAATGCTGCCTGTAGGACAGTTGGGACTTCAGAGAGTTTTCTTTGATTGATTTTAGAAGACGATCACCATCTAAGTCACACACATAGGTTTCATTATGCATTGTAATTGACTTAAATGCAGCTAACAACTGCTGTGGCATTGTACGATAATACACTAGACCGCAAGGTCAGTTTGAACCACAAAGCTGGGGTTCAAACTCACCAGCCGCTCCTCGGAAATCCTATACAGAGTCACTGTGAGTTGGAATAGACTTGATGGCACTTCACTTAACAACAGTGGCATACCACCACCCATTCTTAAGCACAGGACATTGAAAGATAGCAAAATATTTCAGAATACAATTAAAAAAAAAAAAATCTGAACAGAATTGCTTTACTGTGTAATTTTAATAAACAATTGTTACTAACTGCAAACCAATACTGAAAGACTTAGCAGCTACAAAAATCAAGTAACTCAAGCTGCATGTCATTCCTATGTGAATACTTTTAGCCTTCTTTGAATTACAATCAATTCTCAATTGGCTTGCCTCTTAATTAGTTTTAAAGTGTTTTATAAAAACTAAAAAAATATATAAAAATTTAAGATTGTAATCTATCCCATACTATGACCCTGGAAAGGTGTGGCTCTGCTTAAAAAGGAAAAAGAAACATATATGTAATCACAATAAAGCTTAACACTATGCACAGCTTATAAGTCACTTCCCTCCACTAACTGCAAATCTGTCTGGAAACAGTAGTTTCAACAACAACAGAATACATGCACTTTATTGATGTTAATCAACATAGCACATGAAAGGTTTTTTTTTTTTTTTTAATGTTTCTTTTTAAATATAACTTAAACGGAAGGATTATAAAAATATGGACTTCCATCCAGTCCTTCCTTCTCAATTTCCACTGGAAAAATATGAGCAATGGAAACTAGCAAAACAAGATTATAACTACAAAGGACTGCACTTTAAACATGATTCTTAATTTTAAGGGAGACACTTGAATATTTTATAATATTAAACTTAAAAAGAACAAAATCTGTAGAAAAACTGCAATTTGTTCCCCTAACATTTCTAAATGCTGGTGTTATTTGTGCATGGACAGATTAATATATTAAATTAAACCAAGATTTTAAAGATCGACAAAGTACTATCATTCTATTTTAAAAACCAAAGATATTCAGAAACAAAAAACACAAATTAGTTGCGTCATGTTATACTTCACAACCATATGCTAAACACTTTCTTTCTACAACAGGGTCCCTTATGTCACACTACAATTGTTTACTGCTAGATGTTCAAAATGACATGGGCTAGTGTTCAACTGGAACCTGCTGATCTTGATGTCTTGAGGTTCTCTGAGTTTCAACCAGGTGTGCCAGCCAGGTCCTGTCCAAGGATGGCCACACTTGCAGGGGAAGGAGAAGGGAGAGGAAATCACAGATCCATTTCATAAGATTGTTTCACTTGCTTCAAAGCTTTCCATTTCTTGGTGATATGTTCAAAATTTCATCCTTTTCTGCGTCGTTTTTTTTCTTCCTCCTTTTGATTAGCAGTGCCACCATCACCTTCTTCAGCATCACTTTTCTGTTTCTTCTCAAGTTTTTCTCCTCATCTCCTGTGTCCTTTTCTTATCCTCCTCTTCCTCCTCTCCTTTGCATCTGGTTGAGGAGCATCAGTCTTTTTGTAGTCCACAGGACTGGACTGTTTCCTTCCAGAGCAGTAGAAGAGGATAACAAGAAACACAGTCAGAATGTAGACCACCCAAAGCCATGGGTGTTACTCGCCTGCCTCGATCATCTGCCCCATCAGCAGCTTTCTTCAGGCCCCATCCATCATTGACTCAATCATTAACTATTCTTCAATTGTCACAAATGATAAAGTTGTTGAAAAAAATGTCAGAGGTCATGTACCATAGCTCTAAACCAACAGCATTAAAAGGTTTCAGATCGTCAAAGAAATCAAGATTTGTTATTTTCCTGGGTTTCCAGATTGCCTAGTAGTTAGGATTGTAAATTTACCCTTATAATTGGGGTTGTTGATCATAAGTTGTTGCCAGACACCATACCCAGAAGCCAACTCACATTTAGGCTTGACAATATCTCCATCCCAATCCCCTGGCTTCTCAGCATGTGGGTCAGGTACATATTCTGACTCACTGTCTAACTAGCCTTCTTCAGGTTTTGCGGCCTCCTTATCTGGAATCTTAGTAAGAACATCTTCATCCCAGTCATATGGCTTCACAGCATCTGGATCTGTTATTTTTGGTCTCTCATCCCAGTCCTCAGGCTTTCAGTCTTCTGGGTCTTCAATTTCATGTGAAGCATTTATAGAAGGAGTCACGTCACTCAGCAGATTTCTACTGTTTACAATAGACTGGTCAACTAATACCTCAAAATTATTATCTGGAGTCAAGATTAATGTGTAAAGATACATTATCTTATCAGTAAAACAGGTCTTCAGATCTGCATCTGGCCTCTTAGCATGTTTTCCTACATACACACCTGTTTTGGGGTTTATATGTCAGAAGATGAAGTGCAATTTATAGTTCTCTCAACATTTATCTGGACCAAGCATAATTGTATACTGTGTCTTCTCATGGAACTGAACTAGGTTGAGTTCTGGAGTTTAAGAAAGCAGTTTCACGTAGGCACCACTACATTCTATTACACTTGGAAAATTACCTACTGAACAATGAGACACTTGGTGTCAAATAAGATGGTCACATTCAGTTTAGGAGAGATGCCATGATTCTTGGTCAGAGGTATCAATACAAGTCCTTTGTCATCTGAAAGCTTTGTCTCCATCTCACCTACCTCCCACTTTCTATCATATTCGGCAATTTCATCAAGTATCATTTGTCTTAGCTTTTGAAAAAATTGACCCTGACAGAGTTCCTCTGTCAAAGGAATCAGTAAAATACACTTCCCCTGCTGGAACTGGAGCTTTATAGACAACCTTTAGAGATGGAGGAGTACTGGTATCTCGTTTGGATTTGGAATCTTCTACAGCTGCAATTATATCATTAAAGTCATCCTCAATAGCAATCACATCATCATCGTGTCCATCATGAGCTTGAATGATAGTTACAATAACCAGTAGTAACATACACAGCAACCGCTTCCCTTTCACAGTCTTGAGCTTCCTGGGGACCGCCGGCGGCACCCGTGTCTTCTCCCACCAGCAATCCTGGCCCTGTGCTACAGTGAAGACAGCAATGAAGGCAGTCCAGAATAAAATTTAATGCCTTATGTGAATTCCAATGCAGAGTAAAATGTTTAAAGAGCCAGAATTTTTATAGAATAAAAAAATACTGGCAAGAGTTATCAAAATCAATATAACGAGATATTCGCTAGACCTGTATTTTTCTAAACCTCTGGGAAAAAGCAAACTGACCAATATGACCTATGCTGCTATCATATCCAAGTCCAGATTCCATGAAAACATGCAATCCTGCTCTGCATTTTCTACCCTTTGATCAGAGTTTTATAGCATATTGTACCAAAATGTTCTGTACTAGGAGCTGAGCACCATTCTTCTGTTCTTTGACAAAGGAGGCAGTTGATTTTGGAGATAGTCATACATTGCGTATCTTCCTCCTATTCCCAACTCACCCTTCACACTGTTTCTCTATTGCTCCAGCTGAGTAGACCAATTGCCATGCCTTGTATGTCAATTTGTAATCTTTTATAAACCCAGGCACTATGCAATGAACTAGTATGTAGAACACAAGCACTAAACACATATTATTAGGCCAATAAACTGGGATAGCCCATGAAACAATAACCCTAAACCTCCAAAAATCAAGGAATCAATTCCCATGAGCGTTTGGTTATATATGCAGCTATTTTTGTTGGTCACTATAAATATATCCACCACTCATCTGTTAGTTTGTCCTACTGTGGTGGCTTGTGAATTGCTGATTCTGAAATCTAGGCCACAGGTATTTTAAATACAAGCAAGGTCACCCATGGTGGACAGGTTTCAAATGAGCTTCCAGATGAAGACAGACTAGGAAGAAGGAGTGACGAACTACTTTAGAATATTTAGTCACTGAAAACCTTATGAATAGCAGAGAAACACTGTCAGATATAGTGCCGGAAAATGAGGCCCTCCTGTTGGAAGGCACTCAAAATGTGACTGGAGAAGAGCTGCCTCCTCAAAGTAGAGTTGACCACGATGAAGAAAATGGAGTAAGCCTGTGGGAAGAAAAATCCCGCGGGATCTTCATTTCCTGATGGGGCACAACTCAAAATAAAGAGAAACAGCTGTAAACATCCACTGAAAATCGGAACACAGAAGGTACGAAGTACGAATCTGGGAAAATTGGAAGTTGTCAAAAATGAAATGGAATGCATAAACCTCGATATCTTAGGCACTAGTGAGCTTAAATGGACTGGTATTGGACATTTTGCATCTGACAACCACATGGTTTCCTATGCCAGAAATGACCAATTTAAGAGGTATGGTGTTGCATTCACGTCACCAGATCATGAGGTACAATGCTGTCTGTGATAGGATAATATCCATGAACTTACAGGAAAGCCCAATTAATACCACTATTATTCAAATTTACACACCAACCACTAAAGCCAGTGAGGATGAAATAGTAGAATTCCACCAACTTCTTCAATCTGAAATCGATCAAACATGAAATCAAGATGTACTGATCATTACTGGTGATTGGAATGCAAGGATTGGGAGCAAAGAGGAAGGATCCATAGTTGGAAAATATGGCCTTGGTGATAGAAATGATGCTGGAGAACGCATGATGGAATTCTGAAAAATCAATGATTTGTTCATTTCAAATATATTCTTTACACAGCATAAGAGATGATTATACACATGGACCTCACCAGATGGAATACAAAGAAATCAAAATGACTATATCTGCAGAAAGAGACCATGGAAAAGCTCACATCATCAGTGAAAACAAAGCCAAGGGCAGACTGTGGAACATACCATCAATTACTCATAATGCAAATTCAAACTGAAGCTGAGGATTATGAAAACAAGTCCATCATAAGAAAACCAAAATATGACCTTAAATATATCCCACCTGAATTGAAAGATCATCTGAAGAATAGACTTGATACATTAAACACTAAGGACCAAAGACTAGAAGAGAGTTGAGATTACATCAAGAACATCACACATGAAGAAAGCAAAAAGTCACTGCGAAGACAAAAAAGAAGGAAAAGGTCAAAATGGCTATCAGAAGAGACACTGAAACTTGCTCTCCAGCATAGAGATGCTAAAGCAAATGGAAGAAATGAGGAGTTCCCAGAGCTGAAAAGATAATTTCAAAGATCAGCTCGAGAAGATAAAGTCAAATATTACCACAAAACGTGCAAAGATCTGGAATCAGAAAACCAAAAAGGAAGAACAAGCTCAGCATTTATCAAGCTGGGAGAACTGAAGAAAAAATTCAAGCCTTGACTTTCATTATTGAAAGAGATTCTCTGAGCAAATTACTGAATGATGTAGAAAGCATCCAGAGAAGATGGAAGCAATACACAGAGTCACTGTACAAAAGGAAATGGTTAATGCTCAACTGTTTCAAGTGGTAGCATATGATCAAGAGCCAATGATCCTGAAGGAGGAAGTCCAATGTGCACTGAAGGAAATGGCAAAGAAGAAGGCACCGGAAACTGATGGAATAAAAATTGAAATCTTTCAAGAAAAGTGAGGCGGCACAGGAGGCACTCACTCATCTCTGTCAAGAAATTTGGAAGATCACTAACTGGCTGACTGATTGGAAGAGATCCATATTTGTGCCCATTCCAAAGAGAGGTGACCCAACGGAATGTGAAAATCATCTGACAATCTCTTTGATATCCCATGAAAGTAAAGTTTTACTAAAAATTATAGAGAAACGGCTGCTAGCATACATTGACAGAGAACTTCCAGAGGTTCAAGCCAGATTCAGACGAGGCCATGGAATGAGGGATATCATTGCTGACGTCTGATAGATCTTGGCAGATTTATTAACTATGCAAAGGCTTTCGACTGTGTGGATCATGAAAAACTATGGACAACATTGTGAAGTATGAGTATTCCAGAACACTTAATTGTGCTCATGAGGAATCTGTACCTGGACCAAGAGGCAGTTATTCAAGCAGAAAATGGGAACACTGAATGGTTTAAAATTAGGAAAGGTGTTTGACAGCGTTGTATTCTTTCCCCATACTTATTCAACTTGTATGCTGAGCAAATAATCTGAGAAGTTGGGTTATATGAAGAAAAACGTGGTATCCGGTTTGGAGGAAGACTTATTAACAACCTGCCATGTGCAGATGATACAACCTTGCTTGCTGAAAGTGAAGAGGACTGAAAACATTTACTGATGAGAAGATCAAAGAACAGCCTTCAGTATGGATTACATCTCAATGTCAAGAAAACAAAAATCCTCACCACTGGACCAATAAACAACATTCCTATCAAAAGAGAAAAGACTGAAGTTGTCAAGGACTTCATTCTTCTTGGATCAACTATCAACACTCATGAAAGCAGCAGTCAAGAAATCAAATGGTGTATTGCATTAGGGAAATCTACTGCACAGCACCTTTTTAAAGCGTTGAAGAGCAAAGATGTCAGCTTGAAGACTAAGGTGCGTCTGACCCAAGCCATGGTATTTTGAATAACGTCATATACATGCAAAAGCTGGACAGTGAAAAAGGAAGACCATAGAAGAATTGATGCTTTGGGGTTATGGTGTTGGAGGAGAATATTGAAAGTGCCATGGGCTGCCAAAAGAACCAATAGACATCCATTTTGGAAGAAGTGCACCCACAGTGCTACTTGGAGGCCAAGATGGCCAAACTTCGTCTCTCATACTTCGGGATAGACATATTGTCAGGAGGGACCATTTACTGGAGAAGGATATCATGTTTGGTAAGGTGGAGGGTCAGAGAAAAAGAGGAAGACCCCTAACGAGATAGACTGGACAAGTGGCAGCATCGATGGACTCAATTGTGGCAACAATAGTGAGGTTGGCCTAGGATCAAGCATTATTTTGTTTTGGTGTGCATAGTCACTGTGAGTCATTACCAACTCAATGGCACCTAACAACTACAACAACATAAATACATCAATCACACAAGTTTTGTTTGATAGATATACTTACAACTTTTACCAAAGATAAGCAGCATTATTACATATAGACAATAGTTTCAGGTATTTTAAGTTTAAAATCCTGAAGCTATGCAAAGTAAGTTCACTCTTACGGATTTCCTTTACACCTCTCTAATTTTCAAAGAAGTTTTTTCTAAGTTGATTAAATATTTAAAACACATTCATAATTTAAACCTATTGCTTTTATCAGTCTGAATTACAGTATTATATTCAAAACCATAAGCTCCAAAAGATGAAACTGCAATATAAATAAAATGACATCTGAATTAATATTTATAGGACAGCTAATAATTTGTTATTACCTTTCTATTCGAATTTGAGATATACTGTAAATCCTAGCCTCTATGCCTGTGATTGGAGTTCTGGAATGGTGCTTGACTATAAAGTCAGTTTGAACCACAAGGCCGGATGTTCAAACTCACCAGCTTCTCTGCATAAATTCTATACAAAGTCGCTATGAGTTGGAACCATCTAGAAATCACTTAACATCTTTGTGATTATGGACTCGTTTTTAAATTAGTTGCTAAGAAGTAAAGACTAAGGTGGAACACTAAGGAGAAAGATTACAGTGGAACTAAGGATAAAGATGCCCTTACCTTAGTAGAGGTTGTGACTAAAATCACTACCCTTAAGAGTCCTGGTGTGGCGCTGCGGGTTAATGCGCCAGACTGCAAAACCATTTGAACTGCAAGGTTGGCATTTCAAGATCACCAACCACTTCTCGGAAACCCTACCTAGGGTCGCTATTGGTCAGAACTGACCTGATGGTATTTAACAGCAGCAACAACTAGAAAGATTATAGTGGAACTAAGGATAAGAATGTCCCTACCTTAGTATAGGTTGTGACTAAAGTCAGTATCCTTAGCGTCAGTGCCTTGGGGGGCATAGTCTGACTCCAACTTATAAGACTGGATTTTGCAGCTGGCTCATTCCCCATCTGACCTCTAGTTCGTGGGACTTTTGATCCATCAACCTGACCTTGATTCACCAGTTCCTGCAGCCTCATGCACCAACAATCTGTCATCTGACCTGCCGATTTGGGTTCCTCGGCTCTTCCTGAGACTACATGGGTGAGAAGATTCTTCCATACTGACTTCTGAACTAAAGACTGGGACTTGCCAGTCTCCACAATTGTGTGAGCCACTGCAGCATGTTGCAGAACCCTGGGACTTAAGGGAAGGGAGGAGTGGTGATTGATAACAACAATGATGTATGGAGTGGTAACGTTGGAAAAGTTGAAGAGCTGGGATATCTTTAACGTCCAACTCATAGGAACCAGGCTTGTGCTAATCTTCTAAAAGAAATTATTTAAAAAAAAAAATACTACTTACAATGCTAAATGTCTTCTGATCCAATTCTTCAGACTCTTCAGATATGGGAACTGGTTCACCAATTGCAGTGATATGAACGGGAGTATCTGATGCTGAAGATTTTTTTGATCGTTCCTTGCTATCAGACTTGCACTCACTCAACTGAATTAAAAAAAGTAAAATAAAACAAAAAAACCCAAAACAACAAAGAAAAAAAGATTAAAAATTACAGAGACAAATCACTGTCTTGTTTACTCTCAAGTGCCTATTTAACCAGATACTCTTAACAATTTTTTATTTTTCACCCAATTTTTTTGAGGAAAAACAAAGTAAAAAGCTACTCTGCAATGTTATGCCAATGTCATAACATTAAAAAAAAAAAAAAAAAAAAGGGTTCAGTTATTTTTATTCCCTAATACTTAAACACACACTATCAACTATTAAGTACAGAGTTATTAAGACTAATTTGGTCTGATAAATAATTTGTTTAGTAAATATGTTGTTGTTTTTTTTTCACATTCTAAAATTTCCTCTTTTTTTTTCATGTCTTTTTCTATCAGCATAACTTTTACTTTTTTTTTCTTTAAAATCTTCTTCTATATCTTTATTAGCCTCTTTTTCCTTTATCTCCCTCTTAAATCCTTTTTTATTCTTTTTCTTTTGCTTCCCTTTTTTCTTCTGGTTCCTTCTTTATACAAACATCTGGCTCAGGTGTTTCTTCACTGTTTCTGATTTAATTTGTTTGGATGTTTCACAGAAGTGACCTCATCCTGGAAAGACCAAGTATGGCCAATATATTATTAACCAAATTTTGAAGGAAACTAAATTTTATCTTGGCATGACTATGGATTCCATGTATGTAGATTATGAAATAAGTAACTTAGAATCCATTAATTTTATGATACATGTAATGTTTATCTTCCTATAAATTAAGATAAACAAACCTGGCTCAAAATTTCTATTAAAATAAAAGGCAATTGGCAAATGTTTAAAAAGGAAGAACCGCTGTTTTAGTCCTATAGTAATTATGTAATACTTCTTTCAGACAGGTAGAATTCTGCTATACAAATAATATAATGAGAGTCATTAAAAAAAAAAAAAAAAGGCTTTACTACATAAGAGTCAAACTTCAGGTCTTAGTTCAAGTTTTCAATGTAAAGTGTTTACTACAGTATGTCAAGTTTCGTTTCCATAGGAAAATCTGCTTCCTAAGACACATTCCTACCTTATCATCGTCATCATCAGACTTTTCTGAAGGCATGGGAGAAGAATCACTCTTTATTTCCTCTTTTACTTTTATAGACTTCATTGATTTATTCTTCTTAGCTCTTGCTTTTCTTCTCTTTGAACCTCCCTAAAAACAATCATTTTTATTTTAACCAATTCTATTTAAAATTTTCATCAATATTATATCTAAAAAGGAGACCTGGTGTGGCACTGTAGAGTAATAGTCAGAATTGACTCAACAGCACTTAACAACAATACCTGAAAAAGCTAGAACAACTCCTAGTTTTTCACTCACTCTTTAGTCTGCTGGTAATAAACCGCACAACTTTAGGAAAATATACAAAGTTGATAGAATGTAAGGAATCAAACATAAGGCTCATATGAATAAAGATTAACTATGATTAGTTCTTCCTTTAATAAAGATTAGAGACAAATACAAATTTTTGTCCTCCCAGATTAGTATCACCTTCAAGTAAATACAATACTCTCAGAGATAGCATTAAAAGTTATTTTGTAATGGTATTTACATAGTTATTGACATTATGGTCACACCAGCAAACTATTAAAAGTAGCTTTAGTTTCTAACAATCTCCCTTTTAGTGTCTTTTCTGTACATTTTTGGAACCTCCCTTATAATTAAGCTCAGTGACCTTTGATGCTCACCTTAAGCTCCAAATTAAACATTATTACAGGTTTGACCTTTCCAAAAGTACCTCACATTCTAAATATCAAACATTCGAAATATTCTCCCATTCCTTCTCCAAATATCAGATAAGTATAAAATTCAACTTATGAAAGATAAGACTCAACGTATTTAAAGTGTACGTTGAGATAATTTATTGAAAACTACTAAGTCAGAGAGAAATACACTTTTAAACTCATATTAACACCTTAGGGTGTTCAATACACTAGGAATTATTTGACTTTTTGAAAAGCACACAGATCTCAAACATCTAAATTTTAACTTACTGCACCAGAAAGTCTCTGAGCTTCTTTTCTTGCAAGATCTTTACTAAGTAATTTGATGAGGTAGTCTGCACGTGTCTGCAACTGTTTTGCTTGTGGTTTTTTATCAGGATCATCTGGAAGAATCTGAAAATTAATTCATTGTTATTAATAATATGAAAAATGTATTAGCTAAAGATGCTTATTAGCCCATTTAAAAACATAAGTCTCTCTATATAAATATATAAAAATCACTAACAAGTTATAATAAAAAAATTATATGAATAAAAATACTGTGTTAAGAAAAAACCACTTTAAAAAAAGTGTTTAAAAAAACACTTAAAATTGCTATGGCACAACTACATATTTAATTTTTCTAGGACTGAATTCTAAAAAGAAATTTTTAAAAAAACCCTTCATGTTAGTACCTTTCAAAATGAGAATTTTACATGAGTGTATCTTTTTAAGGACATCTCTTTCTCTCCATACATGTATATATCTCATGTTTCTCTAGGGAATCCTTCAACACCTTCATAGTAGTACATGGCAGTCTCAGTACTAATGGTTTCTCATTGTCAGTGAAACTAACAATATACAAAAATAACTAAAAGAACAAAGGAATTCCTCCAATGTTTTTATCCATTTAGACAAAGAAATTATTTCAACTAGCATGATGGTGGTGGTGGTGGTGATATGCTGTGGCATCAGTTCCAACTCACAGCGACCTTATACAGAATTTCTAAAGCTAGAAATCTTTCTCATGCAGAACCACTGGTAATTTCAAACTGCTGACCTTGAGATCAGCAATGTGACTAGTAACCACTACACTAACAGAGCTCCTTATAGAAAGGTCAAGGTAGAGAACAGTTAAGGCATTCTGACCTCATGTGAGTATGTTGTTGTTAAGTGCCATTGAGCCAGTTCTGACCCACAGCAATCCAGTATAGGGTTTCCAAGGAGCAGCTGGTGAGCTTGAACCACCAACCTTGTGGCTCAAAGCAACTTTGCAGTCTAGTACATTAACCCCTGGACTCTGTAACTAGCATAGTGCAGCAAAATCACCCAAAATCCTAAGCATTGTTTTATAATTTAAAAATTAAGCCTTAATACTAAAAATAATAGTTTTAGAGGTAAAGTGATTCTCATAGATGATTTAAATCACATCCATTCATGAAAACCAGCTTCTAAAGAAGTTAAGGCCACCCAGCTTGCTAGAGTCTTAGTTGCCTTTTAGCTTATTTCTAACATACTTTAGAAGCAAAAATCAGGTTAGATGGAACTCAACATAAGTGATCAACAGAATTTAAGAAGTATATAAAAGTACCTTGTGTGTTAAACTGAGGTCAGGATCCATTTTAATCATCTCCCAGCTTCCATATCCATATTCGTAGATACCAATTAACAAATTGGAGTCATCTTCTTTGCCCCAATCTATATCAAAATGAGCTGCCTTTGTGTGGCATGGGATACTATACCTATTAAAGTTAATAACCATTGTCAAATAAGTTTAATTACCTTATTAAAAAATTAATTTTTAAAAACACATTTGAGTGATTAGACTTCAAAATACTATGCTTTGTTTTTAAAACCCATTTTTTTCTGGTCCTGGGACTTTAAAATCCTAGTATAGAGGGACACTGATTGATGTCTGTCTATTGACATAACATAGTCCACAAAGACAATGTTCTACATCCTACTTTGGTGAGTAAAACTGGGATCTTAAAACTTTTGAGTGGCCATGAAAAGGTACAACTACTGGTCTCCTCTTGTCTAGAACAAAGAAAAGAGTGAAGAAGTAAGTTGTCCAAAGGACGAAGAGCTTTAGTGAACCCTAGCCTCCATGACTCTGAGAAGAGAAGAATTAAGAGAGTGCCTGGCTACCACCACTAACTACTCTGAATGGAATCACAATAGTAGGTTCTGGGTACAGTGGGATAAAAATGTGGAATAAAAGTGAAAATAATAAAAAAGACCAGGCTTGAAAGTCTGATACAAACTGGTAGAACTCATGAGACTATGGCTCTTAGATATCCTTCAAGCCTGGATCTGGACTCATTCATCTCTGTGGCTCAACTTCCAGCAAATGATAAACCTATAATGTGAACAGAAACACCAGGGAGAGGCACACACTTCTTAGAACAATCACCATGAGATAAAAAGGACAGCATGTGCCTAGGGCTAAAGCACAAAAGATAAGAAAGAATAAAGGAAAACAGTAATCACAAGGAAGAAGTAAAAAGAGTGCTGTTACATTGTGAGGAATACAATGAATGTCACAAAAAACAATGTGTATGAATTGTTGAATGGAAAATCAATCCATTCTATAAATTTTTGCCAAATCACTCTAAGAAGTTAAAAAACAAACATTCACAAAGTTATTTAACAACAAAAGCGATTTACACTGGAGAAACTAAATAACTTACTGCTTTCTTTCCTCTGGATCTGAAGGAATGGACTTGTGCAATGGTATTAACTCTTCTTCATGGGAGATGACGAGCTTGGCATTCACCTGTACACCTGATATTCGGAATGTTGGACCCTTCACTTTTCCAAGCCTACCACCTTAAGAAAGAATGAAAGAAAATAAAACTACTAAAAAGTAGAAAATAAAACTGTTAGTCTGTTTGTTTATTCAACATTGCCACACCAAAACTCCTAGGGACCTCTGTATTTAGTTGCTGTTCTTAGTTGTGCCCTTGAGTTGGTTCTGGCACACAATGTTCCGCAGAAGCAGATGAGTTTACGTCTAGAAAATTCAAAGTGATGTTATTATACATGCTAATAAACACTGTTTATATTACCTATGTATGAGAAAAGTTGAGGTTTTCTGCTCCTGAAAAGATTTCCAACCTATACAGGGTAGCTGTGAGTAGGAACCAACTCGATGGCACCTAACAACAGCAGCGTATTATTTATATTAAAGGATGGCTTTTTGGCAAATCTTAGATTTCATTCCTTGATTTTCTAGTACATGCTAGTGATTCTTTGTTTAGTGAAACAGTAGGTTAAACACTGGGCTGTTAATAGATAGGTCAGTGATTCAAGCCCACTAGTTGCACTGTGGAAGAAAGATGAGGCAGTTCGCCTGCAAGAAGACTGACCTAGAAGACAATAGGTTTGGGGTTTTACTAGTGATTATAATATAGAAGCTAAAATCAGCCTAATAGTACCATCAGTCTCTAAAGAAGGGTTGAAGTTATGATTTGTCATTGTATTGGAGTATAAATCTTTTCTGAATGTCCTTACTCAGATAGATGAACTGTGAAATAAGCATAATGAAGTAACTATTCCCCAAAGCATATATATTAGTTATACTGTCTTCTTTCCATAATCTATACTAAAAACACTACTATCGACAGTAATTCTTGACGTTACCCACCAACCAGTATATACCAGGGATTCTAAAGATAGATTCTATTGCTTTTAACAATACAATTAATTTCTCTATTTCTTATTACCCAGGAATGGCCTTGCTTTGTTTTCTAAAGCATCTATAAGAATAATCGACTGTTCTGCGGGAGAAAGATGAGGCTTTCTGCTCCTGTAAAGATTTACAGCCTTGAAAACCCTTTACAGGGTCACTCTGAGTCAGAACCGACTCCATGGCACATAACAACAACAACAACAACATTGGAACGATCAACAGTTAAATGTAAGATATATTACTGTATAATAACTGGACTGCTAAGTTCAATGGATTGTTTTTTAGTTTTTCATCTCAACTTGAAGTCTTCTTCCATGACCAACAAGGGAAGAAAAACAAAAATTGTGAGTAGGCTTCTCACTGCCTCTGCCTAAAAGTTATATGCATCATTTCTGTTTACATTTCATTCTAATCAGATCTAGTTGCACAGCTCTTCTAGAAAACAGCATGGAGCTAAGAAGTACAGGCTTCCATGTGATGTTGTTGTTGTTAAGTGCCAACAACTGGGTTCCAACCCATAGTGACCCTGAACAGGGTTTCTGAGGCTGTAAATATTTACGGGAGCAGAAAGCCTCATCTTTTGCCCATGGAAAAGCTGGTAGTTTCGAACTGCTGACATTGCGGTTCACAGCCGAATTTGTAACCACTACGCTACCATATTCAACCTGAATGCTGAGCAAATAATACGAGAAACTGGGTTCTATGAAGAAAAATGTGGCATCAGGATTGGAGGAAGACTCATTAACCACCTGCGATACGCAGATGATACAACCTTGCTTGCTGAAAGTGAAGAGGACTTGAAACATTTACTTATGAAGATCAAAGAGCACAGCCTTCCATATGGATTATATCTCAATGTCAAGAAAACAAAAATCCGCACCACTGGACCAATAAACAACATTCTTATCAATGGAGAAAGGATTGAAGTTGTCAAGGACTTCATTCTTCTTGGATCAACTATCAACACTCGTGGAAGCAGCAGTCAAGAGATCAGAGGACGTATTGCATGAGGTAAATCTGCTGCACAAGACCTTTTTAAAGTGTTGAAGAGCAAAGATGTCAGCTTGAGGACTAAGGTGCGCCTGACCCAAGCCATGATGTTTTCAATAGCCTCATATGGATGCGAAAGCTGGACAGTGAATAAGGAAGATCGTAGAAGAATTGATGCCTTTGAGTTGTGGAGTTGGAGGAGAATACTGAAAGTGCCATGGACTGCAAAAAGAACCAATAGATCTGTTTTGGAAGAAGTGCAGCCAGAGTGCTCCTTGGAGGCCAGGATGGCTAAGCTTCGTCTCTCATACTTTGGACATATTGTCCGGAGGAAACAGTTGCTGGAGAAGGATGTCATGCTGGGTAAGGTGGAGGGTCAGAGAAAAAGAGGAAGTCCCCTAACGAGATGGATTGGCCAGGTGGCATCATTGATGGACTTAAGTGTGGCAGCGGTAGTAAGGTTGGCCCAGGATCAGACATTGTTTCGCTCTGCTGTGCATGGGGTCGCTATGAGTCGGTTCCAACTCAATGGCACCTGACGATGATGACGACCAACTTCTTTAGTCTAAATTGATCAAACATGTAATCAAATATATACTGATAATTACTGGTAATTGGAATGCAGAGGTTGGAAACAAAGAGGACAGGCGAGTAGTTGGAAAATATGGTGTTGGTGATAGAAATATGATTCTGGAGATGGCATGATACAATTCTGCTAGACCAATGAATTGTTTACTGCAAACACCTTTTTAAAACAACATTTAACAGGTGATTATAAACATGGACCCCATAAGATGGAATACACAGGAATCAATTAACTATATCTGTGATATTAGATGGTTAAAAAGATAAATATATGTCATCAGCCAAAACAAGCCAGGAGTCAACTATGGAATAGACCATCAAACATGCAATGTAAATTCAGGATGAAGCTGAAGAAAATTAAAACAAGTCCACAGGAGCCAAAGAATGGCCTTGAACATATATCAAGAGCAGATTTAATGCATTAAGCATTAGTGACAGAAGATCTGAATAGCTGTGGGAAGGCATCAATATCATACATGAAGAAAGCAAAAGGTCATTAAAAAGACAGAAAAGAAATAAAAGACCAAATGGGCATCGGAAGAGACTATGAAACTTTGATTTCAGCATAGAAATGTTAAAAAAAAATGTTAAAAAAAAAAAAAAAAAAAATGGAAGAAACGGAAGTCAAGGATAACAAAAAATTTCAAAGGGATGCTTGAAAAGACAAAATATTTTAATGAAATGTGCAAAGTTCTGGAGTTAGAAAAACAAAGGGAAGAACATACTCAGAATTTTTCAAGCAGAAAGAACTGAAGAAAATTTCTAATCTCCACTTAAAATACTGAAGAACATCAAGGGCAAAATATTGAATGTTGCAAAAAGCATCAAAGAAAATGTAAGGTATACACATAATCACCGTACTAAGAAGAAAATAGTTTATGTTCGACCATTTCAAGACATAGCATATGATCAAGAACTGATGGTACTAAAGGACGAAGTATAAGCTACATTGAAGGTAGTGTTGAAAAACAAAGTTCCAGGAGTTAATGGAAGCCACAATGAAGTCTTTCAACAAATTAATACAGCA